>NW_004567153.1:1407041-1414524 GCF_000260355.1 Condylura cristata | reverse complement strand
GGTGATGGGAAACCCGCAGGGATTACAATTGAGATGGAAAAAAAAATGTACAAAATGATGTAAAAAAATAAACAAAAAACAAAAAAACCCACCACTGGTGTGGGTCCTACTGGTCCTACTAAATAGAAAGCCCCTTTCTGGTTTTTTGAACCATCTGAAAAAATTAGTGATTTTTTTAACCCAGTTTGACTCTCAAGAATTCAGTATAATTATCACTTACTTAATTGTACCAATTACTTGTAAATTGTACCCTAGTGGCAAAGAGCATTTAATTCACCATCCAAATGGGTTCTCTTTACAAGCCGGGAGTGACTTTTTGGGGAAAGTTTGGCTTCATAAATTTTAATTTATAGCAATGGTAATAAGTTATGGGAGGAATTAATTTACAATTATGGTTTATAAGGAAACAAGTAGCAGAAAGCTCTGAGACTGGACCATAATATATACTGCTTATAATTTAATACTACACTATTGTAACATAAAATGGCATGATTATAGATCTGTGTTCATGCTTGCCTTCTTAGCTACTGGTAAGTTGGCAGAGGTTTAAAATATAAATTAGCTTTTTAACAGCTAGTCATAATTAGTAATAAAACTCTTCTCTAAAGCAAATCCTTAAAACACACATACACAATGATGTGTAAAAATAATTCTTGTTTGTGTGCTAGTAGGTATCTCTTTTTTCTCTCAGTTTCTCAGTTTAAAACAGAACAAGTTTTGTTTTTTATTTGCTTATAGTTTTTGTTGTTTATTTTTGTACAATGTTTGATTCCTCCAGTTGTGTATTTTATTGCAGTGGGCGTGTGTGTTTTATCGCAGTGCTCTTTACAATAGCTAAGATATGGAAACAACCTAAATGCCCAAAGCCAGCTGAGTGGATCAAGAAGAGGTGGTCAATGTATGCAGTGGAATACTACTCAGCCATCAAAAAGATAAACTCATGTCATTGGCAGCAACATGGATGGAGCTAGTTAAAATTATGCTCAGTGAAATATGTAGAAGGGAAAAGAAAAATATCAGATGATTCACCTCTAGGAGGGGTCAAACAAAGGATCAAATTATTTGCTCTATACATTTGGCATATGAGCCAGCGCTTGATTCCTCAGCTTGCGTCACCATTTGAAGTCCTCTCAGTCCTCTATGTCCAATCATGAAACTCTTTATTTTCCTTCCAGAACTATCTCTGAAACCTCCTTTCCTTTTTACATCCCAGCATCATGTCAAATCATTTGCACAATGTTGTAGCATTTCTATTTTGTTTTGTTTCCTCTACTGTTGCTCACTTGAATCCAGGCCTTCATCATCTCACAAATGGGGCACTACCAGTCCCTCCTGATACAACTGTCTGTCTTCTGAAAGGATTGTTCTGAAGCCCACCTTGAATCCTTTGGTCAGACAAGGGGCTCCAAGGGCCCCACAATCTCTTTTCCCACTGTGCAAAGATTTTGAATTTCCAACCTGACATTCAAGATTCTCCCATGCAGAGCTTGGTCCTGACTCTTGAATCCCCCTTGGAAAAGCCTAAAACGCACTCCTCCTATCTTCCTGGTCCCAGATTTCCCCTGTACTAGTGATTTCTTTTCATCATGCTTCCTAGGAGAAATGTCTTCTTGATTTCCACCTACTTCTAAGTCATGTATTTTGTCAACCCACTCTCCCAGGAAACTTCCCAGAACTTCCCAATCTACACTAGTCTCTTCTTACTCATATCTCCTGGTTGTGAGGGACTCAACCCTCTTTGGAAAATAATTGGGCGCGACCTTTTGATACTTCTTACATCTCTATCTGGAGAAACTCATTATTTTACATCTGCATTGTTAATTTCTTCCCCACAGAATATACATTCATGAAGAAATTCCTTGAGATTCTTTGACTCTGGAGTCTTTGCTTCAAATGGCCCAGGTCTACCTTGGGTGTATCTGCTGGGTCTTCCTTCCAATGTTCTTATTTGTGCTACTCAGTTCACTTTATTCCTCCTTTTGATATCAGTAGAAGTTTATTTAATGAATAGATAATTTGGATACTATTCCAGTAAAATAGTACAATTTCTTTGAGCATTTTACTTTCCGTATAAAATATTCTTAATTAAAAATTCTTATTGCCTTTACTAAGCCACTTGTACCCACATCCATGTTCCTCTATTCCCTATCCCCTACAGCTTTCCCACTCTTCCTTTCTTTTTTGGTTGAGTTCAATTTTTTATTTCTTCTGTGAATTTATTTTTTGTTTTTGGTATTTAAATTCCATAGATGAGTGAAACCATCTTTCACTTTTTAGCTTACTTCACTTAACATAATTACCTCAAGATTCATCTATTTTGTGCCAAATGCCACCGCTTCATATTTCTTAACAGCAGTGTAATATTCCTTTCAGTAAGTGCTCCATGATTCATCTATCCATTCATCTGTTGAAGGGTTCTTGGGTTGGTTACAAGATTTGGTAATTGTATACATGCTTCTATGTACATAGGTATAAGTAGATCTTTTCATGTAAAATTTTTCATGCTAGTTAGATAGACCCTTAAGAGCAGTCAAATGGGGTTTCTATTTTTATTTGGAGACACTTCCATACCATTCTCCACAGGGGCTATACCAGCTTACATTCCCAACCACAGTGATAAACATTTCTTTTTCACTAAAATCTTGCCAACATTTGTTAATTCTGTTCTTTTTATATGGATTCTCATGGGGGTAAGGTGGTTTATTTTATATTTATTTTGTATTGGCTATTAGTTTTGTACTTCATTATCACAGTGGTTTTCTAAAGAAATTACAGCCCATTAATGCTAAGGGTGCAGTGCTCTGGAACAGCTGGGAGGGGTTCTGTTTATATTCCTGGAATGTCTGAGAAAGCATTTGTTCTTTGTGACGGGAGTGGGAGGAGGGCAAAGGTCCGGAGGAAGACCCAGAAGGAACCTGCAATGAGGGAAGAAGCAAGGGCCAGCTATGAGTAGAGACAGAAGTTGGGAACAGAAACACTGTGTGGGGTTTGTTAGGCTGTTTGCTATGGAGTGGGATCAGCTCCATCTTCACATCAAAGACCTTCAACAAAGCCAACATGGTTTACTGGCACTCTTGTAAGAATGGGCTATTTGGGGGAATTCAAAGGGATGTTGAGTTTCCCAACTGGGTCAACAAAGAGCAAAGGCTGGTGTGGTTAATTCCATCCTCTGGGTCACATCACAGTCTCTTATTTTTAATAATGCCCAAAGATCTCCCTGATTCTCAGATGAGAGACATGAAAACAACTTACATTGATATGGTATTCCACAGCTTACAAAACCCTTTTATCCTAAAAGAAATCCTGTGTAGCAAGAGGGGTTGGTTTGATCAATTCCACATTACCAGCTTACAGATGAAGATTCAGAAAAGTGATGACCTAGGCTAGAGAGCAAAAGATGCAAGGCATGATTTTGCTCTTACAGCTAGCCAAAAAAGTCCATCCTTCTCTCCCTTATTTGTTATTATTATTATTATTATTTTGTGTGTGTGTGTATGCACAGAAAACTGCGATACAGGCCAGAGGTGCAGGGGTGAGAGGATTCAGCAGAGACAAAGGGAGGAGCAGAAGAGGCAGATTCACAGACATAGACTGCTGGAGGGCAGCAGCGGAGAAGACAGGAAAGGTCTGCTGCACCATATGTGGGTCACCTCCCTGGTCGGGGATCGAACTCAGGCCATCGAAGTGATAGTGCTGAGTCTCAACCACGAGGCTGCCAGGGAGTCCCTCTTTGTTACTGTTAGCTGGGGCATGCAGATGGACTTTCCTTTCTAAAATTACAGCACAACTTTTTGCATTGATTCGTGTCTACTGAGAAAAACAGTCGTCTTGCTTTCTTCTTTGGGAGTATAAGCCCTGATTCATTATTCACTAAAGTGATGGGCTAATCAAAATGGGAACAGCATACCCCTACTTAGCACCTGTGATGGCCTCTTTCTGCCTTTTGGTAAGGGCTGGCCCATGATCTTTATTATTTTGCCATTTTCATTGCTGTTTTTAACCCCTCCTTTTTTTGTTGGTTAAATAGACACTCATGAACAATCTGATACCGTTATCATTATCACAGCTATCATTACAAAAATTACTATGTTTTTTAAATTCCATTCCACTATATGGGCTTGTGGATTATTTCTTTTATTCTGTGGCATTTGTAAAATTTCTCACTCTCCCAGACCCTCCTGAGTCACAGGCTTATGAGTCTCATCATGCTAGTCCTAGCTCCATCTTGAAGTACTAGAGGCAGACACTGGAAAGTGTTTTCTTCTTCACATGATTAAATTCTTTTGGCCTAATCACTGTCACTATTTTCCTTATTGGAGATACTGATTATCTCTTGAAAGGCAAATTATTATTTATCTTTTATTTTTTTCCCTAAACATGCTAGAGATGATCAAAAAATAGACATTATTTTATGTTTCTTACTGATTATAATAACCATACTTTAAAATTAATACGTGCTATTTGTAGTAGGAAAACATTGTAAGAAACTCAATGTCCAACTGTAAATAAATAAACTTCATATTATAAATGCTTTCAGACAGATAATGAACTTTCTGAAGAGCAATCTGGCAATGTTTATTTTCTTTATCCTAGATGTGTCAGTTCTAAGAACCTATTCTGTGGAATATATATATGGACTTATATAGAAGGACATCTTCTGAGCATGATTTATACAGATAAAAAACTGGAAACATTTAAAAGGGTAATTCTGTAGTCAAATTCTATAGTGCCATAAACCCTAGCCTTTTTGAAGACTAGGTTTAATAAAAATGCTCAAGATATGATGCTGAATAAAAATTATTAAGACATAAAACTCTACATACAGTTGTATCCCAAGTCCCTTATATACTCAAGAATGATATTTGACAGTAGCTTAATATGAAACAATGTCTCCTAATGTATTGTGTACTTATTTTGCTTAAAATGAGCAAAGCATTATGGTTAAATTCTTCTGGGTTTCATCTTTCTTATAATAATATTGAAGTATCTATTTCATAACACTTACTCCAACATTGTAAAGTATATAAAATAAATACAGAAATATACAGACACGAGATCAAGAATGTTAAGAGAAGTAGGTAATCCGTGTCAACGATGCATTCAATTTCAAGGGATCCTGTCCTTCCTGGGCTCATCAGCCAATTAACATTTCCCTGGGAAGCAGGTGTGGATGTGAAAAGACATGAGGGAGGCATTTAGTGAAAATGAGGTGTTTTAAAAAGAACTTGATTCTGCAGATCCTTTTATTATGAAGTGCTTCGGAGAAGGGTGTGGAAGGCTTATGCAGAGATTTAAAAGACTTCTTGCGCTTAGCTTCTACCAAAGAGAATTTCGAAGTGAAGCCAATGAAACAAAAACAGATGGCTCAAATTTTCTTTGAAATGTAGACAGATTGGAGAGGAAGAAGTTTGGCAAAAATACATTTGGGGGTTGGCCAAACTGAAAACATTTGAGAAATGGTATGAAACACTGGAAAAACATTAAAGTGCTTTAGCATTCATACTAAGTGTAATGTGATGGGTACACAAAGAGAAATGGGGCTTGTGAAAAAGGGCCAGTTTCTGGTCGCCATCTCAGCGACCGCTTCGTTCAGGGCCAGGGTGGACTGTGACGGCTTTTAGTTCTACCTGCACAACTGAAATTACGTGTGAAAGAGAAATAACTTGTGCGACCCAACGGTGACTGAGAGACCCCTTGTGACTGTAACGCCCTGTGTGACTGCCATTAGCCAGGCCCTTCATCTTCACAGTCTCTGAGCTGAAGGCATGGCAGTAGATGATACAGCAACTTCCCCAGCAGCATGTCTGTTTATCTGGTGTATGACATATTTCAGTTGCCTTTTGTGGCAAGCAGGAAACATAAAAGAAATCTTTTCTCAATCCTGCTAATGGATATGACAGCCAGACAGAAGATAAGTGGAAGTGGAGGACTTTCACAATACAATCAACCCAGGCACACAGAGTACTCGCCCAACGGCAGAATAGACATTCTTCTCTAGAATACACAGAACATTCTCCATATGTTAAAGACAGACCATAAGGTGGCTGCAAATGAAGTTGTAGTCCACATAGACAGATATCAAAATACCTTCTCAAGTGTTAAAATATCCTATTTGCAAAGGGATGAATTTAGAAAGAACAGGGAAAAAACTAGAAAAATTAAAGATGGGTGGAAATTAAACAATACACTCAGTGAGTCAAAAGAAAAACTCACAAGGGAAATTAGAAAAATACTTAAAGATGAATCAACTTCAAAACACAAAGTATCAAAACTTACAGATGCACTGACGGTACTGTTAATGGGGAAACTTATAGCTGTACAACTAACGTTAAAAAGATCTCAAATCAACAAGGTAACTTTCAATTTAAGGAACCAGAAAGGCTACTATCAAAAGTCAGAAATAGTGTTGGCGAAGATATGGGGAAGTTGGAACTTGTGTACACAGAGTCCAGACACCGTGGAAAACAGTGTGGCAGTTCCTAAAAAGTTTAAAATAAAATTACCCTGTGATATGGCAGTGCTACTTCTGGGTATATATCCAAAATAACTGACAGTGGAGTTTGGAAGAAATGTTTGTACGTGCATCTTCACGTCAGCAATATTCACAGCAGCCAAAGGGTGGAAGGAACCCAAATGTTTCTTGCAATCCTAGACGAGCCATCCAGTAAAATATTTCATTCTGACACATGTGGCAACAAGAGATGTCACACGGTAATAAGCCAGTCACAGAAAAGGTCAGTACTGGCTGACTCCCCTGGTGTGCAGCATCTAGGTAAAACTCACAGGGACCGACAGCCGTTGCTAGAGGCTGAGGGGACGCAGGGGTGGGGAGTTAGGCTTCTGGGTACAGAATCCGTTTCTGCAAGACGGTGGAGAAGATTACAAAATAATACGAATGGAATTAATACCACAGAGTCAAACATTTTAAAATGAGGATGATCGCAAATTTGTTTTGCCACCATTCAAAACATGTTTCTTAAGATAATGAAATTTTAAAAGCATAGAAAGCTTAAAAATAAAGTCATATATAGTAAAGGATACAGAAAGTGGGGCAAGCGATAGAGACTTAAAACAAAAAAGGAGAGTTAAAAAAATTTAAGTTCAATATTCAAATAACAGGATTTTCACAAAAGGAGACAGATAACAGAACTAAAACATCAGCCAAGGTGCGCCCTCCCTGGTGGCGCAACGGGTTAGGACGCAGCACTGCAAGCCATCTGCAGCCGCTGCAGTGTGAGCTTGATCCCTGCCCCGGAGTGACCACTCCTGACCCGCCCGCTGCTCCCCTCAGCAGTGTGCTTCGTCGATCTGCCTGTTCTGCTCCCCGCTCTGTCCCTGGTGAAGCCTCTCACCGCCCCTGCGCCTCTGGTCTGTCCCCCAGTTCTGTGTGCACAAATAAATACATCTTTAAAAAAACAATGAAGAAATTTCAATAATTCTCTAGCAATAAAGTGCACAAGTCTCTAGAGTGAAAGAAACACTT
>NW_004567153.1:1358457-1406941 GCF_000260355.1 Condylura cristata | reverse complement strand
ACAAAAAAGGAGAGTTAAAAAAATTTAAGTTCAATATTCAAATAACAGGATTTTCACAAAAGGAGTCAGATAACAGAACTAAAACATCAGCCAAGGTGCGCCCTCCCTGGTGGCGCAACGGGTTAGGACGCAGCACCGCAAGCTGGCTGCAGCCGCTGCAGTGTGAGCTTGATCCCTGCCCCGGAGTGACCCCTCCTGACCCGCCCGCTGCTCCCCTCAGCAGTGGGCTTCGTCGATCTGCCTGTTCTGCTCCCCGCTCTGTCCCTGGTGAAGCCTCTCACCGCCCCTGCGCCTCTGGTCTGTCCCCCAGTTCTGTATGCACAAATAAATACATCTTTAAAAAAACAATGAAGAAATTTCAATAATTCTCTAGCAATAAAGTGCACAAGTCTCTAGAGTGAAAGAAACACTTTATCCAATACAAGGGACCAAAATGCACCTGTAGCGCCAAATGATTTTGAAGTTTCAGAACAGTGAGGTCAAAACATAATCCTAAAACCTTCATGAAAAAAATGACACACAGAGGCAACTCCCAGTACACACAGCATCCTCCGTGGTGCACGCGTGGCCAGTCCAGTGCAGGGCGGTAGGCCCAGGTCCTGCACCTTCTCCCATCCCTGCCCCACGTGAGCTGAGCCAATGTCCAGCTGAATCCAGGCTCCAGGAAGCTAGAAAGACGCCCAAGGGAAGAAGAGGCAGAAATACAGTAGAGGCCATAAAGGAGAAAGGCAGAGAGACACCTGGCACTGGCTGGGCTTTGAGGGAGGTCAGTCTCCAAATGTGGGTTTAATGAAGGGCATCACTTCAGTCTCCGAGTTTCAATAAACTGCATTATCTTATTGACTTTGGTCGAGTTGATCCTGCTCAGTGGATTGACTTAACCCAGCTTGTCAACATGAGAGGAGTGACATCTAGCCATTTCAAAGGGACTGTAGTGTCCAGTAGGTAGATGTGATGCTGACACCCTTACAGCAAAAGTTAATACTGAAGGACAGTTGTCTCCAGAACTAGTCATTGCTGTGACTGTGAACAACTGGGGTGTTGTTACTGCTTTCTATAGATGAGAATTCAAGAAATTTTATGCAAACCCATTCTGCTTTTTTTTTGCATCAACAACTCATTCCAAAATGAACACTGCTCCCTGAAATACTGGTACCATATTACCCTGATGCGGTCTGGCAGGTGTTGCCGAATGCCTGAAGCCTTGAACTCACTAAGTCCTGTATTGTGTTTTGCTTGCTATCACTGAAACTGAACTCTTCAAAATGCAGAGCATTCAGTAAGACCCCAGGCAGACTGTCTTTGGTCCTGCTCCTAAATGGGCAGTGAAAATGGCAGATCAGAACATCCTAAAACTTGTATTTGAGAATTTCCACAATTATCACTGTGAAAGAGAGTAGACTTATAAAAAAAGGCCTGGAAGAGATTCTGAAATATATGAATTTCTCACTACATTTTCTTATTTGTAACCCCACAGACAGCGATAATAGTTTTCCATGTAATACAGATGAGGGATAAGAAGACACAAATGAGACTGGACACTCACCAGAAACAAGGTGGGAAGAACCTTCCTCCGGAAACAGGAATCCTTAGTTCTTGTATCCTTAGGGCAACAGAGACAGAGGCTGGCAGATAGAGGCAGTGATTCCAGAGTCCGAGGAGTTGTCAGTGAGAAAGAAGGACAAGCTACAGAAAAAATGTTGAGAGAAAATTTAATATATTAAACTTAGACAAATCAAGAAAGTATGTGGAAACTGACCCTGCCACGCACCTTAGAAAGCCGTAGTTTGAGTTCTGAGGTTCTCTCTTCTTTGTTCTTTATAAGCTGCTGTGTGATGGATCCATTTGAGCATGTCTTCTTAAACAATGCAAAGTATTAGAACTGTCGTGTATACACCTGTTTCATCACATGAAACAGTGGGGTTCCGCGTCTTCCCGCTTTGTTTATTGTGCAACTGCTAATCAACATGTGTTCCTTGGGGATCTTTCAGGTAATTGGGTTACAGTCCAGGGGTCTCCGCCCTGGTTCTGGAAGTGGGAAAGTAGGACAGTGTAGGAAAACTCTAGAGGGACTTCGTGTGTCCCTCCAGGAACCACAGGAGGAAGTAAAAATGAGGGAGACTGGTCTTGTGGTGGCCTCAGGACTAAACTGTCCCCAGTTCCTAGAAGGGGGCAGGGAAGCCTTGGCAAGCCTGTCGTCTCAGTGTTTGCGGAGTTGATCTCTCCTTTCTCCTCCAAACAGTTCCAAAGACACCAAGAATTGGATCTACGAGAGAGGCGGGAAAATTGCCAGGATGATGAGTAGATGTCAAAACAGAAAAGAAAACAACACCCCTCCTATGCATCACTAATTAAAATGTGTCTGTAATTATGAAATCGTCCATAACTGAAAATAATATATTCAAGCCATACACCTAATTAAAAGACACGAATTACTAAAGTCAACCTGGTAATGGTATTTATTTATTTGTCTAGAGGAAGGAGCCAAGAGTTTAAATACAACTGATAATTATCAAATGTCTAATTGAAAAAAGTTCCTTTGGATTACATATAACCAGAAAATACTTCCACAGACACCCTTGTACATGCAGAAATTATTCACATTTCAAAGTTTAAAACAAAACACACTTGTATTGTGGGATAATTTTCAAACACAGAGGAACACCAGACCTTTTTTTTTAAAGATTTATTTATTTGCACATACAGAACTGGGGTACAGGCCAGAGGCTCAGGGGCAGTGAGAGGCTTCACCAGAGACAGAGTGGGGAGCAGAACAGGCCGACGGATGAGGTCCACTGCTGAGGGGAACAGGCCAGGAGAGGTCTGCCGCGCCATGTGGTCACCTCCGGGGCAGGCGGGGATCGAACTCATGCGGAAGCGGCTCTAGCGGCTCTAGCTGCGCCACCAGGGAGGGCCCGGAACACTAGACATTTAATAACCTTCTAGAGATAATCATTTTACTTACCAAGTGGTATTTAATCCACTTGGATGCATTTTTGTTGAATATAGATTTATTTATAAACATTGAAATCTCAACTCAGAGAGTTTTAAACTATGGATAATTTTTCAATTTCAGAGCAAGTTCTTCAAGTGTTATCAGATCTGAGAGTGCAAATGATGCTACCTACTGCAGAGCCCAATTTATCTCTGTCTTCCAGGTTCGCTCTGTCCAGATGGATATGCTCCCTGTCATGGTCACAAGGTGGCTGCAGAAGCTCGCTGAGCTCCATGTTTCTAGCTCAACTGCAGCAGATAATCCCAAGAAATTTTAGACAAAAAGGCCTGGGTCATGTGTCCATCCTGGAATCAAGGTCTATGGTCAGATGAGTAGGAATCACTGATTCTTTCAAGTCAGTGAAGAACCTGCCTCTGAAGACAGGGTTAGAAGCAGTTCCTCTCATGTAGCTTGTGAAAGCAGGGCAGCCTTTCAGGCCTCTGAAAACGGGATGGTCTGGGGTCAAAAGTATTCAATAAAATTCCACAAGTACATAGCTCTCTAAACATTTTATAAATTTAGGATTCATATAAATAGGATTTTAACAAATACTCTTCTATTTTTTTTTGTCTTTCTTAACTTAAGAATTTATAACAAACATATTGGGAAATATCTCCAATATTTCAATAAAAAGAAGTGATTTACATTAAGATAGTTGAACTGAAACCCAGGAGTACACTAAAAATTCCTGAAGGTGACTAACCTTACCCTTTTATTTTTTCCAAGTTTCAAGTGATAGAGGCTAAATAAAGCAGATAAATGAGTGATATATAAAAAGTTACTTGAAAATAATTGAGCATATTTGCTCTGAAGTACTTTCTCTTGAAAAAATTTTGTCCCCACAATTTTGAACATGACGTATGATATTTGCCCCAGAATGAAAAATCTCCTTCATCCCATGCCCAGGTCATGAACAATTTGGGAACAATCTTGCCCTTTCAGCAAAGGCACCATGCTTTAAGGTTTGTGATAAACTGTTTTATTATTATTTAATTACTCATCAATGCCATAAATTATTCCAGAGCACAAGTCAGCTGTATATTTTTATACAAACAATAATAAGTAAACAGAAACATGGGCTTTGTGTAAAAGGTAAACATTTGTTAGAAGGAAGAGAAGACGAGACACATTAGGTGCAGATGCTGTTGCTATCTCTTGAGGCTTGAGGGGAAGGTGGGTCTTAGGTTGCTGCTCCAGAGGGGAAACCTCAGAGACTATCTTTATCTTTCTGGCGGGGTCTCCCTTGATCTGAAGGTAACCTGGAGAGACTGGTGTCAAGGAGTTCAACACAAAACAGGAGGAATTTTCCTAAGGAGGTGAAGGCAGGTGGGGTAGGAAAAGAGCCCAAGAGTCTATCCCACAAGAGTCCACCTCAGGCATCTCTGCAGGAGGAAGGTAGGTGATAAAACAATTGTTCCCCGACTTCACCCCACCCCCCAAGCATGTCAGACTTGGGAAGGATGAAATCCTGAACTTGAAAAAGAGCTCTGAAAAACAGACAGCCAGTTTCCAAGTTTTCACTAGTCTTGTTTTCATATTTAGATGCCTTCCTTAAAGGGATGATAAAGATGAAATCCATTCTGCAGTTAGTGTTTAAGAATGTTGTAAACTGCTTTATGATCATTTAACTAACAAATTACTCACTAATGCCAGAATTTATTTCATAGATTTCCCAGAGGGAACCAAGAACCCCACTCACTGAACCCCAGTAATCGGAACCTTACTATGGCCAGATGCCAGGTCTGGGTCTCCCTCTGTCTACTGCATTTTGTCTGGCTCTTACCCACCCACAGTCACCCTAGTAACTTTACTTAATTCAATATTTGGATGCTTTTTAAATACATAAACATGTTGGAACACTAAAGAGCCATGATTCAGTGACTGCCATAGAGCCTTAGGCTAACTTTCACAGGTAACACAAGATTATGTAGACACAGCTTGGGATTGAGGTGGGGCTGGTTGGGAAAATGAAATTGGGTACACATTATTGGAGAGCCTCATTTGTTTGAAGGAGAGGGTTTCAGCCAGATGATCATGACATTCATCTATTCAATTGAGGCAGAGAAGAGCTCCAGATGATATTAATAGACTTATGTAATGTTTGCATTCTGTGTTTGGTGTCGAGTTCCCTATGGAGACAGCCGTAAACTGAGATTTCATGCTGCTCTTCTCTTGTCACCTGGTTCCAAAATACAATGTCAGTGCTTCAGATAAATGAGGGCAACAGAGCCTCTCTGAGCATTATGAATGTTAATATTCTGCTGCGGCAGCTTCAACATTTTCTGGGCTTTTAATTGTTTTACTTTTTGGTGTGTTGAGTAAACTTAAGAAATCATCATTATAGTACCAAGTGAAACATTATTGTCATGTGCCTCAGTATCCCAGTTCCACTTACCCCAGAATGTTACTTGAAGCTGTGGAACTGATCTGTGGACAGAAATTTTTAATTTCTTGGTGAAGATATGAGAAAGCACACACCTTATTTCCTGTGTCAGAAGTAGACACTCAGGCCCTCCCTGGTGGCACAAGGGTTAAAGTGCAGCACTTTGAAGCTACCTATCAGCAGCGACTGCAGCAACAGTTCGATCCCCAGCTAGGGAGGTGACCCGCATGGCTCAGCAGACCTCTCCGGTCTCACCCACTGCTCCCCTCAGCAGTGTATTTCAGTTGACCCTCCTGTTCTCTATCTCTAGTGAATAATCTCACCCCAGTCCCTCTGGCCTGTACCCAAGCTCTTGAATGCAGAAATAAATAAAATCTTTTTTTTTTTTTTTTAAATGTAGACACTCGGCCCTCCCTGGTGGTGCAGCAGGTTAATGCACAGCACTAAGAAGCTTGAGTTCCATCCCCGCCTGCCCTGGAGATGACCACAAGGTGCAGAAGACCTCTCCTGACCCACCCACTGTTCCCCTCAACAGTGTACCTCCTCAATCTGCCTGTTCTGCTCCCCACTCTGTCTCTGGTGAAGCCTCTCACCCTCTGCATCTCTGGCCTGTACCCCAGTTCTGTATAAGTAAATAAATCTTTAAAAAAAAATGTAGACACATTTTCTGTGTGTAGACAGGGTAAAATTCCAAGTCTCCTGCTAACAACCTTTCCCTGCACTCATACTTTCGAGGAATTGATGTTATAGAACATTAATTGGTTGCCCCATTTCTTCCCTAGTCTCCTCTAAAATAGCCTGTGTAGACAACTATGGAAAGTCAGGTTCTCCACCAGTGAGCTTCCCCCAGAAGGACAGGGACTCTAGTAAGGAAGGAGCCTGCACCTGGGCAGTACCTGAAGATACTGACAGATGGACAGATGGGTGTCTAGGTGCTTAGTTCTTACAGTGGCAACAAGCCCTTTCTTGAAGAGGGTCTGGGCAGATAAGAAACTTCTACTGTTGCCGAGAGGCATCTCTGTAAGAAGGGGAGGGCTCGGGTCCCTGCCCAACCTAACAAAGGGTGGAGCTGAGCAGAGAGGAGAAGCTAGATAAGACTTGGAGGAGGCACATGGAGCAGAGACATGTGAAGAAGTTCCACTTGCTTCTCAGCTTTGGACATGAACCAGGACTTCGGGAACATAGGAGACACGTGGAGTTGAGACATTTGGAAGAGATGCGGGTGAGAGACACAGGGAGGCTGACAATGGCAGCTGTTACCTTGACTTGTACTTTGATTTTGCTTCTTTCTTTCCAGACTTGCCTGGCCCTTTCTTCCCCTTTCCTGTGGTTTCCTGCCAGAAGATGACGAAGACTTGTGGCAAGTTTTCAGGCCTCAGCAGTCCAACTTTGAGCGAACTCTGGCTGGGTTCCCATTCCATAAGGGGATGGCTAACTTTGGGTGTTTTATTGGGAAATTCTCTTCTCTTCTCTTCTCTTCTCTTCTCTTCTCTTCTCTTCTCTTCTCTCACTTTTCTATATACACTAATGCTTGAAGGTCTCACACACTGAGAATATGCTTTGTCTTTATGTGGTAGGTGGCTGAACCCAGAATGCAAGTTTGAGAATGCCAGGGTATTCCTCACTTTGTACACTAATACTACCACAACCTATAACTTGCTTTACATCCAGATACCCAGAAGAGCTGTAACTCTCTCTTAGAGGAGCTTACAACTTCATCTGCCTGAGCCATTATCACCACTTTGTCAAGAAACTTCAATAAATGCAAATTCTTTCCCTTTGCTCCTTCCTTTCTGGCTAGAGATGTTCTCAAGCTTCCTATCAGAAGAAGTTTTTTTAGCCATTGTTCTTCAGATAGTTCCCTATTGCTTTTCCTTCCGACAGCAAGTTTCTAGAGTGTGATATGCAGATCTCGAATCTCAATCATTCTTTTGTTTTGCTGGTAAATAGTCTTTGAAATATAATTAACAAGCCACACATTTGCCCATGTAAAGTATGCAACTCAATGGCCTTTAGCACATGCAGACATCTAGGAAACATCAGCACAATCAATTTTAGACCATTTTATTGCCTAAGAAGCAGCTCAGTATCCCTTAGCCTCACTCCCTTGCTCCCTCTCCATTGCTTCCTGTAGTTCCAACAGTGTTTCAGTCTCTAGAATTCCGAGTCTACACATTTCCCTATTCTATCATTCATATGAATGAAACCCTACAGTAACTGGTCTTTTTCTCCCCCTGAATCAGCTTGCTTTTGCCTATAAAACACTTTAGTTATTGTTTGGGTTACATACTACATTGTACCCCATCGACCTATGCAATTTAGGGAGAAAGGAAGAAATGTTAGACACTGGTATCAAACCCTAAAGCTTAGTTTTACCAGACTGGTCTCCGAACCCACCTTCCCAGTCCATAGACTAGAGGGGCCAGATCAGGGGTCCCAGGGGCCAGATCAGGGGTCCCAGGAGCCAGATCAGGGGTCCCAGGAGCCAGATCGGGGTCCCAGGAGCCAGATCGGGGTCCCAGTGCGCTTACCTTTTCTGCTCTGGACAATCTAGGTAGCCACCCCTGTGCATTTTCTGACTTTGGGGTTTTCCTTTATAGAGACCCAGATCTGCTCTTAATCAGGAACTTGGTTGCCCCTTTTGGAAGACTCAATCTACCCATAAAAATAATAAGCTGGCTTTTGTGACTGGTTTCCTTCAAATAATATAATGCTCCTGAGGTTCATCCACATTAAAGAACTTATCAGTACTTCAATCTTGCTTAAGGCCCACAGCTATTTCATCTTATGGCTATGCCACGATTTGTTAATCCATTCGTCACGTGACAGACAGCTTTTCCACTGCAGGACTATTGTGAATACTGCTATAATAAACAGTCACGTACAAGATTTTGTATGAGTCTGTATTTTCTCTTCTCGTGGGTATATATGCACCATGTATGATTTTGTGGTCATACGGTAATTCAACAGTTACCTTGCTGCGGCAATGCTGACTGTTTTCCAAAGCGGCTGTGCCATTTTAGACTCCCACCAACAACATATGAAAGCTAGTATTTTCTCTACATTCTTCCCTAAGTCGGCATTACCTGACTTTTTGGCTCTAGCCCTCCTGTGGGTGCACTGTGACTTTCCATGTCTCAAATGAATGTTGAGTTCTAGCATCTTCTGTATATCTATTAGTCGCTGGCACATACTCCTGAAAGAATTATCAGGGCCCTCCCAATAATGGTGAGAGCACAGCACTAAGAAGCTAAAGTCACTTCCGCAGGGGTTCAATTCCCGCCTGCCCCGGAGGTGACCACAGGGCGCGGCAGACCTCTCCTGACCCGCCCGCTGCTCCCCTCAGCAGTGGACTTCGTCGATCTGCCTGTTCTGCTCCCCACTCTGTCTCTGGTGAAGCCTCTCACCCTCCGCATCTCTGGCCTGTACCCCAGTTCTGTATGCACAAATAAATACATCTTAAAAAAAAAAAAAAGAATTATCTGATCAGATTCTTTCCCTATTTTGCCTTTTTATTACTGAATTATAAGTTCTCTTCTTATGATGTTAATCTTTTTTTAACTTTATGTTCTGCAAGCATTTTATCTCACTTTGTGAGTTTATTTTTATTTTATTGATTATGTCCATTAGTGTATACAGATTTTTAATTTTGATGACATTCAAGCTATAGTTTTTTGTCTGTTGCCTGTGATTTTGATGTCATATCTAAGAATCACTTCTCAAATCCAAAGTCATGAAGATTTGTTCCATGATTTCTTACAAGATTTATATAGATTTAACTCTTATATTTAGGCTAATAATCCATAGTAAGTTAACCTTTACATAGATAAGAATTAAACTCTATTTTTTTTGTTTTAACAATAAGTTGCCCAATTACTTGTTGAAAACACCATTCTTTTCCTTATTGAATGATCTTGAGACAAATGTTAAAAATTTGTTGATCATAGAAGTTTGAGTTTATTTCTGGACTCAATTCTACTCTACTACCTGTGTGTCTGTTCTTGTGCCGGAAGCAGGCTTGATTACTGTTGCTTTATAGTAAGTTTTGAAATTTGGAAGTGTGAGTCCGCCTATTATATTTTATCTTTACAATATTTTTGTCTTTTGAAATTCAATATGAATTTACAATCACTTTATCAATTTCTACCAAGAGATCAGGGATTGCATTAAAGTTGCAGATTATCATGGGGAATGTTACTAACAAGGCTTTTAATCCATGAACATGATATGTTTTCCCATTTATTTAGAGCTTTAATTTTTTTAGCAATGTTTTATACCTTTCAGGATATTTGTTTAGTACTTCTTTTGTTACATTTATTATTATATAATTCAGATTTTTTTGATACTGTTGTGAAAGCAAACATTTTCTTGACTTTGTTTTCAGAGTTCTCTTTGCAAATGTATAGAGAGAATAGATTCTGTATCTTGATCCTGTATAATCAATCTTGCTGAATTCATGTACTACTTCAAATAGTTTTCTTAGTGTATGTAATAGATTCATTACAGAAAAACAATGAGAAAAAACTGTTGAAATCAGCTTTGTTCAAATTCTAGGGAAAAAAATCAAAAGTTCACAGCAACCAGGTGAACATCAAATCAAGAAAAATCACTGAGCAACTCAGGACAGGCAAGAAGTGAAGGTTAAGGCAGGGCTGTGAACAGCTTGCCTGAGCACTGGAGATCTCAAGACCATGGGCAATCTGCAAAGACTAGAAGTTTCTGATTTCAAATGCTAAAAAGACAGCTCTCAAACCAGTAGCTAATCATAGCTAAAAGAACAGGGACTTCGGAGACCACACATGACAGGCAATACAGACTTTAAAAAAATAGTTTAGAAAGTCAATAAACAGACTCCAGTACATGGGAAACAACACCAATCCTTGACAAGAAGAAAGGATCTGATATTGAGAGTGAATACAGAGTGACCCTCTTCATACCCCCTTTCATTTTTCACTTTCTTTTTTTTTTCCATTGTGGGAATCAGACTTTAAAGACAAGAATATTAAAAAAAAAAAAAAAAAAAAAACAGCAGGACATTACAAGGCAAATTACAGCCTGACTCCCATGCCTTGGAAAAGGTTAAGGCAAGACCCAAGAAAATCCCTAAGATTACACTTAGGGCTGACCAGCACAGCCTTCATAATAAAATAAAATTAACATGAAAATAAACCCCAACTAACCCTAAGGGGGGAAGAATCTGAACTCCAAATTGCCACATTTTAAAATTCAAGTGCCAGTCTTCAACAAGAAATTCACAAGGTATACAAAGATACAGAAAGTATAACTCATATAATGGGAAAAAAATACAATTTTTTGGGAAGCTGATTGTAAAAAGACCAGATAGTATATATACTAAACACAGAATTCAAAACAACTGTCAAATATATTCAGAGAATGAAAGGAAGATGTGGAGAATTTTAAGGAAATGATGTATTTTAAGGAAATACTAGTAAAGAAAAAAATTCCAAAATAGAACAAAAAGGAAATTCTGGACCTGAAGACTATATTAACTGAAATGAAAATTTCACTCTAAGATTTCAAAAATACTGTAACAGAAATGACAAAGGACTTTGATGGGCTTACTAGTAGCTTGGATTTGAGTGACAACAGAATATCTGAGCTAGAGTGTATAAAAACAGAAACCCTCAAAACTGAAAACCAAAGAGAATAAAGACAATGAAAGAAGAACAGAATGTCCAAAGATTCTGGGGTAACACTATCAAGTATGACCTACAGACTAGAAGACTAGACAGAGAGGAAAAACAGAGAATTTTGAAATAATAATGACTAAGAATTTCCTTAAATTCATATCAGACACCAAACACAGATACAGTAATCTCAGAGAACAATCAGGCTGAAAGCAAAACAAACAACTAAACATGATATCCAGACACATCATTTCAAACTACAAAAAATTAAAGATAAAGAAAAAATAATGAATGAGGGCAGACCAAGATAATAATAACATCTGACTACTAAGAAACCATGGAATCAAAAAGAGAATGAAATGAAATATTTAAAGTGAAACCAAAACATAAGTGATAAAAGAAAGAATAAGTAAACTGCACTTTATCAAAATTTAGAATGCCTTTTATGCATAAAAGACGTTATCAATTAATTTGCAAAGCCTATAGAATGGCAGAAACAACTGCAAATTTAAAATCTACTAAGAGTCTCCTGTCCAGCATATTAAGAACTCCATGACTCAGTAACAAAAAGACAACCCAGTTCAAGGGGCAATAGACTTGAGTAGACATTTCTCCATCCATTCAATGTCACCTCAGTGGCCACTTTCTCAAACAAGATATTTTATAAATTGGAGGTGGAGGAAGAAAAAGAGAACCATGGAAGCTTCATCTATAGTACAGGGAAGAAAAAAAAAAGTCAGAGAACACAGAGGAGGAAGCACTAAACACTCCGTAGGGAGGTAGAACCCAAAAGAACCTTCTCAAAGGGGCTGACATTTGGATGGAATCTCAGAGGTGAAAGAGATAACAGAAAAAGGGCTTGGGGGGAGGAATGATAGCATTTCTCAAAGAAGGCCATTGATATAAACGTTTAAATTCAGGTACGGTGTTGGACTGTTAAGGGGGTGGCGTTCACAAAACTCTGCAGAGATCCTTTGAGACATCTTTTCCCCTTAACAGCTGGAATGAAATCAAAAGGGGGGAATTGTTAAGGGGAAGGCTGTCCTAAAGGAACTCTGCAGAGTCTTGTGGACTCCACCCCTACTCCAGCTGTCTGGGCTGCAATCCCTACTCCAGTGACTCCCAGCAGCACCAAGGAGAGAAATGCGAAGACCCAAGGGCGGAGCTAAGCAGCATTCTGGGACTGTGGAGGATAAATAGGAAGCGATTTTCAATGGCTCTGGGGGGTCAGGCAACAACTCTCTCCCTCAGGCAATGGCTCTCTTGCACCCAGTAACTAGGCTACCAGTTTGTTACCAGAGCTCCAAGTCAGCCTAGCTGATAAGATATTCTAGTTACCTGTATCTCTCTCTCTTTCCTGGATTGGTCCTTTTTCCTTTCCCCTCTTTGTAAATAAACCCATTATAGACCCTTCTGTGCGCGCCTGCAGAACAATTAAATTTTAAGCACACGGGTGAGGACCCACAGACAGGCGGCCCAGCTCACACTGGGTTACCCTGTCACAGGACCAGAACCCTTTCAGTGTTTAGGCTGCTGAGAGCCCATTTCCCTCCTGGAGCTTCCCCCCGTGCCTGTATACAACCATGTTTTACACTGTCTGGTGGGAGTAGAAGTGCTGACCAGAGCTGTATTTGCTACAAAGATTTCATGGGTTCCTCAGACCTATGTGCAGATCATTACCAAGGCCAACTCCAGAGGAACCTTCTGCAGATCTCTGGAGTTCATTCTCTACTTTCTAATCTTTCTCCTCCTCCTTCCCTTATCCTCCTCCATCCTCTCCCTCCTCCTTCTCCCCTTTCATTTCCTCTGCATCCCCCCCCCACCTCTTTCTGTTCTCATCCCTTCTCCTTCTTACCCTCCTTCTCCCACTCCAGTGCTGTTGCAGCCTCTCACAGACTTGTCCTTGCAGCGCTGGCCCAGAATCTGGTCCTAAATCGAAAGGGGGCTTCTGGATCACCTACACCTGTAGATTAAGGTCAAGTTCACTTGCAGATGAAGAAAAGACAGAGCCCTGGGACAACACTGATTGGTCATGTAGGTATCAGTGGCCACCTCTATTTCTAGTCAACAAGTGCTTGTGAACATGGCAGAAGCGTCGAGGAGATTGGGTGGGAGGAGGTAAGCAACTCAATAGATCTGAGCCATCCATGACGGGTCCATCATGGTCTTTTGCAACTGGGAGACTTTCCCAAGTCTTGCGGGTTATATATTCCTTCAAGAGGAGACCTGAGAGAACTTTTGTTGTGCCCCTTGGTGAAGCCCTATACTTAAGCGGGTCCTAGACACTCATGAGCCATAGGTCCTGGCTTGCCCACCCCTGGGGCCTTCCATACCCAGAACTTGGGTAGTCAGAATCATTTGTGAGCAAGACTTTTGAAGTCTGTTGAGAGCAGAAGCTGTACTGAATGTCCTTTGTGCTATATTTTCTGGGTTGGTTTACACTGTCTTCTGGGAAACCATCCGCTGACAACGGCATTGCTTTAGAGAAACGATCAAAGAAACCATCTCTAATCGTATGGTCTTCATTTCTAAACAGCAATAATAGGCCTTCCAGCTCCCTGCTATTGTAGCAAACTATAAATAATGCTGTATGCCTTTGATCACCAGCTCTTAATTCTCATCTTATTTACTTTACAGAAACGAGCGCTTGACAATAATGGTAGGATTTTAAGCTGCTTATGTTGGGAAAAATTCTATTCCTTTTAGACTGTGTGAGTCCATAGGTTTGCCCCTGCTCTGAACTTTCAGCATTTCTCAAAAACATGTAAATGTTTTTAGAACTCTGCCCACAAGAACGAGCCCTGGGGGAGAAACCAACAGTAAGTGGTACCCCAGGGCAGGGTCTGTGTCATCCACAGCCATGGTTCCAGAACTGCAACACTGCCTTAGCCTTTTGTCTTCACGATCATACACAAGATACACAAAACATGGAACTATACTCCTGCGATGCTGCTATTTCTGCCTGACAATTATTAGTAATTACTGCTGCAAGGAAATCTTAATATGCACAATTATGTCTTTGTCTTACATTAGATCCAGGAATAGAAGTCATCTTCATCACTCAACTGCCCTGTGACTCCTGCTCCCATTATTTTTGGAAAACAAACAAAGCCAAAACAAAAGCCCAGTTCATTTTCTTAAGTGACCAGATGATGCGTTAATCCGCCCCACCCCCACTCCTCATTTAGAAAATATGTCATTTTTACCACAAATCTTTCTCACTAATATTCTGTCTACCTGCACTGTTCGAGGTACTTTGAAGCATGGTGACTCTAGGCTGGACCCAAGATAAGAAATGACAAAGTGTCCACCCTGGAGGTCTCTGTGACCCGGTCTCATGTGGGACACTCTAGAGAGTGTCCTCACAGGTGAGATGACCCTGGCCATCAGGTTCCTTTTTATGAGCCAGCGAAGCTCTTCTTCTGACTCTGTAGCTCTGTGGATCCAGAGCATTGTGAAGAGATGGCAGCCGATTTTCCATGGACTCCTCTCTGCCACTGGCAGCCTGCATCCACCAATTCTGTGCCTGTGAAACTCCCTCCCCCTTTTTCTACCTTAAATCCCTCAACCATTTTTTATTACAAAGGTGCACTGTGATCTTCCCAATGGACTTAGCAGTAGGATTTCCAGTAGCCAGAGCACACTTCAGGACTTTTGGAACTTTTCTTTTCACAGCAATAGGGATTAGTTACCGACCACACTGGGTGAAGAGTCTTCATCAACTTCCAAGAAGCCCCATCCACATATTTCCAGTAGAAAATTGCCTGGACTTTGGAAACAGACAAGTGATTGCATCAGTCTGGGTACAGGGCCATCACTGTACTAACTGACACGGATGTCCATGCCGGCCAGTTGCTCCCTGTCCAGAAGCAGAGCAGGTTCCAGCCGCTGTATAGCAATGAGTGAGGCTGACGATCTGCAGGCGCCTCCCTCTTCACCCTGATGAGGCTGCGGTCCTATGTGAGTGAGCCATGACGAGAGCTTCTTCTCACATCTGAAGACCGTCATGGGCCCCAGCAGGCCCTTGAGCTGCACGGTTTTGGCTGTAGACAAGAGCTTCTCACTTTGCTGTGTGCAACTGGAACCAAAAGCTCTGCTACAACTCTGGTTACCAGAGCCCGGTCATGGTGCGAAAGGAAGGGAGGAAGGAAGCAAGGTGATAGCACGTGGGCACTGGAACTTGACTCGGTTGAGTGAGACATGTGCATGTGTGGAGGTGTGCAGCTGTACCTCCGAAACTGGAAAATCTCTGAAACTTGAGGGAAAAAATTATAGACATAAGAAAATAAAGAATAGTGAAGCTGTGTCTGTAGTCTCTCTTCACAAAACAATCATATGTTCTTTCATTGTCAAGCCTTGTCTAATTCCAGCCTCAATGTGCCAATTGTTTTTTCAAGGAGCTACAAAATGATGCTTGGAAACAAACAAACAAACAAACAAAAAAACCAACAACCATTTCTTAAACAAAGACAAATATTTGCCATCAGTTTAGAACTGGGACAGGAAAGGTGAGATTTGGGAAAGGTGATGGGGTACCTAGGTAATCGCACACCCTCTTGGTACTAAACATTGAAAAGCAAAGAGGACCCACAGCAGGTCCAGTGTCACACAAGTATACCCCACCCCCACCCCCCAACCATTTAGATTCTTGGCTGCCTTAAAATTTGTTGTGTGGGGGGAAAAAAAAAAACAACAGATTAAAATAACAAAACCACTTCCTGGAGGTTGAGATGCCTCTTGTCAAAAGCAGATGTTGCTTTGTTTACTGGGCTGCAAGTTGATCTATAGAAGCCCCACCCTATACTCAGGGTCAAGAAGAAGCTTTGGGAAGGACCACCGTGGTTTCCTTAAAATTCTGGTGTTCAGGGATCACTTGAAGCTTTGACAACATACAGCTTTTTTTCTGAGGTCAAAATTAGCAGCGTCAAAACCTTCTGAGGTGGTCTACTGCTATTTTCAAAAGATTGGAAATCTTGTCTTCATATAAGGTTTCCAGTCAGTTTGGTTCCACACCACTGATGTTTGCGTAAGCATCAAAGAGTTAAGAGGATTGACTGGCTGGCTCCCATCTCGCTCTGGAGGTATTGATGTTTACCATGACCCCACCGCCATGACATGGAATTTACTGGCATAAACTCCACAATGAATCCCAAACAAGCCATGATTAAGTCTAGAGAGCAGAACATTAGGACAAGAGTGAGTCGTGTTCTTAATAACCCATGAGTTACTCAATAAGTTTTGTCTTGAAAGAAAGATAATGAAGTCGGAAGCACAAACATAGGTTTGATTGGACATGTGTTTGCATCTGTGGTCACTCAGCTCAAATCATTTTCAGAATGATGTGGCTTCTCTCCCTATGCAGATGGTAATTCAAGTTCAACCCCTGGGAATTACATGAAACAATGGTTCTACAGGCCACAAAGGATCATTATTTCCAAGTTTATAGCAAATTTGACCTCATATAATTTGCATTAATGAGTTCTCTCTGAAATATGGGAAAACATGGCAAACATCTCTGCTTGGATTCAGACATGATTTCTAGCCATGGAAGTAAACGCATGTGTTGAGTCAAAATAAAATCCCTTGCAGAACATGAAGAAATCTGTCTTACTTTTTCCCTTTGTGTCTTACTTTTCCTGAGAAAATGAAATTATTGTTTGCTTGTGTCATCTTTATTTTACACTAAAAGCAGGTCTGTGCTTCGATGCACGCCAAAAGCACATAAACTTTTTACCTTCTGATGTACCTGGCACAATCAACTAACCCCTCCCTATCCTGCCTTTGAGTACGTACAGAGTGACACCTTGTTGTAAACCAAGTACAATATTTAGGTGTGTCCTCAACAGCTAATCATGTTATTCCCAATTCCACTTAGATAGAGGACTATGGGAGCCTTGGTGGGTACGTTGGGGTGATAAAGACCTGAAGATGGTGATCCTATACCTCTTAATCATATGCAATGTTGTAAAATACTGTTACCTCAATAAAACGTAACAAAGAAAGAAAAAAAATAAAAGAAAGTATGTCCAAGTCTAGTCCTTTTTTTGTATCTGATCTGTTGGGATGCTGTCAGATAACTGTAGTTTCCCTATCATTTGGGGCTACAAGAACCTTAAAATTGACTGGCTTTAAACTTTTATGATACAAGAACTTGGAAGAAAAATAATAGTGAATTCATTCAATGGGACTAGGTGATCAAAGCAGGGGTTGTCTGTCATTTAAAAGGGAAAAGTAAGAACTGCAGTTACTGGCAAAAAAAAAAACAAAAAAAACAAAAAAAAAACCTTCTCCTAAGAGGGCATCCTCTCTGTATCTTAATTTAATGTAACTGTGTGCTGTTAGAGGAAAGCACATTCAACGGCACCTTGACTGGCATATTTCTTTGCAATCCCAAGGGATGTGGTAAATCATTAAAAGATGGTCTCTAAGAGGGAGACTCTTGAGCAGACCTCAACTGAATCATCATCCTGAGATTCAATGCCACACCCTGTGTAAGATGCTTCATACAGTAAAATATCCTCACTCAAGAAAAGAAAGCCTCTAACCTCGTCACGATTCTGTCAAATTAAAAAATGGTAAAGTGAAGCCCCAAAGGTTGGAAGGAGAAATTCAGCTGAAAGGTAGGGACCAGAAGGCCAGCAACTACGGGCTGGCTGTAAAGGCCCAGGAACCCCCTCTTTGAGGGCCAAGGAGTGCCCCACCATCCCCCCTCACTCTTTAAGTTTTTGCTTAAAATGCAAGGCTTTTTTGAAAACAATGTCTGCATGCCAAAAGAAGCCACTAGGAATGTAGAAGTAGTCTATGTTTTCTGTTTTTCCATTCATACTCTCCAATCTAGTAACCATACATTCCTTGTCCTTGACCCATGCGTGGCTGCTCTGTTTCTGTTTAACCTTCCTTGCAGATAAAATCAGAAACCAGTCAGAAGTGGCTAAAGCCGAGATGGAGAACCTCATCATCACATTAAAAAGCACATCACCAATGCTGTGACACATCTGGCCAAGACCAAAGTGACAGAAAAGGGAGAATGAATACAATTTCTGGAAACCTTTGCCTATTTCACTGAAATTTGATGATACAGACCCTTTAGCTTCTCTCCTTCCTTAGTGTTCCCACACGTTCCTGTTTCTCCACAATCTGGAGCACCATTTCCTTAGGATGCTGGCTTCTGATTAAATCTGATTTCCTTCCACCAACTTTTATCTCTCAATTTTTAATTTGTGATAACTAGACAAAACTCCAGTAACAATACCGTATCTTGAGTACTTTTCTCTGCTACTGTCCAAAACTGCCTACAAGCCAAACACTACAAGAGAAAAATAATATTAAAAAGAATTTGCGAGGCACCAAACTATTAATATATCAAATATGTTATTATAGGTATTGTCATCTTTTGCCTAGATTTGATTCTAACTTTTACCTTTAAACTATTTCAGACTTACACAATTTGCAAAAGTAGGATGACAAATTTCCATTCATTCTTCATCTGGCTTCCCCAAATTTTCATATCTTATATAACCATAGCACAATGATTGAATTTAGCAAATTAACACTGATACAACACTATCATCTGATCTATAGACTTTATTCATATTCCTCCCCCCTTTCCCTTCCCCTCCTCAGTCTCCACCTCCTCCCCCTTCCCCCTCCCCCCTTCCTTTTCCTTCCACTTCTTAATGAATGCTGGCTTCACATTCTCCTACTAAAAACAATTTTTAATAAAAAAGGCAAGTAAAACATACATGACAGCAGCTGATCTCTCTTTCCTACTTCTGATATCAAAATACCACAGGAAGGATTGTGGTCCAGAGATGAACAATGACCCAGGTGAAGGCTGGTCACTCAGCAATGGCAAAGAGAGCAGAGTATGGGGCACAGACAACACCTCAGAGTAGTTGTCGGAGGCAGAAAACCAGTCCTCATGTGTCGATTACACAAATCAGCTTCCCCTCAAACCAGTTTCCAAAATGTGTTGGTGTTAATACTGTTCATAGACTGATATGTACAAAATTCACAGTTTCAGCTCTACCGACTTGGCTTCTCTCCATTGTAGGCAATCTGACACAGTTGCCATATTCAATTTCAAGTGAGTTTTGCCAGTTCCACCCCTATAGTACAACCAAGACCCATATACTTCTCTCCAAATCCAAGACAACATCACCCTTCGTCTAGTCTAACTAAATTAGTGACCTAATTGTCAAGGTAATGCCTATAATTGTCTCTGGCAAGGACCAGAAACAGCTTCTTCCCATGTCTTTCACTCTTCTGTCTCTTACAAGTATCTTTTCCTATTGTCTCTCCCCCATATATCTCCTCCAATGTTTCTCCTCTTGCAGTAGTACCAGAGCGCGAGTCAAAGCAGGAAAACAAGAGAGCAAAATATGTGTTCAGCACCTATCAAGCATGGCCACTTAACTCCACTCCTAGTTCCCAGCAGCCCTCCATCCAGGAAGTTAGGTTCATGGCATGCTGGGAGTTGTAGTTAGCTGCTGCTGTCTCAGATTGCTTCAGCATGGAGATGAATATAGAATCTATAAGGTCATCAGGGAATGGAGTCCATTCAGAGTATTATTCACTGTCTGAGTTTTCTCCTTTTTGTTCTTCTAACAATTTTAGTTTTATTGTGCAGGGAGAGTTCACCAGGGTTGTATGGTGAAAATCAGGCAACCAGAAAGCTGGAGGAGATGATGGCCAAGGAAAGCATCCTTGAAGACATTTGATGCCTTCAGGGCAAACAACATTCCACATTAATACAAAACAGCAAGCACTTTACAGCACTGACTGGGGGCCAAGCATTGTCTTAAGTACTTTATATGTATTAGCTCATTAATCCTCACCATGACCCCATTCCTACACTGCACAGATGGGGAATGTGAAGACCGTGAGGCTGTATATTCTGCCCAGGGTCCTGTGGTGGTAAGTGGAGGAGCTGTGCTTTAAAACAAAGCATTGTTGCCACAGAGATTTGTCCTCAACTGCTCCCCTGGCTAAGCTGATCAGGACCTTCAATGCTAAGGACTAGTTGCTATTTCCTAGGCACGTAAGTTAAACTTATGATTGGTTAATTAGATTGCAATATAGAAGATTCTAGAAAATGTCCCTATTTTCTAGGCTCACTCATCCTCATCTTACTTCATTTGGTATTTCAACATTGTTCATTTTATAGAAGAGTGACTCAAAATCTGAGATCACTATCTCCCTAAGATCCACTTTGTAGTAAACAGAGGCCAAATGATTTTTTCCCGTATTTAAGAAACCAATGAATTTGGTAGTTACAATAAAGATGTCACACAGAAAAGAGCTTTGTTTTTGCAAGGGAAATGTTGGGAGCAATTAATCCGGGATACATTTAACTTGTCCATACCATATTGGTAGTTATTTGCTGTTGGGTAAGTATAGTTCTCAGTCTGCTTATGATTCATGGGCAAAATACATTATCCCATTGGATCTATGATGGGCCAAACCTAATTGCTGGCAGTCACTAGACACCTTGGCAGATACAGAAGAAAATAATCAGGCACCAGATGAGGTTACTGGATGAGGTAACTCTTGGGAGTTAAGAGGGAGAGAAAGAGTGTTCTGAAGAACTATGACAACCATGCATCCTGACCAACCCCCAGAAGAAAAGCCCAGTTTTGCAAACAATTTAAGAGGGTTTATGACTTTATCTAAAGCTGCTTTAATTACACATTTCAGATTTATACATGTCAGTCTTTAAAACATTCTATTCCAAATTAGATTTTAATTTAATGAAGAAAGGATGGGAACTTCAGCATGCAAATCTTTCCTTTAAGAGAGCCTTGAAATGAATTGGGAACAGGTGAACTTCTTGATATTTAGTAGGTTTTAACTTTAAATTGTCTGAATTCTATGCCCTGGAGGTTTTCCTCTGGAGAAATTAGAATCTTTTTGAAGAGATCTTTGATTAAATTAAAATCTAAATTTGTAAGCTATGGAAACAGATGTGTGAAGAAAAGAGATTATTTAACTGATGTTATGGGCTGAAATTATCAACATGAGACTATCCATAGTCTTCCCATTCATTTATCTTATGGAGTTTCTGATTAGTTATCAGTTCATTTCCCTGTCCCCAGTTTCCTAAAGATGAAACTCTTGCTGGAAGAGAGACTAAGAGGGGTGCTAACAGCTAGCTGAGAAGGGAAGTTGGCTTCATGTACGATACATGTGAGGGTATTTAAGCAAGCGTTCTGGGTAAGGAAAGTGTCTAGGAGAAAACAACATTGCGGTCAGTGTGCTATGGACTCTGATCTCTCAAGGGAACAAAGGTACGCATTTATTGGTTGGTGAAAGGCATGCTGAATGTGAGACAACTCAACATCTAATTCCATGACATCCATGATGTCTGAGCACTATAGAGGTACAGGAAAAAAAGAGACCCAGCTCCAAGCAGCTTAGACCAATGACCAGGTCCCTATTGGCTATGGTTTTCTTTCTCTTTCCCCATCCTCCTCCAAACCAACCACCCAAAAGACATGGACTTCAGACAAGACAATACTAACTTTGAATTAAAAATTTCCATGAAAACTAATATCAAACCTATGGTGTAATTTCCTACCTCCTCAAATTATCTTTCTCTCTCTCTCTCTCTCACACACACACACACACACCTCACCCAAGGCATTGATAAAGCTACCAATGATTCCTATTATTGATGTGTGCTTCAGCCTAATGCCAGGGTCTCAGGAGGGATGAGAGTATGGGTATGGATGGGGGGTGGGTTACACCCCAAAGGTTTCCCTTGACTTAGGAAGTTCTCAACAAGATGCAGTCTTTTTGTCTTTCAGGTAACACAAGAAGTAACCGAAACCTTCTCTCACCTGGGGATTTATCGACACGACCTGGGAGCTTTTCTTTAACCTGAAAGTAAAATCAAGTCATCAGACTCCAAAGTTGATCATGAGGTGAGTCATCTATGTGAGCTCAAATTCTTATGGTTCCCTTAAGTTCACATTGGAGCAAGGATCATTTGACTTACCTCCTTTGAAAAGTTTCTAACTTCCCCAGAGTAAAACCTCAAGGTATAGAATGTGTACAATTTAAAGTTAAAACCTACTGAATATCAAGAAATTCACCTGTTCCTAATTCATTTCAAGGCTCTCGTAAAGGAAAGATTTGCATGCTGAAGTTCCCATCCTTTCTTTGTTAAAAATGTGCCAGACCCACTGAAAGGAATCAGAGCTCACTTATGAAATGGTTGACTTCATGACTGGGGCAAAAAAACAAAAGTCGTAAGATGAGCCCAAAGAAAGGGATTGTTTACAAAATGATGGGGATATGCCAACGTGCCATATGGTGACGCTATGTTCAAATTTTTGAGGCTCTGCCATTCTGTTCTCCACGGTGTCTGTCCCATTTTACATCCCCACCAACAGTGCACAGAGTTCCAAGTGTTCCATGTCCTGCCAACATTTGTTATGTTGTTTTGTTGTATTGATAACAGCCATCCTAGCGGGTATGACGTGCTATCTCGTGGAGGTTTCATTTGCGCTTTCTTAATGATCATCCATGCTGAGCGTTTGGTCTTGCACTCCGCCTCTGCTCATAACCCGTTTTCCAAGTTCATCTTCTCTCCATGCACCTGACCCTCTTATCTGCAGGACAACCTGAGGTCTATTGCCCAGAGTGTCCATGTGCCTGCGAATTTCCCAAGGGGCAGTTTGAAGTTGAGAAGTAAGGCCCCTGTGGCAGAGAGTTGAGAGGGGGCAGAGGAAGGCCCGCGAGGAAGGCTGGGTGAGTGAGAACAGGCCACCCTACGAAGTCTTGCTCTTTTTTCCCTCACCACTGGCCTCCAACCGGGGCAGCTTTATGGGGTCATTTAGTGTCAAGGGCTCCTCTACTTCTGCCCCTTCCTTTCTAGGCTACTGCCAGTTCAATTCTTCTGCTCTCCAGATCTAAGTATGCAGATGGAAGGAACTGTAAATCGAAGCTATGCAGAAGCCTCAGTAGCCGCCTGGCATTATGTGTCACTTGTTCAGTTGGCGAAATAATTGCAAAGACATAGGCCCTTCCCTTGTCTCACAACCTCATACTCAGCTCACTACCAACTTATCCCCTTCTCTTTCTCCTTCTCTACTTTTCTCTCATCCCCTCCTTTCTTCTTTCTCCTCTCCTTCCCTCCATCGCCTCTTCCTGCCTCTCTCTCTTCCCTCCTTCCTGTTCTCTTCCCCTCCCTCCTCATCACATTCCTCACTGGGAACTCAACTAGTCACTCCTTCCCCTCCCTCTGCACTTGCGTGCCCTGCCCGATACAGAAACATCTCCTGCCTCCTTCTCAAGTTGCCTAATTACAACTGTCCTGCACACACTAGTCTTTTCCTCCTTTCTGGTGCTTTCCTGACCATTGAAATTCTCGGAAATGTTTCTCTAGACTGACCTTGGCGCTTAGGATACATAGGTGGAGATGGGTTGCTCGCCTACTCTTCATTTTATTTTGCTTTGGCCCTGCACAGGTCTGCACGCTCCAGACCACATCTCGTTCATCCAGAGGTGGGATCGGAGTCCAGGGAACCTTGACCTCCAGGAGCAGCCCGGCTGCTGACTGGCTTTGTGGCTGGGGCAGCCTCACCCATTCGCAGGAGGGGCTATCAACCATCACTGTCACCATTCCTGCTGATGCCTGTGGTCTGGCACACAGCATGGTTTCTGCTTCCTCAACCTGTTGTCTGATGAGTCTTGGCTTCCATGGTCCCAGATGACAGGCCACAAAGCACAGGCAGTAAGGGCAGCTCCAGACTTCTCACCGCAGAGCCCAGTTCCAGCATCCAAGTGCCTATTTTATGTGTGTCCCTGTCTATGGAGACCCCTATTTGCTAGTGCTTAGTGCTCATGAGCTACAATTTGTGGCTTTTGTGGACAATAGGTATACAGATCCAAAGAACACGACTTCCTTGGGAAAACCAGAGACATTTGTTTCATCTTCAAAGTTATGTACAGATATTGTCAAAGAGCCCGCCTTTCAATGAGCTGAACTGGGTGGCATTAAAGAAAATCTAGCCAATAAATTGTAATGACCTGAAAGAGTATCCCCTATTTCCTAGGTTTCTTCTAGGAAAGTAATTTCCCGTTTTTCGTTTTGGTAAATATGACACTTCGGTCTTCAATAATTTTTCCTCAGCAATTGTGTTCAATTCCTAAGGAAATCATGAAGTTGCCCATTTGGGAGGTTTCTTATTTGTGTCAGCCTCCTGCAGGGCCTGAGAAGCCACTTACAGATGCAGTCTTTAGATCCTTGACACTCCTCTGAATTCACTCTGTAGAGACAGTTTTTATAGCCCTGTTTGACTCCTTGGCTCAAGTGTGCCCTAGAAAGCAAGGAATGTCCCACAAGTCCTGGACTCCAAGAACCGGGTCAACTACCACCTTCAAGGTGGCAGTTACCCTAAACCTTTCTACAGGATGATAAAGGTGTAGGAAGGGCTTTTATCTATCTTCTGCTGTTGCTATTATAACAAAATTATTCAAAAGGCATGGCTTGTGTTATACAGGCATGCAAACAAGCAAGTAATTAATAAAAAGGAGAAGACAAACTTTTTCATAGACTGATAGTTGGGGAAGGACAGAGATTGAAGGTACGAGAAAGAGTTGAGTGAGCAGCGATGATGGGAGAAGAGGGATAATGGGGACTGGAGCACAGGCATGGGTGGAGAAAGAGCCTGAAAGACCTTTCTTCCTCTGAAAGAGAAGGGCAAGAAGAGCAATGAGGCTGTAGTTCCACTTTGAAAGGAAGAAACAAAAAGTGACGGTTGGGTAGACCCTCATCTTCTATGGTGGTGAAGGGGTCGAGGTACTGATGGGCATGAACACAAGGGTTGGTGTTAAGTGACCAAGTTGAAGTCGTAACAGAGTGTGAACTAAAGATCATTTAGCAACATCAGGGCTCACACAAACCAGGGAAGCTGATCTGTCTTTTTGCTCACTGTTTGGATGTTTATTCATTTATTTGTTAACTAACATTGAAAAATAAACAAGTTTTGTAGGTAAAAAAGAAAACACCACAAATGTATTATATTACTCTTTTGCTGGTCAGACAACCTATGGTATCAATAAGGCTATAAACAGTATGTCAGCTGAGCTGAATTTCGTCCTGGAGATTCTAGGGGAGAATCTTCCTTGCCTTTTCCAGCTCCAAGAGGCTGCCCACAGTCCTCGGTTCATGGGCCCTTCAGTCAGCATCCCTCTAGCTCCTTCACCTCTCGTTCTCTCTTTCTCTGATGTTGAGAATCCATGTGATGACACTGTCCCTGGATACTCCAGAATACTCTCCCCACCTCAGAGTCCTTAATCCCATCTTCAAAGGTCCAAGTAACATTTATACGTTCCAGGGTAATATTAGGGTGTTTGCATCTTGTGGACCTACCTAATACAGGATGGGGAGCAGGTGGGCCAGTCACCCTCCCTACTACAATTAGGTGTACTTCTCAGTCAGCTTCCTGTATTTTTCTGCTTTAATCCAGAATTGGCCCACATATGTCTTCTGCACCAAGGCAGGTTTCTGGCTGCTATTGCATTCCATGATTTTATTACAAAATTCATCCTTCTGCCTTCCAGGTATGATTTTTTTCCCTCTCTCCAATAGATGCTTCAGAACCAAACTTTCCAAGTTGTCAATAGGAAGAGAACCCACAGCCATCACTGGGGCCAGTTATCAGCCAGCCACAGGAGACAGCCATAGGAAACAGCCCAGTCAGAGATCTCCCTGCATTATTCTGTTATGAAAAGAGGAAAAGAACTCAACTCTATTATTAAGCTCAGGAACGCTTACTCCTAACCAAAGTGAGTTTGCTAAATTTGTCTGCTTTAAAACCCAGACATTTCCCTATGTGATTAACTGTAACTTTCAGAATGTGTTAAATACATAATGTCTCCAAGTTACTATTACTTGAGTAAGAATAATGAAAGAGTTCATATTTTGTGAATCACAACAGCATCTACCTAAGTTGAAAGACAAGTCCAGCTGTGGACACAAGAAATTATTTGCTGCCTCTGGAGACCATGCTTGTCGTGCCTCAGGGGTCCTTAATGTCCCCCCCCCAACCCCCTCGCCTGCCCTGATTTTACCAGCAAAGTTTTACCTGAGGAAGGTGGGCAGTGTCTGGTCTTAAGCATTTTCCTGAGTTCCTCATAAAATGATCCCAATACCACAGATTTTCCCATACTGACTGCAGTAAAATTCTTCCCAGCTTTCCCCACAGGAATAACAGAGGCAGTAGTTATGTGTTTGTGCCGAGAAGCTCGTGGGATATGGCACAAGGCAGTCCACCCAAAGTGGGTGGCTTGCACTGGAAGAAGGGAATCCATAGTCAGCTGCCCCCACACTAAAGACGCATCTCCTAGCCTTGAATAAGTCACCACATCCAAACGACTCATTTCTCCGAGTCAAACCCCCACTCAATCCCACCTTGACCTTCTCTCTCACCTTTCCAGTCTACTTACATCTCACTCTTAACTTTGCTCCTTCATTTGTACAACTGTCAGCCGAAGGCACTTTCTGTGAACTGACATTTTCAACTATCCTGGAAGAAAGGTTCCTTTCCTTCGCTGCTCTATGTCTTGATCCACTTAAACTTTTGTTTCTTGAAACTTCACCGCACCCATCCTCTTCTGAGAACCCATTACAGGCTTGACATAAAAAATGTGCTCAAGTTCAAGTTTATGAAATCATACTATAGGATTTTTTCTTTTGATGTAGCTAACCATTCATCCTAGTAAAGCTGTAACAGACTCACAGCACTTCTTTGTAAAAAACAGTTTACCCACAAGTTTTTGTTTACTTGAGATTTCTTTTCTGCTTCTCCAAGACAATGTTTCCCTGTTCTTCACATTTTGTGGCAAGTACTTCATGTTTTCGCTCTCCACTGTATTATTCTTGAAGGTGTTTTCTAATTGAAATGTGTTTCCGAGTCTCTTATCTTGATAACATTTCCCTTTAGACACAGGGAATTTTTTTCTTAGCATGTCAACCTGTATATTTAATAAGTGGTGTATGGACAGAGCTTTCTCCATAAATTGAAAGCTATCAAGGGATCTGTTCGTTGCCTGCTTCTACTTAACCATACAAATGTCATCTGTATTTCTGACTTTTCTGAAGACTTTTAAAGGGCATTCTTGGTACTTTTCACTCAGGGGTAAATCCTCAGTGACCATCACACCAGGAGGCCACTGGGGAGGTTTGTGTTTATAGAGGCAGCCTGGCCAGATTGGGGGGGGGGGTAAGATATAATTGGAGCTTTCAGTTCTTAAATAAAAAAATATAATGGTTACCAGAGCGCACAGGAGGGAAGAAGAAGAGAATGGGGGTGGAGGGGAGCAAATGGGGTACGGGCGTGGGTAACTTGTGTGAGGTGAAAAAAATTGTAAAAAATTAAGATTTGTCGTGAAATAGTATATGAAATGTTCACATTGAGTATATTAATGTATACGAAGCAAATTGAAAGAAAAATAATTTTGAGAAATAAGAAGAAAACAGATTGCCAGGCTAAGCTATTTGCCCAAGAATGCCACAAATTTGCATGCGCTGGGGCCAGAGAGGTCGTCCACAAGAGTTTGGTCCCCTTTCTCATGGAAGGTGTGGCTCCTGGCTTTCCAGGTGCCGGGCCTGCCACCCAAGTCACGAGGCAACCGAGCTCATCCAGAAGCTGGGTGAGCAGAGAGAACTCCAAGGTGTGAGCGGCACAGAAGGCACAATACTAGCCCTCTGAGTGGGGAGCAGGCTGCAGGGCCCTCACACACTGCTTAGAATACTGAGCTGCTTGGACACGTTCCTCTGATTCCTTGGCCAAAAGCCCAGAGGAGAGGAGTGAATAAATCAGCACGACCTCAGAACTCAAGGGACATGTGTAAAGATGGGGTGCTGGTGACTGTTATTGCATTTAGAACCATGGGGGCTCTTGTTAATTGTCTATGTGATTAAATTTTTGCCTGCTCAATTCCAAATGAGGGAGTGCACACATGTGTGCTCGCTTTCTCGCTCACACACACTTAATTAAAGAGCAGCACAGCCTCTCCTCCACAGCTTCCAATACAGCCATTAATCTAAAGACAGAAGACAGAACATAAATAAAGGAAATAAACAGACCTACTGCTGCCACATTTGTTTTCCTTGTTCCTGTTTACTCACTGTTTATGGCAATTCCATAACATCACTCATGAACATCACTCCTATCCAATGACTACAAACCATTTTTATATCACTAAGATTTTAAGTTCCTTTTGAATCAAGATCCCAGAGGAACCCAAATGTGGGGCAAGCCTCCAGGCACCCCATCTGCAATGTTAAAGAGGAAGAAAGAGATATTTCTGGACTTAGATCTTTAAGATTTCAGGAGTAATGAACCATCTCTTCATTCCCTCATTTATTTATTCAATGAACATGTACATGTGTCAGGCACTGGGTGGAGGGGAATACAGAAGACTGAATCCTAGTTACCTGGTGGGTTTTGATGGAGTAGGACCTTTGAGACAGTTAACAGGCGACTATTACAAGAACAGAGTAGTAATGACTGTACGAGAAGCATTACTAGCATGCAGTTAAAGAGAGGGGGAGAAATAGTAATTCTTGTACATTGTTGGAGGGAGACAGCAAAAACGTTATGAAGAAAATGGTCCCTGAGCTGGGTCTTGATCAGTAAGTTCTGATAGTTTACATCTGGGAGGAAGAATAGCCAATGACGAGGAAGAAGACACTGAGGTGACAGGAGATGCATGAGAGAGACAGTGGAGCGAGGCACAGGCACAAAATTGCCCCCAGCTGTGAGGCCACAGAGACCAGTCTGGGCTCTGCTCCTCGGCCCACTCCCTCAGGGGGGCTTTGCACATTTCCATTTTCCTGATCTGAACTCTGTTCTGTAGGTGGTAGTTGCTCAAAACGAAGTGAGAGTCAACGCGCCACAGCGCATGATGAGCTCCCGACAACTTCACATGTCACAATTGGAGGCAGGAGGAGAACAGACTGGACCCAACCCAAACCACACTCCCGAAAGACCAGAGATAAGACAACGGATTGGCACGGGCACAGAACAGAACAAAGAGGCCCTGCCGACTACAGCAGCTAAAGTGGGTGACAGGCTACGTTTTACATGCAGGAGAGAAGAGGGGTGAAGCAGAGTCTCCCAAATGGCAGCTCTGCTCTGATGCAAGCTGGCCACGAGTACGTGGAGGAGGTGGGCCGGGCTTCTTCACCCTGCTACCCTCTTGCTCAGACCTGCTTCTGGTTAGAAGAGGCGTTCTTTTTTGAAAAAAAGATTTAATTAATTTATTTTCATAGTAGCCTTAATTTAACCTTTTCTCTATATGTGTGTACATATATTGCACCATTGTTTATTTTTGTAAAATGCATGCCTTCTCTTCTCAGGTGTAATCCCCATAGAATTCCCACTGAGTCACCCATGAACCATCACCACAGTCCCTCGTGCTCTTCCTTCCCCTGTTTTGATCCCTCTGTCTGCCCCTTCCTTGCAGAATGTCTTGAAGAGGCCTTCATGATAGGAACTTTCAATGGGCGCCAAAGCACAGCCTCCTCTATATGCGTCATACTATCTCCAAGGAAATATTTTTGTCAACAAGTCACAGGTCGATAATTTAAATCCTTATGCTAATATTCTGTTTATAGGGTATGGTATGATTGAGTTAAAAAATAAATAAATCATAGGGCCCTCCCTGGTGGCACAGCGGGTTAAAGCACTGCACTAGGAGGCTTAAGCCACTTCAGCATGAGTTCGATCCCCGCCTGCCCAGGAGGAGACCACAGGGCCTGGTAGAGCAGACCTCTCCTGACCCGCCCGCTGCTCCCCTCAGCAGTGTACTTCGTCCATCTGTCTGTTCTGCTCCCCTCTCTGTCTCTGGTGAATCCTCTCACCCTCCGCATCTCTGGCCTGTACCCCAGTTCTGTATGATAAATAAATAAATCTTTAAAAAAAAACCACTAATAGTGGATAGAAGAATAACAGGTGACTTTTTTCCTTATTGTTCACCTGACTTTCTAATTTTCTTGTAGGTCTAAAGACATCTGGCTATGTCTAGGTAGTTTCTGGCTATGACTAGAGGCTCTGGAGTCAGACGGCCAGGCCGTGAAGGCTGCTCTGTCCACCGCCTGGCTATGTCGACTTGCCCGACAACTGTGCACTGTCTCCACTGCTGCCCGCTCGCACCCAACAATCAGGATGGGCTGGGCCTTCGAGGGAGATGCCTTCTCTGTTACGACACAGCTGGGACTAGGTCACAGCGCCACGCTGGCTAAATCAAACACAGGGATGGTGCTTTGCCCAGAAGCCCTCCGCAGAGGGAGCTTTATTGAATGTGCTTTCGGCAGGGGTGGACGAGGAGGCTGATGGTTTCATGACACCCTGTGGTTTTGTGCTTGGGTCCAAAACACCAATGAAAAGAGCAGAACGTTTCTCCTTTCAGATGTTCTAAGTGAACTGTTTAAAATATCCTCAACTGGTCCCCTGCGGATTTGCATTTGAGAATGTTAGACGTACAATAAACTAAACAAAACAAGGCAAAATTAAACTAAACAGTGCTATTGTAGCTCTTTGAAAGTACATGCTCTAAAAGCAAACTTGAATTATCACGTTTTAGTGCCCTTTTAATAAACTCCCTTCCACGTGGTGGTTACTGTCTTTACCATCAACACACACTGTAGATCTCCCCTGACAAAAACTTTGCTTTGAGAGTGCTTTTGACCAAATCATGAAATGAAGCCCACTATCATTCAACTCATTATCATTGTGCTTCACTTTACTTTATTCCACCAATACTGTGTTTTTATTTTCTTGACAATTCAACTTCATTCCTCTCTGGATTCTAGTTTTTATTTAATTATTTTTAACATCATATTTTTAATTATGCTTACTAAGGTAATGTTGGATTCTAACACTGAATATTACTTAGGGGTACAGGCGCACACCTCTCCAGATGCATGTTATCACATCACACCTACCACCCAGACATTCACAACCCTCCACCGTAGTTCACTGGACTCCTGCCCACCTTCCATCACTCAACTGTCAATTTTGTAGTCAGATGTCAAGATTTTGGTTTTTCTGTTCCTTTGCTTTGTTTCTGTGTATTTTGCATGTGAGTCAAATCATGAGTGGTATTTTGTCTGACGTTGTCAATCAGGATATTCCCATCCAATTCTATTCATGTTTCACAAATGGCCAAGTTCCTCTTCTTCACAGCTGAGTAGTGTTCCCTCATGCATATGGGCTGCATTTTTATCTGCTCTGCTAGGTGCCCACACTGTGTCCAGAGCTTGACTTCCATGAGCAGCTGTGGTGAACACAGGAGAGCATCTATCAAGGGATAGACCAGTGTCTGTATTCTCTGAGTAGATTCTTATGTGGAATTTACCATTTTTTTTATAAAGTTTATTTTTACATCATTTTGTACATTTTTTTTCCATCTCGATTGTAATCTCCGCGGGTTTCCCATCACCAAGTCACCCGTGTGCCATCACCATAATCCTGTGCACTTCCCTCCCCACCCCGGATTTTACCTTTTATAATAAGTTTGTAGCTTTTCCCCCAAACCATACTACACTGAAAACATGCTTTAATGTAAGAACAAAATAAACATAGTTTTCAATCTTCACAAAAGAAAAATTTATAATAATGAAACGACTTCTGAACGTGAATTGTAAACATTAAGTGCTTGTCGAAAATCTTCAGTTTATGCCAATATGTTCATAAAATACTGACATGCTGGCCCTCCCTGGTGGCGCAGGGGGTTAAAGCACAGCACTGAGAATCTGAGGCCACTTCCGCATGAGTTCGATTCCCGCCTGCCGCCTGCCCCGGAGGAGACCACATGGCGTGGCAGATCTCTCCTGACCCGCCCGCTGCTCCCCTCAGCAGTGTACTTTGTCGATCTGCCTGTTCTGCTCCCCACTCTGTCTCTGGTAAAGCCTCTCACCTCCCCTGAGCCTCTGGCCTGTACCCCAGTTCTGTATGCACAAATAAATAAATAAATCTTTAAAAAAAAATACTGACATGCTCCATCTGCTCGATCAGAATTCACTTACTGTTAAATTGCTGAGGACATCTCGTGGAAATCTTTCTTTTATCACCAACCCACCAGGGTTATGCTGGTAAACTGACTACGATCAAAGTATGTTAGGACTTATTTTGTAGCAACTGCAGATTTCTGTGACTGGAATGAACGCACAGAGTTGACTCCTACGTGGCAGTGGGACTGTGGAAGAGAGAGCAGTAGGAGCTGGCTCCAGGACACACTGATGCCAAACTCACCCCCACCCTGCCCTTTGCCCTGACGATGCTAAGCATCCACATTGTGCATCTCTACCTCTTAGACAATGAAACGCGTGCCCTGCCAGAGTTCAGACGTGTGCTCTCCCGATCTTTAAATGAAACGCGTGCCCTGCCACAGAAACAAAAAGTAATTGCCCTTCACTCTCCAAGTACTAGATCATACAGGAATGTTGGCCCCACACCATGATTACAAAGTATCTCATGTATATTTTCCCATGAACTCACTACCATGTCCACCTTCCAGTGACCTCAGTATTGTTTCTTCCCTTTAGAATTACGAGCTGATGTGGAGACTCCAGAGTCCCAAGCCCAGGAAGAGCAGGTCCCTCTCATGCCTGGCTAGTCTGCTTCCCACTTGTCCTCTCCTGATTTCCCTGCTGAAGGACTCAAGGCAAAGGCTAGGTTGGGATTGGGAGAAGGAGAACAGGAGAACTTGGACTTGGTTCTCTTTGAGGGATGAACTGGCTATGGTCCTGCAATCAACTGCTTTAGGCCTTCCATTTTGCTCATGATGGGTAGAGAAGGAGATGCTTCATGAGAAAGGACATGTTCAGTACAGACACCTGAAACAGACACAGCAGCCAACTGGGGAGGTCCGGGAGCTTGAGCTGAATGCCCTCCCCCTCTGCCCCACCCAAGCCCAGGGCCACCTGATGGCCAAGGGAAGCCATTGCCTTTGTACATTACCTGTCCAAGGAGGGACAAAACCTGAAAGCATTTTTCTTTGTTCTTTGCACAGCTGAGAAAGCTTGAGATTTTCAAAAGAAATTTTGCGAAAACATCACCGAAAAACAAACAATGAAGGAACAAAGAAGAGACTGAAAAAGCAAAAACAGAACTCCAAAGTTCTGACACACAGACTGAATGCCCCTCCTCACTGGGTCATGGGCTGGCTTAACAACACTCCCAGGCTGACCGTCCCTGCTGCACCAAGGCTCTGCCCCATGTTGCCAGGGTCTTGCTACCTAAGAAAGAAAGAATTTGAGATGAAGGGAACTGAAGAATTCTTCTCTTTTCTGTACAGAGAAACAGCCTACGCTCTTCTCCAGGCACAAAGCATGGCACAGAGACTGGGAGTCAGGCAGACCCAGAGCTACCCAGAAGGCTTACGAAGCAAGCTCGGTTATCAGGACAAACTTGTAGAATTATTCACTGTTCATCCAAGGACCAACATTCCTTCTGGCCCAAACTAATGAGGCCAATAAGCTCAAAGAAGACTCTCAAAGAACCAACCTCACCTTAGGGTCGTGAACATCCATTTACATAACAGAACCCTGAACTTAGGGGTGCTCGGACTCTCTGAACAGTTGCTTCCATGGGAAGACATGAGCTGGTCGGAAGCTTCACCTGCACAGCTGTGGCTGTGGGCATGCCACATGTCCAAACCGTGTCCACACGCCGATAATCCTGCAACAATCTGAACTCCCTGTAGGAAGCAAGACCATAGATGGGGAGCCACCACCTCCCCAGCTCCTCTTTGATTTGAGGAATTAAATTCTCTTGGCCAAAAATCTCCAGCTTGGTCTGCTCAGTTGGCTGAAGCCCCTGGTCAGTGAACCCCTGTTTCTGTAACACCAAGACAACACCCAGGCTCAGTAGTGGACACAGCTGAGCCAGGGCCCTCAGTCAGTAAGATGAACATAACTGCAGAGCCTACCCATGGGGAGCGTGAGGAGGGGAGGAACTGACAAGGGTGAAAGGTTGAGCACAGTGAGGAAGGATAATAAGCCCTGGACAGCTAACATCAGCTGGCCTGAGACTGACTTTTCCTGCTGCTGTAACCCTGTCCCTGACAAGGACGAGTGATAACAACTCATCTGCATGTGTGATGAGGTCTGAGGTTGACACAAGTTTCTGAATACATTTCAGGGCCCGGTAAATGCCTGATCCAGATTCTGGCCTCACGATGGTAACCATTCAGCCCTGGACAAGCTCAGGTGGCTGTGCGCAGGGTCTTATAGCTTTGCTCTCGAGACCACCTGGGATAACTTAAAGGAAGGGTGAGGCGGTGGAGAATGCAAGCAGGGGAAAGAGAACAAATCATTCGAAATTGCACAAAGGCCCAGGCTTCGAGTGTCTTGGGTAATGCGGAGAAATCATCTAAGTGGAATTTGCTTTAAACGCTTTAAGAGTCACACTTTGGGCCCTCCCTGATGGCGAAATGGGTTAAAACAGCACCATGAGGCTCACCACAGTCACTTCACCACAAGTTCAATCCCCGGCCAAGGAGGTGACACATATGGCGCGGCAGACCTCTCCTGACCCGCCCGCGGCTCCCCTCAGCAGTGTGCTTTGTACGATCTGCCTGTTCTGCTCCCCACTCTGTCTCTGGTGAAGCCTCTCACCACCCCTGCACCTCTGGACTGTACCCCAGTTCCGTATGTATAAATAAATAAATATGTTTTTAAATAATCACACTTTAAGAATAAAAAGCCAAGAAAACCTAGAAATATACAACTTCATCTGAATCATCTCCTATTATCTACCAAAACTTTCCACTCCCTTATCCTGCTTTAGTCCTTGCGTCCCAACTTGTAAATAAAGAAAGGAGTATGCCATGGAATAGATTTATTTTTATAAACTTTTCGAAAAGTAGGATGCATTTTTTTTTTCCCAAATGATGTCTACACCAGAATACGCTGAACTCCAAGAAGGAGCAGCGTCTGCCTGTATTACTGCAGGTCCCCAACTATGCCCAGAAGGGACATTTAATGAATAAAGAAAAATGCAAGTCATGAAGTCAAAAAAATTGCTCACTTAGGACTTCTAATTAAAGATCAGAAATAAAGAGATAATTATGTTCTCCTCTCATCTCTGAAAGTCCCAAAAATGAACCAAAAAAAATGAAATTGAAATCAAAATCTCCACCTCTAATCAAAGAAGGGAAAACAACTCCAATTGAAGATCACAAAGGATTTCCACTGGGTTGAGTAACGTTTTGATCAGCTGAGAGTAACTGTGGTTACCTCTGTGGCTAGCACCATCCCCCTCCCCAGGTTCTCAGGTTTCCTGGTCCTGTGGTTTCAGTGGAATTGAACTTTCACTGGCCCAAGCAGAAGACTCTGATTAGCCTAAGACAGTCGCAAGCCCTTGGGCTGGGGTTATTTGCTCAATAGTGGGCAGCGGACACAAGTCAGATCCCTGGAAACCCATGAGACTCGGTTCCAACACGTTGCTTGACCTACTGGAGAAGCAGTTGCTTTTTTTTTTTTCGACTGGAAATAAATGAGACTCACGATGGCCATGACTTAGCTAATCTCTGGAGACCACCAAGGGAGGGCCGCCTCAGAACTGAGCCAGCGCTAAGGAGGGAAAGGCAAAAACATAGAAATGGTCCCTGGTCACACTACTTAAGGGCTGGATGAATCTCAATGGAAGCCTGATGTGCCCTAGGCTCATTTGCTACAGCGAGACAAGTGACTTTGTTTATATTTCCAGTTCTCTCAAATGGGCTTTTTATAGCTTGCAAGCGAATCTGAGTTGGGACTATACCAAAGCTGAATCACATCTCTCAAGATTTTCAGATTGTTCTAAACCTTAAAGCCAGGAAACTTCAAATAATCCAAGTATTTTATATTTGTAAAGAAAAAGATGACAGCAAAGAAATGAAAGAGAAGTAGAAAAGACACCATTTCCACCTGAAGAGTAGCAGGGAGTCTGTTCAGCTCTGTAACTATTTATTGTTTATAGACCAAGCTCCTTAACCTAAGGAAAACCCAGAAATAAGAAACAGTTAGCCAGAACATGTGAACAGAGAAAGATAAATTTCTATTTTTAAAGATTTATTTATTTCTGCACACAAGAGAAGGAGTATAGGACACAGGTGTAAAGTGGGGGAGTGGTGAGAGGACTCACCAGAGACAGAGCGGGGAGCAGAACAGGCAGATCGACTGAAATATACTGCTGAGGGGAGCAGCTGGCGAGACAGGAGAGGTCTGCTGCGCCACGTGGGTCACTCCCTGGATGGAGACTGAATTAGTGCGGCAGTGGCTGGCGTTAGCTTTATAGTGCTGGACAACCCCATGCATCACTAGAAGGCCCCAGAGCGAACAGTTTAAATCACAAACCAAACGACTTTTCAACGGCAAGGCATCTCTGACAGTTACTGTTCAGATACTAGCTGGGGAATTATTTGACCCCAATAAGGTGAAACCTCCAAATATAAGAAAGGAGCTGTGTCTCCCGAGTGTTAGATTAAAAAAAAAAAGTTCTTGATTCTAATTGTGCTGGTTAAATGCTTTTCACTAAATCACCTAACACTCCCTGCCCTCCACACCCAGTTCTTCAACAAATAGCAGGTGCAGATGAAACCACCCCAATAAAAATAAGAATAATAAGAAGAAAAGATGTGAAGTGGATCATGTGCATAAACATCAACACTTTTTTTTTTAATAAACAGGAAAATTTACAGCAAAGCACACAGGAGGATACACTGAGGAAAATCTACTGTAACTAATTTTAAGAAGTTTAGGAAAATACATTTTATGCTCTCAAATAATTTCAGAAATGAATAGATTTAGGGGGGCAGTTGTTGAGGAAGTAACCTTAAAAAGATATACAATGAACATAAAGTGGTACTTCAGGGTCCAGAAAGGCAGTTGAAGAGAACAATCTAAGTGTGACAAGGAAAAAACTTATTTAGGAAAATTTTCAGAATAAATACCAATGAGCACAGTCAACAATACAGAAAATCATCCAAGACAAAGAAAGATAAGAGACACTGGAAAAAGATAAAGTGGAAAATATCTAAATTTGCAGAGAAAGTAATTGAAATGTGCATAACTGTGTTCTTATTTTTTAAATTTTAAAAACTATTTTATCTTCTTCCATTTGTGCACAGTGCTTGATATCTCCACTCGGATGTAATCTGCATATTCTTCCACCACTACAACACCTGTGACCGCGACCACAGTCCCCTGCGCTCGTCCCTCCACTGTTTTGACCCTTTTTAGCGCCCCTTTCCCCTCTCCTGCTGGGTGCCTCAGAGCCGGGGTCCGCCTGCACGTTTTGTCTCATTACCGAGTCTTTGTTAGGTTTCCCTATATTCTTCCTACAACCACCCTATATTTTTCTTTTTCCATCTGACTTACTTCCCTGAGCATCATTCGTCCAGTTCTGTCCACGTTTCTGCAAACGGCACGACTTTATCTCTTTTGATTACTGAGTAGTACTCCATTGTGTACACAGACCACATCTTGATCCATTCACTTATTCTGGGGCATGTCGGTTGTTTCTGTACCTCAGCTATGGTAAATACCATTGCAGTAAACACAGGAGTGCAGGATTCCTCTGAATTAGTGCTTCTGTGTCCTTTGGGCAGACGCCTACCAGTAGAATCACTGGGTCATACAGTAGATCCAGTTTTAACGATTTGAGGGTCCTCTACACAGGTGCCATAGTCGCTGGAACAGTTTGCATTCCCACCAGCTGTGTAAGAGGGTTCCTTCATCTCTCCAAATCCCTGCCAGCACTGGCTGTTTCCTGTTTATTAAATAGGGGCTGTTCTCACTGGTGTGAGGTGTTATCTCCATGTGGCTTGGTTTGCTTTTCCCTGATGATAAGTGATATTGATCATTTTTCCTATGCCTGTTGGCTATTGGTACTGCTTCTCTGGACAGAGGCCATCTTTAAAAAGTGAAGAGGATAACAGAAGGGTTAAGTACTCAAAAAGAAAAGAATAAAACATTTCTAAAATAAAAACAAGACCTAAAACTGCAGGTAGAAGTACGGTTTGTACCAGGAAAAGATAAAGAATTATCAGCAGTGAGTCATATCTTGGTAAAGCTACTGAGTTTTTGGGATAAAGAGCAAACGCTATAGATATCCAGGCAAAAAGAAATAAGGTGAACTTCAAACATCTCTATGGGGAAACTCAGAATCTTAAGATAAAGGAAGGAAAAAGTGTTATTGGATTCCAAAGGGGCTAGAGAAGTGTGATCTAAGAAATTCTACCTGGACGAAATTTAATCCATTGTGTCAATATATACACATATAATACCCATGAGAAAATTACTTGAAAATAAATCACATTTTCTCTAACTAAAAGGCAAATCAAAATAAAGAACTTGGGACTGTGTGAGGAGCAAAATGAAATAACATGTGGTGATCGATATTATTTATTATGGGAATAATTAAATACACTATTCAATGGAATCAAAGCAACAGTTTTTAACAGCAGTTTTAGGTTTATGATACAATTAGGAGAGGGTACAATGACTTCCTATATATCCTGTGTCCTACAGAACAGCCTCTCCCATTATTAGCCTCAAGCACCAGACTGGTAAGTAATTTTCGTTTTCTGAAGATAAGCCTGCATTCACATATCACAAACACCCCAAATCCAAGATCAAGGTGTGAGCAGAGTGGATGTTATTTGCTGAGAACTATCTCCTTGACTTGTGGGTAGTATCTTTGTCCTCATGTGACCATTTCTTGGTTCCTGTGGAGAGATGTATAATGTCTCTTGCTATTATAAGGAAACCAGTGTGTTGGATTAGGGCTTCAGCCTTATTCTTAAGCCTCATTAAAGTTGTCCTCTTCAAGATGCAAATTAAAACCACAGTGAGTTACTACCTCACCCCAGTGAGAATGGCACATCTTCAAACAACTAGCAACAACAAATGTTGGCGAGGATGTGGAGAGAAAGGAACTCTCCTGCACTGCTGGTGGGAATGCAAACTAGTACAACCACTATGGAAAACTGTTTGGAGGTTCCTCAAACTGCTAAACATTTCCCTACGACCCAGCAATCCCACTCCTAGGGATCTACCCAAAAGACACAAAAACACTGATTCAAAAAGACACCTGCACCCCCATGTTTATTGCTGCTTTATTTACAATTGGAAAGACATGAAATCAACCCAAATGCCCAAAAGTAGATGACTGCATTTAAAAGATTTGGTACACATACACAGTGGAATATTACTCAGCAACCAAAAAAAATAAGCACATGCCTTTTGCAGCAACATGGATGGAGCTGGAAAAGATCATGCTTAGTGAGATAAGCCAGAGAGAAAAGGAAAAATACCGGATGGTTTCACTCATAGCAGGAGTAAAAAGGATCAGGGGAGAAAATAATAATAACAAACAGCTATATACCAGACATTTTTTACAAGGGTGGAGTGGGGAATGGGATCAAAAGCAGTGGGGGGAGGGAAGTACACTGGACTGTGGTGATAACACACAGGTGATTTGGTGACAGGAAGCCCACGGGGATTACAACTGAGATGGAAAACGGCACAAAATGATGTAAAAGTAAACTATTATATTATTTTAAAAAAAAAAAAAAGTTGTCCTCTTCAACTAGAGTCACACTGGGTGTGATTTCAGAGTATAAATTTAGAAGGAACACAATTCAGTCTACAACAACTTCATAACAACTTCCAATATGCTCAGTGTCAGTACTGGATTGTGAAAATTCCAGTATCATGGGGCTTACCTCTGTCAACTTTACTCAGTCTAAAATTTATTTTATGTTGCATTGTCAAAATAGGAGAACTCATCCAAGAGATAAATGATGATAAGTGGACCACATTCTGATAGCCTGTGAATTAGAGCAGCAAAAGGCAGAGGTATTATAGCCAAGTCATGATGATACTTTCAACTAGTGAAGTTTCCTTATCAGCTCAAGTTGTGATTTACTGTATGATAAAAGTCTATAAAAATAATAAATCATTTAATCTATTTTCAATAAGAGCTTCAAAAATTAATTTTAATACGCTGGACAACATGTAAAGCAATGGGGGAAATGCAGTGTAAAATAACGCTGGTAGGAGCAGTGACCGTAAGAGATGGACTTATCTCAGCTGTCGCGGGGGGGAAACGTTACATCTAGAAGCTGGACTAGTTCCCTGCTTTCTAGATGTTGAAACTAGAGGAAGAAAGCAACCTAGTGGAACTTTAAGGATAAACTCAGTCTGGGCTCTGCCTTTTTGGTCAGTCATTAGCCACGTGGCCTTGAGCAAACCACCTAGATTCTATTTCCTCACTCACAAAGTGGAGAGATGGAACTTCAGGAGTTCTCAGCTGCAGGTAGCATGTGAAAGAAGGAGCTGGAGGAGCTGGTGTGTGTCTGGCGAGGCAGATGCCCACGCTCCCAGGAGCTGCAGCCCGTAAGAGGTGTCCGTGACTCTGGTAGCTCTGCAGCAACTGGCCCTTGAAACCCCCTTATATCCAGGCAGCGAAAATGAGCTAAATGCATATAATAGGCAGGCCCAGTGGAAACCCTGAAGATGCACTGTGAGTAAAACAGACAAGATTTTAGTAGCTAGTTTCCTGAGGCCATGAGCTTATTACAAATAAACGTAGAGCTAACTTGCTCTTGGCTTTTTGTTCTTTTTTTTTTTTTTTTAAATATGGGCATGACATGGGCATCTAACATTACATAGCCTTCCAGTGTACAGACTTAGCCATCAGTATTGCAGAGACTACATTTTCACCTCCAAAAGTCTAGTTTCCATCCTCCACCTTTATCTACTTTATCCACTAACGCCAGTAACTGTCATTTTGTTTTTATCCTCTAAAAGGTTGTTGATCTTATTTCTTTTTCTTCCACATGAGACTGCAATCCCATGGTGTCCATAAGAATTGTACCAAGAACTATATGAAAAGAACTGTAAAATGATTGGTGTCTCTCACAAAAATTTGAAAAATAATGGCATACTGTGTTCTCAAATAAGAAGACTCAGTGCCAGCTAAAAAATGGCATTTCTTAAATGCATCTGTAAATGCAATACATCCAATAAAACAAGAGAGAGGTGTTTTTCAGTGAGGGTGTGAATTATATGTATTAAATCTGATTCTAAATTTCATACCAAAAAAAGTAATACACTACTCCCAAAGAAATTCTGGCGATAAAGATGAGATGAGATAAGATTACCCTATTAATAGCTAAGTAAATATACAATAAAATAAAGAGAATTACAATGACAAATTACCAATATGCTCATAGGCTCCCAAATTATGAACAGAATATAAAGTCAAGGAATGTAATTCTGCAAATATAGCATGTGTGAAGGTACAGATTTGGGTCCAGAAGGAAAAGATGATCTATTTAGCAAACATATATTTGGTTTTTAAATGGTAGAACTATCTGGAAAATTGCATGACTGTATCAACCCATACGTCAGGATAAATTCCCAGGATTTTAAATGGAAAATATTTTAAATGGAAATAGGAAACTTAAAAGGAATTATTAGAGAATGTTTTGCTTCTCATAACATTTGAGTGGAGAGCTTGTTTTAATATGAATGAAACTGTAAAGTGAGGGAAAAGTATTAATAAATTCAACAGCATTAAAAAAATCTGCAAGGCAAAATTTACCAGATTTAAAAGATAAGTGATAAGGTAATAAAATAGTATTAAAACATTAAGAAAAACATTAATTTCCCATATAAATGTTTATCAATCCCCCAGTATGTGATAAAAATCAGTAAGCAGCAGCCCAATCACCTAACAGAAAATAAAGTCTATAAGTAAACAATTAACAGAAAAGGGCCTACAGATGACTCTTTAAGATAGTCAAAGATGCTCAATCGCATTTATTATTAGGAAAATGCAAATTAAGATCCCACAGGTTGCCACTCTTCACCTATCAGATTGGCAAATGTCTACAAGCTTGAGAAAGTTCCATGTCGGTGTGGGTGTCGACACAGGGAAGCGTGTCTGCTAACACGGCACAGGTGGGAGTGTGGATGGGGGCGTCCCCAAAAGGTGAGTACCCGGCAGCCTCCATCCGAACTACTGAGCACCTACCCCTTGACCCAGCAACTGCATCCCTGGGCATTCACCCTGCAGAAATGCTTACATCTGCTCTATATGGTAATAAACTTTGTCTCACGTTATATTATTCATTGCATCACTGTTCTGCTAGCAAATGATTGGAGACAACCTAAATATAAGTGGCAGGGGGCTAAGTACATGCCAGCACTCTACAGCGGACAAGGAGGCCGGAGAAGCGGTGAGAAAGCCTTGCCTGCACACATGTGAAACAGTGGCCCGGGTCGACTGTAAAGTTGTTTTTCTTTAAGAGCATGAGTAAGGAGTGTGAGTCCTGTTTGTTTTTTTAAAGGGAGGAGACTACACATAAACTATCTTGGAGAGGGTAGACAAGAGCCTGAAAACACCGATCGCCTTGAACAAGAGAGCTCGGCTGGCTGCAACGGGGAATTCAGTTCACAGAATACAATTTGGTGGCCATTCGTCACAGCAACTCTAATTTTTAAAGACAATTTTGACTTCCCATCCCCAAACTGGTAAATGAGAACTAGACAGCGATGCAAAAAGTTTTAAAATGTCCTTCTTAACTGGCCAATTTTGTGTAAGTTTCTTCCACGCTTGGGAAATAGCAACTGTGGTGATGGCTCGAAATTCACCCGTCCAGAGGAAAAGGTGTTCCGGTGCTTCTCTCAAACTGTCGACTTAGCTGTACATTTATTTCAATTATTATATGAAACCCTAAGAGATGATTTAATACAGAAAATGCAGGGTGTCATGTATAACACGGGGGCTCTAGTTAACACTGCTGTATGTGGGAAAATTACGTGGTCCTAAAAACTCTCTTTTTACTTACATCTATATGAAAGGCTGTAGGTTAGCTGAACCTATAGCTATCATTTATCAGGTATGTAAATCAAATGCTCAGGTAGAATGCCTTAAACTTATAGAAACCGATAGTCATTCTTTTTAAATATAACTAGAAAAAATCATTAAATGATCCAATCCATAGAAAAAATTCTTCCCCTCTTACCCTTTTTTACCAAATAATAAACATTTGTGTTACTTCATGAGAATGCTATATGAAAACTGCATTTTACTTGTCCGAGTTTCACTATTTGGGGGGCTCGTTAGGTGTGCCAATCGGTAGCTTTACCCAGTGGGATATAAAAAGTTTATGTAATTTTATCATCCAGATGCAGCAAGAATACTGAACATTTTCCCTGTGGTTGACTCTGTCAGAATGTTTTCAAAGGACATGCCGGCAATCTTTCATAAGCTATAAAATTTGCTAGATTTTAGACTTTTAAGAAAATGAAAAATAATACAACATACTCAAATAGAAAAAGGATGAGTCATAAGTCGTAAAATTTTACAAATAAATATTCTGGATTGTGATGTCAACTGCATTTCTCACATACCAAGTGCTAAGGGTTCTGGCACTGTGGAGACCACAGGAGTACGACGATTCTTTTCCAGCTGTTAACTGAGTTTGCATCCACTGGGGAGGGGCAGGCGGTAAAGAATCAACAAACAAATAAGCCAGTGCAGATTAGGAACTGCACCAGGAAGGGGTGCGTGAGCTGCCCCGGTGCAGAATGTCAGGAATGGCAAGGTCTTAAACAGAGAGCCCAGGAGGCCCGAGGAGGTGACGCTTAAGTCACCCTGAAGGACAAGAGAAACCAGCCACGGGAAGGTCCCGGACAGAGCCGGAGGTGCAGGGAAGGGACCTGGTGGCCCCGAGTGCCAGAAGATGAGGATGTGCTGTAGGGATGGGAGCAAAGGGGGCCGCATCGTGAGAGGAGAGGCCCCGGGAGGCAAACGCGGCTGTGTCCCGAGCCCCGTGCGAGGCCTCTACGTCTAGTCTGGAAGAGCAGGGCCACCTTCGTGCTTATGACTTTAAACTATCACCCTCGCCTGTCAGCGAAGGGTGATGAAAGATAGGGTGACAAGATTTTGTCTAAGGTGCTTCCGAGGGGCCAGCAGAGAGGGGGGGGATGTGCCCTTGATTCAGAGGCAGAACTGACTTCCCTGGATGGAGGAGTTAGAGAAGCGTAATTCAGAGATGACCAGCCGCAGGGGCTTTCACAGCTGGGGGGTACTTGCCCAAGAACCCACCTGCTATCCTCAGAGCTACCTGCTCATCATGGGGCCCCCATGACAATAGGGACGGGAGATTAGCTCGCCGGGCACTTTCCCTTCCAGTAGTAGCTAAGACCTTTGAGTGGCTTCTAAATAAATGCACATTCATTTTGGAATGAAATTGTGTGTGCGTCCGCTTCTCATTTAGAGCTACCTCCGTATGCTGGAAAGTACTAAGAACCTCCTATGAACACTACAGAGTTTCCTGATGACTTATTTGATAGTCTCAAAAAACATTTCCTGTTGCTGGGACCCAGGAGCTATTTTCCCAAAATTCATAAAAGAGAGGACTTGGGCAATTGAATAGCTTTGGAAGGAGAACCCTCATGAAAAAATAAGTTGTGACAGCGATTTCTTGTTTTTCATCCCTTTGCTTTCATGTCCTGCTCTTGGCAAGTGGACATGATGGAAACCTTAATTAATACTGTGGATTAAGATCTGTTCTTGATCTCGAGTCTGCTCAATCTTTTACACTCATTTTCAATTAAAAAAAATGTTTTCAGCTTTTAACTGCTCATCTATTTTTAAGTTGGCCATTACAAAATAGTAAAAAATAAAATAAAATAAAAGTGATGAAACATGACCACTTGTAACATAAAAAAGGAAATAGTCCAATTTTTGATAATTCTGCTCTATACAGCACAGTCCAACAACAACAAAAAAATTCCAAATTATGTTTAAGGGAACTATGTTCTACCAGGAACATGTGCTTTGTTGGGCTCAGTTATTATTAGGAAACTATTTGGCAATGATGAGTTGGCTCCTGGGCAGATGTTCCAGGCTGTCCTGGTCTTTCATCAAGGGGGAACCTATGCGTCCTAAGGGTGAACCTGACCCCTGCATACACACCCACACCTTTCCTCTGCTTAGCCCAAGACCAGTGCAGGATGATACTCCCCAATCCCTGATCGGCTGACAAGTTAACTTTTCCTGACCCCTGCATACACACCCACACCTCTCCTCCGCTCAGCACAAAATCAGTGCAGGATGATACTCTCTAATCCCTGATCGACTGACAAGTTAACTTTCAATCCAGATTTAGGTGAAAGCCATTTCTGAGAGCCTTTTTCAGAACAGAGAAATCTGCAGACCATGTCAACGCAGGAGCGCCTGAACGCATGAGGACCCGGGCCCTCATCTACGGTTTTCAGTGAATTAAAAACATGTCTTTTTTTCAAACTCCAATTGGATGAGAATGTCTGCAGAGCCGCTGAAGCATAGCTCTGCCGCCCAAATGCTCCAAGAACACGGATCCAAACCACAGGCACAGGCAATGCCTGGCAAACTGGAGGTGGGTCGCGCGTGGGCTCACAGAGGAGCGTGCTACCCCACAGGGCTGCTCTCAGGAGCTTCTCCCGTTACCTCTCAAGAGCCCTCCAGGCCAGGCAGGTTTCAAAAGTAAAACCACATAATTTCTGCAAGTTCTGTGTGTTATCAAAGGGTAACAACCATCAGGGCATGCACAAAGCACAAGGCTTCTTTCTGGGTCCTATCCATGCTGGGTCTGCATGATGTGACGTCAACGGGCGGACCTGTTACCTACTGTCCTGCCTGTGTGCCTAACCCCAGCTCCAGGAAGAAGAAAATAATCCCCCGGAAACCAGGCCAAAGGGTGGGGACAGGGGAACAAAGGAATAGAAGAGATTCTGCAAGTGACTGCTTTGATTAATTGCCACCCACACAAATAGGTGTTGCTGCTGTTTACTCAGAGTCCCGCCAGCCAGCCGTGGGATTCTGAATTCCTGAGGATTGCTCCATTGCTGGGTCTAGCTGGGAGCCATCACCAGGGGTACCTGATGCAAGCCCACCGCCTCAGCCCTCTGCCAGCTGCCCGGGCGCCCGCAGAGCCGCCTCCTGTGTGCAAGGGAACCAAGACCCTCCGGCCTGCCCCCGACACTGCTTCTCCTGGTTCATGTCACGTTTCTCAAGGCGTAGGGGCACTCTGCAATTTGTCATGCAGGGAAAGGGCATTCGTTAAAAAAAAAAAATAAATCAGCAGAACATAAAGAAGTAAAGGGGGCTAGGGAAATGGTTAGGGTTCACTGTGTCTGAAAAGTGGACTTGCTGGGCCGTCCACAAGCCCATAGAGAATTTTCACCTCTCTGAGGGAAACGGCGGGAGAGGAGGCACATGTTTCTCTCCCCAGCTCTCTGCTGCTGTGCTTCTCATTCACCTTCCAGAGTCCAGGGGAGGAAGTGAGAAAATCTGGGCTCTACGCAGGCACAGGAGCACTGGGAAGTGGGGTTCTGGACACACTCGCTCTCTCACCCCTGCTCCTCGCAGTGACGTGCACAGACTAGGAAGCCCCGTGCCGAACCGGGCCAGGACCTCCACCCCTCTCCCACCACCCATCTCGATGTCCCCCACCCCTGGGTGCACCTGTTTCATGCTGCAGGGGGAGGGGCCTCGGACAGCCTTCCTCTCGTCCCCTTTGCAAAGACGGCTCTCTCCCCTGACCTGCACCTACATGCCGGCACTTCTGCCTCCAGGCTGCGTTCTTTCCCTCAGGTTCAGAAACTGCACAGCCTCAGGTGTGCCATGTGGATCTCTTGGGGATGGACCTTCTGCTCACAGCGGAGGGCGACACAGTCTGCCCCTTTAAAACACGACGTGCCCAGCAGGCACGACATGGCAGTGCCTGGCTGTGCGGATGACGAATTTTCTGAAACGTTATCACATTCTTTCAGCACCAGAGATGGGGCCAGAGCAGTGGGGATGGGACTGGGACACAGGGGGACTCAGGGACAGGGAAGGAAAATGGGGCACAGAATGGTCACAGCCCCCCGCCAAGCTGCCCCCACTCTATGCCACATCAACCCCCTATGGAAAGACAAGGTGGAAATGTCGCAAGAAAAATAAAATCATTTGCCAAAGTAGTGTTTCCTTCATGTACTTTAGGTGACCGATGGCTAAAATGTAGGGGTTAAAGCCACAAGGTGGAAAGTATTGTCAAAGATAAAACGGAAAGCAATTTTTTATTAACTGTTCATCTTTTTTGCTCAAATTACGATTAGTGAAGTAAAGTAGGTTTAAGTCTCAGTATCTGCCTGGGGTTCTAAGCTTGCACCTCTCCACTTACACACTTTCACCCCTGCCCCCCCGGGCCCCATCTATCCTCCGCACATTCCACTGGCCCGTGCCTCTCCCAAGCGCACCCCAACACTCCACTCCTCTATTTGCCTCAGTTCGGCAATCAGATGTTCAAAATCCATTTTGGTTTGGTTTTGACAGACCCTGTGTGCACATGTGAGTGAGACCATCCAGTATTTGTATGGAAAACATTACGGCGGTTTCTCAGTGTTATACATGGATGAACCACATGACCCAGCAATTCATCTCCTAGAACCACCCAAAGAACACTAAAGCCCATATACTTATTCCTACAGCTATCGCAGCCCTGTATATAATATATAATGGAGACAGTCTAAATGCCCAAGGACAGAGGAATGGATCAGAAATATACATACAAAACCCAATGACTACTACTCAGCTCTAAAAGTGAGAACCCCGCCATTTCTAACAACACAGATGGGTCTGGAAAGGAAAATGCTAAACCAAATAAACCAGGAGAAAGAAAAATACTGGGTGACTTCTCACTACTAACCTATTTACCAGATAAAGTATTTTATAAAAATCATTGCTTGCTCCTAGGGATAGATTTCTCTAATTAAATGGTCTAGCGTATAATGCCATCATTATGAAATCTGGGACTAAGTACAGATTTGTCTTTCATAAATCAAAACCAGTTCTTTCACAATACAGTCCAAAAACTACAGAGGGAAATGAGCAGTATAACCAACTCCTTTAAGGGGATGCATGGAAGTGTTTCTTACTTTTTGTTATTAATAATATTTAATTGACACAACATTGCATTATCACATTATGTAAGTTCCAGGTGTATAATCTTATAAATCAACATGTGTCTATGCTACATTGTTTACCCCTAAAAGTTCGAGTCCGTCCTTCACCATATCTTTGGCTCTTGCGAACCAATTTACCCACCCTCCTTCTCTTTTTCCTGTTGATAACTGCCAAATTGGTCTTACAGTCTAAAAGTTGCTTCTGATTTATACAGTTCATTTGTTTGGTGCCTCTATGTACCACATATGACTGAAATCATGCACTGTTTACCTTTTTCCATCTGATTCATTTCACTGAGCATAATATCCTCCAGGGCCACCCCTGCTGTGGCAAATGGTAGGATCTCATCCTTTTTTATATAGCTGCATAATATTCCATCCGGTATACACACCACAACTTCTTTTTCTTTTTATTGCGGCAATATATATATATATACACATATATATACACACAT
>NW_004567153.1:1241594-1358357 GCF_000260355.1 Condylura cristata | reverse complement strand
TTATATGTAAATATGTGTGTGCATACATATATATATATCATATATATCATATATACATATCATATATATATCATATATATATATATAGCATAAGATTCACCACCTGCACTATCATTAAAAGCACAACCCATTGAGAGCAAACATCTTCATGTTGTCTCCATTAGCACCTCCATCCACAGAAGTCTTCATCTCACAAATCTGCAGATCTCCACCCAGGAAACAATTCCCCTTCCCACCTCCTCTTAGCCCTTGGTGAGCACCATTCTATGCTCTCTGTCCATGATTTTGATTCATTCTAGAGACCTAGGATAAGGGGAATCATATAATACAACAGATTTTTTTTGGTAATTGACTTCACTTAGCATAATGTCCTCAAGGTTTACCCATACTAGAGCAAGTGTCTGAATTTCCTTCCCTTTGGAGACAATGAAATAATTCATTGTAAGGGCTGTATCGCATTTTGCTTATCTACTTGCCTCTCAGTAGATACTGGGATTATTTCCATTTCTGGTTTATTGTAATTAATGCTTCTATGAACATGGGAGAGATACAGACATCTTTTTTCTTTCTAAATGCCACTTCACTGGCCAAATCATAAACCATTTCACCACTTGACATTCAGAGCACCTCAGTCATTTTTGGGGTCCAGTCTGCTCCTTGTTCTTATGATGAGCCTAAACTTTGTAGTAGGTGATACGCAGTACAAATGGCTTTGACTATTCCTTTCACATTTTTTGAAATTAGAATAGGTCACTAGTGGGAGATTGCATGAGAGTTGTAACTTGTTACTGATCCCCCCACTTTTTTTAAGACTTATTTATTTGTACATACAGAACTGGGGTACAGGCCAAAGGTGTAGAGGCGGTGAGAGGCTTCACCTGACACAGAGCGGGGAGCAGAACAGGCCAACTGATGAGGCACACTGCTGAGGGGAGCAGCGGGCGGGTCAGGAGAGGTCTGCCGCGCCCTGGGGTCACCTCTGGGATGGGGATCGAACTCATGCGAAAGTGGCTTTAGCTTCTTAGTGCTGTGCTTTAACCGGCTGCGCCACCAGGGAGGGCCCTGTTCCTGATCCCTTTAAGATTTGAATCAAAGTTCTAATTTGTATCAGGGATAGAAGCTCTTATCTGTTAAAGCATTGTTTTAAAATCATTTTTAAAAAAGACAATAAGGGCCCTCCCTGGTGGCGCAGCGGGTTAAAGCACAGCACTGAGAATCTAAAGCCGCTTCTGCATGAGTTCGATCCCCGCCTGCCCCAGGGGTGACCCACAGGGCGTGGCAGACCTCTCCTGACCCGCCCGCTGCTCCCCTCAGCAGTGAGCTTCGTCGATCTGCCTGTTCTGCTCCCTGCTCTGTCTCTGGTGAATCCTCTCACCCTCCGCATCTCTGGCCTGTACCCCAGTTCTGTATGAATCAATAAATAAATCTTTAAAAAAAAAAAAAAAGACAATGAGGTTGGCCCTCCCTGGTGCAGGAGACCTCTCCTGACCCGCCCGCTGCTCCCCTCAGCTGTGTGTTTTCAGTACATCCACCTATCCTGGTCCCCGCTCTGTCTCTGGTGAATCCTCTCACTGCCCCTGCACCTCTGGCCTGTACCCCAGTTCTGTGTGCACAAATAAATAAATCTTTTTAAAAAAAAGACAATGAGGTTGAATATGGTGTAAAACAATGAAGTTTGCTTGGTTTACAGCAGGACTAAAAGCCTGAATAATAAAACAGCTGGGCAAACAAATGAAGGAAGGAAGGTTTCTGTTGAGAAGCTGTCAATGGTATAGGAACATTAAACTGTGTGGGAACTTGCAATCTACTAAAGAAAAATCAGCAGAATATTTATGCCATGGTTTAGAAGTATACTTTGCTATTAAAAAAAAAAAAAACAAAAAACAAAAAACAAAAAAACATGAACTACCTGACCAAGTATCAAAGTGTAAATAAACCATGTTGATTTCTGGGTTGGTACAGCTTTTCCTTGTGGACACAAATAAAGGCTTTGTTGACCTAACACTTATCTGTTAACTATAAAACAAGTGATCACTGAATCTTGGGTAGGGCATGGCTATCTTGATGTCAGGAGGTCAGGGTTGAAATCCCCACTGTACTAAGTGGGTAAACTTCCTCTCCCTGAATCTGTTTCCTTCCTATAAAATTGGAGAAATTGTCTTGTCAAAACAGCTCACACTATCATAAGGATTAAGTCACATGGGTCTTCAAATGCCAGGCTCCTGGTGAATGCCCTTCCCTTCTGACCCCTTGAGTCAAACCTGTTCAGTTGCTAAGTAAGAAAGAAGGTTTCCCAGATGGATACCTTAATGTCTGAATGAGTCAAGAGAGAAATCTGGCCCAGACATGGGGCCGGAACTGCAGGACAAATCCTCCTCGAGTTCTTTTATAATCTTTGCTTCATTGCGTTTGTTTAGAAGCTGGAGGATCCAAATCAACCAGATGTCAGATGGCCCCGTGTGGGAATGCTCTTTGCTAGCAGATGTGCCTTTGGTTTGCCACGGGAGAGCACATTCTTCACGGGTAAGTCAGCACGCTGAGGCCCGGCGCCCAAGGGAACAGCATCTGATGGCTAATTTTTTTTTCCTCTGGGTTCTCTGACGTTCGGTCTTTTGCCAAAAACATTTGTCAAAGGGGGCATTTTCTTGTCCTGGTTGCATTTAAATGTCCCTCTTCCATGTTGCTTGGTCCTGCCAGTGGCTTGGTTCCCCTAAGACAGTTATTGCTACAATCAGCACTTTGCTTTCTTCTTGGAGCTCTCTGTGGAGTGTATACAGTGGGGAGAATGATGTATGCTGTTTAGAAATACTCTGGTCGATTCACTTCTTTCCCTTTCTTCATATAATTATCTGGAGACATGTCATATTTACAGTGGTAAGACACGAAGCATGAGCCTTATTGGAAGAGGACTGGAGCAAAGGAATGTGGTGGGGGTTGGCACCGAAAACCAGGGGCAAGAGCTAGGCCCCACCTCTGAAACCCACCCGCTTGCTAAATAGCAAACAGCAACTGTGATTTGATACCTGTCCCACTGTCCCGTCCTTCCTAATGCCACTTCATATCATGGGGTTATACTAAGGGACAGAGAGAGTGGGGGAGGAAGAGACGTTCCCTCCCCAAAATCCTTCTGGGAAGACAGATATTAGACAACTGATTCTGGGCCAGGCAAGGTCCCAACGAGACAAAGCAAGGTGCTGCAGACACATAGCTTGTCTTAAAGGTTCAAAGGCCAGTTGAGTTTACTAATCTCACAGGGCCAAGAATAAACGGAGCCACTTGGATGTCAGAATACTAAACACCTCTTGTTTCACCGGAGACCCCATGAGCCCCCTCAATTGGGAACTCCGGTCACCCACGCTCCCGAGTGCTGTCTCTGTGGGTCCTGAGGTGGGATAGGTCAATGTGGTCTCCAAAGGGCCTTCTCCAGAAGTCTGAGGATTTCCACTCTGAGGTCCTCAAACTGGCTAGAGTCAAAAGTTTGCTGTGAGCAGGGCAGTGAAATACAAACTGTGCCTTCCTGACCCAGGGAACACCCAGCTTCCCCCTCAGTAGGTGGGTTGTGAGGTGAAGGAGTTATCAAGTGCACCATTAGCATATTCCTCAGAACAACTGGCTTTTATCAGCTCGGCTTTCTTGTCCCAGAATGAGTTCTTGGCAGGGAGTGAGTGGTCTGTTGACTTTAGCAGCAGGATAAACAAACCTTCTTTGCCATACAGCATGGCAGAGATTGTGATTTCCTTCCCACCCTCCTGGGGGTGAGGCAGTCCAAGTTGGAGGGCTGGGCTGGACGTGGATTCAGAACAAAAGTCATGATTAAATAGCACACAAAATGCACCCTGCAGACTAAGAGTGAACGATCAGAATTACCCGAAGAAGTTCAAATAGGAAGGACAGTGAGAACAGCCTAAAGAGAGAGGGGCAGCCCCGCTTCCCAGGAGACACTTATTGTGACAATGACACCTTCACGCAAGGGCTCCTTAAACACCTAAGCACCTTAGAACTCATTTGCTCTAGAACTAAGTGTCCCAATTTGGGAACTGGGAGAATGTTACTATTACCCCACAGAATTGGAGTTTATGAGATGAAAGCAGTGAAAGTTCCCTTCAAATACTTAAAATGTCATGAACACAAATTCCTTCCCCAAACCCTTAGAAGTTTATTGTGAGTAAGTAGGGAGAAGAAAGAAGAAAAGGGTAATATTCCTATGTATTCATTACGTGTAGAGCACATGTTAAGATAAATGGGTAAGCAAAGATTCAACATCAGATTGCTGTGTAGATCATTAGGTTTTCATGGCTTAATCTGAAAAATAATCGTCATATGAGTTTTCTTAAGAAAAAATTGTGTTCAGATCTTGACTTTTAAACTTAAGTAAATATATAATATACAAATATATAGTATGTATAGTGATGTGTGTAATTTACATATACATCACATGTGTATGACACTTACATATGTAATAGATTATCATCAAGTATATTTGGTAGAATATTCTTTGTTAGAGATTGAATTCATTTTAACTTGTTTTGTCAGACGATGTAATTTTTAATTTTTGTAACCAACATCCCCTTTCTTACGCCGAGGCCTAAGGAAATAAATTATATTAATCAGAAAATAGATCACATCACTCTCAGCTATCTATTGGGTCTGGAAATAAACAAATACCTGAAGAATCCTGGAGAAGACTGAATTTCTCCGAAGCAGCCTGAAATAATAAGTGACCTACTGCTTCCCAGCATCACCTGGGCTGGGGACAAGCAGGGTCATGTCCGTCCGAGCTGACAGCGGCCATCCACTGTTCCCTCTCCTGGCAAGGTACCACAAAATTCTCAGGTCCTGTCAGGTAGGTCCCTTCCTCAGTTGCTACCTCACAGACCCTCAGGACACAGAGATGGGAACCGTTCTCTGTCAAACCCCAGATGTTGCCAACATATGAATATCAGATGGAATATGAGCCACAGGCCCAGATTTTAGGGTTCTCCCTCTAAAATTGAGGGAATCCTCCTCCCTCCTTTCCCCATCCGGTCTCTTCCAAACATTCTATCTAGTTGAAGTTCTGCATTTTCTTAGGGATTCTCTTGATGTTCACCTGGAAAACCCCTTCCAACCACACCTTTCCAGAGAAGCTTGTCATCAAGGGAATGTGGCCTTTTAATAGATATTGACATGATTTTTTTTTTTTTTTTTGCATAGAAGAACTGGGGTGTAGGCTAGAAGTATAGAGGTTGAGAGGATTCATCAGGAACAGAGTGGGGAGCAGAACAGACAGATCTACTGAAATACAATGCTGAGGGGAGCAGCAGGCAAGACAGGAGAGGTCTGTGCTGTACCATATGTGAGTCAGAGCCCTGGTAGGGGATCAAACTCAGGCCACAGTGGTGATAGCACTGAGACTGAACCTCTAGGCCACCAGGGAGGCCCTGACTTGAGTTTTTTAAGAGGTCCATCTCTGTGGAAGCGAAGACTGGCATAAAATTCTAGGTGAGCCACGAGTCTGCCAGCCATCACTCAAGTCATGCGAGTCTTTGAAACAATCCCTTGAAGCACTTGTGCTTACCTGGCTTAGCCCCGATTTTAATCACTCTGCTAAAATTTTGATCGCTGCTCTCACAAACAAATCATCACAACCCATTTTTATTTCTGCCTTCTGTTGACAAACACACACACCCCTCCATGAAACTCACTTGCTTACACTAGTGCTCCCAACAGGGAAGTCTCCTCCTTTTTAGGTTCTTTGCCCTTCTCCCTGCCCGCCCCAGCCGCCACAGGGAAGAAGACCAACAAAAGTAGGAGTGTGGCCCATTCTTGTGACTTGAACTTCCTTCCTAAGTCAAGGCACCCTCAGCTCCACACCATGGCCTCTGGCCCCCTCGACCAGCAAACTTCAAGGGAGGTCGGGCTTCCTAGCGCATCTGTGTCTCTTGCTGTCAGACACCAAAATAGCAGCTCCTCTTCTTTCTTACTCCAACTCACGCTGTACCCTTTGCTTGTCTTGCACAAAAGAAAGAAAACATCCTCTTGTCCTGGATGTCTGCCAATTCCCTCACTTTCAAAGAGACTGGTTCTCGGAGCCTTCCAAGCTCAGATGTTGGACTCAAGGGGCTGCTGAGGCTTCGGTGACCTTTCCTCACGACCCTACGATGACAAGCGGGGGACCCCTTGGGCAGAGGAACAACTGTCTTGTTATCTGCTTCCTGTTCCCTGGGCAGTGAAGGCTTATGGCCGCTGTGGTCAGGGGTCAGGCTGAGGCCAGCTAAGGACAGAGATGCAGTGAGGGTCACAGCCCCTCCAGGAAAAAGGACTTGGGCATTTCCATAGCCAGCCTCATGGTTCTGCTCTGCCAAGTGTGTTTTGAAACTTTATGGGGTGTTTTCAGCTTCTCCTTGACCTGTTTTCTCATCTTGGACACTCAAGTCTGTTGACAACCACTACCACATACTACGCATCATCACAACTGCCAGGGAACAGGCTTCTTAGCCACAAAGGAGATGTGGAAGCAGGACTCGGGGGCCAGGTTCACCTGGGCCAGGCTAATAATCTAGAACTCATCACTTAGATTTTGGGCCAAAATCTGGCCTCTCTGAAATTCAGTCTTCACCTTGAAAATAGAGGGAAACCAGTTGTTCTCTTAGCAGAGTTTTATGTTCTCCAAATTAAAAATCTATTTGCAAAATCTCTCACATTGTACCTGCCACAGATGAGCCCTGGAATATATTTTTATTGCTATTATTTTAAAAATTCATTTTCCATGCTCTTTAAAACTTTGCATGACCGAAGTCACAAAAGGGAATTACTACAGCCCCAAAATGATGGATATTTCTATTCAAAAGTGTGAAAAACTAAACTTCGATTTTACTTTATTAAAATCTTGCTAGACTGTGAAAAAAAAAAAATTGGTGACTTATGCCAATGCTCAGAAATGCCACAGACTTGTGTCGGGAGTCTAGCAGCTGGCGAGATTGCGGACTTTCAGGTCTCAGAGTCCAGGAATAATGTATCATTCACACTTGCAGGAAAGGAAAGAATTGAAATTTTTAATAAGATTCTAACACTTTGAGGGCCCTCCCTGGTGGCGCAACAGGTTAAAGCAAAGCACTATGAAGCTATTGCAGCCGCTGCAGCATGAAGTTCAATCCCCAGCCAGGGGCGTGACCCACAAGTCACAGCAGACCTGTCCTGACCCACTCGCTGCTCCCCTCAGCACTGTATTTCAATTGATCTACCTGTTCTATTCCCACTCTGTCTCTGGTGATTTCTCTCGACCCTGTGCCTCTATCCTGTACACCCCCCCCCCAAGTTCTTGTATGCATACATAAATATTATGAAAATTTTGAACCTCAAAGACTTGGTTTTGCCTTTAGTCTCCACTCCTAAGAACATGTAGATTTCATGTGAAATATTCACCCACTACTTTTTCATTGTACATCTACTATGCAGGTGATAAACTACAAGTGCAAATGAAAAGGAAGAAACAGGCCGTGCACTTTGAAAGAAAATGCTAGATCCCATTAACTGAATATAAGGATGAGAAAAAAGAAAAATCTAAGACATCTGCAAGTTTTGACTCCAAGAAAGACTGGAAGGAAGCGAAGATGCTTTGCTTGTCTAACTGTGAGTTCTCATAGGGTTATCTTAAATATAGGTAATATATTTAGGTAATATATACAGCTCTTAACTTCCATTGGCTTTTCTCCCCACTACATTATGTTTTCCTGAAAATACCCAGTTCTTTTAGCAGTTCCAGAGGCTTCTTTCATGAGTGTTGACAAAGAGTGCTCTTCTCACCCATTCCTTTATACTACAGTCTACCTTGGTCAGCTAGGGTTGCCATACAAAATACCAAAGAGTGGGCAACTGACCTGTTAGACTTAGCCCTCACTGTTCTGGAGGCTAGAAGTCTCAGAGGAAGGGTTAGTTTCTCCTGAGACCTCACCATGGCATGTAGCTGGTCGTCATCTCCCGTGTCCTCACATGGTCCGTCTGTCTATGTGCCTTTGTATACATCATCTTAAAAGACGGATCAAGGTCCCTCCCTGGTGGCGCAGCGGGTTAAAACACAGCACTAAGGAGCTAAAGCCACGTCAGCATGAGTTCAATCACCACCCCGGAGGTGACCCAGACCTCTCCTGACCTGTCCACTGCTCCCCTCAGCAGTGTACTTCATCAGTCGTCCTCTTCTGTTCCCTACTGTCTCTGGTGAATCCTCTCACCACCCCTGCACCTCTGGCCTGTATCCCAGCTCTGTATACATAAATAAATAAATAAATATTTAAAAAAAAAAGACGGATCAGATTGGAACAGAGCCTACTACTCATGTGAACTCCTGTTGTCTCAGTGACCTTTAGGAAGACCCTCTTTCCAAATACACTCACACTGTGAGATCTAGGGGTTAGGTCTTTTAACACATTAATTGTGGAAGCTGGAACAGGATGGAGGGGAGACAGCCAGGACGCAGCCTATATAACAAGGTGCAAGAAGAGAATCTGGAGTGACACCTTGCCAAGCTCTGATGTCAGGGGTGACAAGGGTGTTGGAGTCAGAGGAATTATCTCCCAGGGTTCCCACTGCCGCCAGCTCTCAAGTTACAAAAGGTCTCTGTGTGCTCTTTGCTTCCACCCCCATTTTTTCTCTTTTTTTTTCTTTTTGCCAGAGACACCCTGTGCTTTCTGCATCACCACACTGTAGCACACTGCCAACTAAGCACTTGATCCCATGTCTTTTCATGAAGACAGCATCCGTGCCTTGTTCTCAGTCCCTGTGTCCACGGATCCAGGATGATCCCTGGCACGGCCGGTAATGGGCTTCTGCGATTTGAGCACTTGAGGGTGACTCAGAACAACTTCTCTTCCCCAAGAGGATGATCTGGCTACTTGCATTCAGCTAAATGCCTTCCTTCAGCTCCTGTGACGGAGTTTGTTCTCAGATGACGCCATGGTCCTGCATCCTTCAGCTTCATGTGCTCAGATGGTGAGAACCCGCAAGTAGACTATGCTTCAGCTCAAGCGACCATTCACACTTCTGTACTTTGCCATCAAATGTATCTTTTCAAAGGTTTTTAAGTAGAGAATGTCAAGCCTTTGATAGGCATCTTGTATGCTTTGTATAATGTCCTTTTGCCATATCTTTGCTACATGTGATGCACAGGACTTCTCTCATAAACTAAGATGGAATTTCGTGGAAGTTTGAAAAAAAGAAAAGGTGGAATAATCAGCAGCCAAGCCACTACTTACTCTGGGGGTTGGCACCATGTCTGTTCCACTCACCCAGGGGTAGTCAGTGTTTACCCAGGGGAATGGCACATGGTAAGGACTTAACGGATGGCTAAAAGATACTACTAGAAGAGATCCAATAATGAACAACCACTTGGTCGTTCAAACCAGTTTTTTGACGTTTGTGTCTATTTTTACCCCTTGGCCGTTGCGCCTATTCAAGAGCTCAGTGCAAAAACTTCCACAGACATAGCCTTGTTCACAGCCACCATGCAAGCAGAGATTGAGGCATGCATGTTCATGCACACTAGCACCTATGGTCCTTGGTCTTCATGTATCACCTACAAGTAAAAGACAATGGCAGTGGAGCGTCACGCTCACCAAGGGCACGGCTGCCAGGTGCTATCGCCTCCCTTCCACCATCACACTTTGTGCGGGTACCGCAGGCGTCCCGGCATCCTACAGACTCACTAGGAAGAAGTGGCTTACTTCCATGAGCTCACAGATGGCCCAGTGGACGTTACTTTAGATTCTGTAAACCGTATTTTATGCTGTTGCCAGTCCAATGACCCGTGTTTGGGAAGAATTAAGGCAGGTATGGAATTATGTTGAAGAAGAACTCAGACATTCCCCAAAAACAGGACTCTGGGTTGAATTTCAGAACGTTTTCTCATTGATGTTCTCCTTGAGTATCTGAATGTTGTCACGGATGTGTACATCTATCCTTTTGTACACACAGGTCTCAAGTGGCCAGTCTCTTCAACTGGCCAGTCTGAATCTAAGGCCCACATGTTCAGCCTTTCAGAGCTAGGTGCTGGCTTGAACACTACCACCTTTTATAAAGATCTTCACGATGTCTTTGTTGATTACATTAATAAACTTCCAACCTCACATACATTTATGGTATAATTTCTTAGTATTTAATGTTTCATGTTTTTTGTTACCAATTTAAATAGTTGTTCACAGCCATCCAGGGGTACATGACCCTGAGGAAACTTGTCACCAGTTCTGGCCTTCCTTCTCAATGGATCGAGTTTCCTAGATAGCTTAATATCCACTGTCCTTAGATGCAAAGCCTTTGCATGGCCTTAGATGCAAAGTGATTCGACTGCTGACTTGATAGCAGTAAACAAAAAGTAAGATGTCTACCAGACCCTGTGGTTGTGTGATATATGATTTCAAGTGTGATTCTTAACCCATGAAAACATTCCCTTCAATCCTGGTTCAGCAGTCTGGAATATTTTATTGAGTTTGGATTTCACTTTAATCCTAAGGAGCAGAAGAAAAAAAACAAGTAATAGAATTTTGAGAGGGAACAATGAGATAAGATGGGTGAGAAATACACAGATCATGAAGATAGTAAAGAATCACAACACCAGAGATTACAGATGGTTAAGAAGCCTATGTGTGAGAACTGAGGGAGATGTGTAAGGTTCTGAAAAAAACCGTGAGGCAGACACCCTGGCTCTAACAACTAGGGGTAAGTACGGGGGCGAGGAACGTGGAGGTAGAAGTTCCCCCAAATAGCAACAACAGGCCACTTCTCAGATGCCACTTAACGAGAATTAAATATTGCTCTTCTGTTCCTTCCCATGCTGGATGCAAATGTCTATACCATGGACTCTCAATCCTGCACGACTGACACTTTTGGTCAGAGAATTCTTTGCTGTTGGAGGCTGCCGGGCATGTAGGCTATTTGGCAGATAACCCCTTTGTGAAGCCGCCCTCCCTCCTAGTTATGACAATAAAAATATCTCCCAACATTGTCAAATGTTGATTGCTAATATGCCTTCCTGTTGGCCACCTACTGGGACAGGTGGGCGGTGAGGAAAAGGCTTGGGAAAGAGGTTCACAGTATGCTCCTCAGCTTCACTGTGCAAGAAGTCTGGCAGTGGGGTAAGCAAATATGTCAAGACGATATCTTAATGAGACTGGATTTTTACTGAGCTCCTTTGCCTTCCTCCAATTCACACATTCTGTCCTCTTTCCCTGAACCTGTTCCAATAGCTGTGTGAGTCCACAGCAAATCCACTTGCCTTTGACAATCACCCCTTTGATTCCACGGAGGTGGGGGGGACTGCTCTGTTATGTTGTGAAAGGCTCCTTTCGGTTCTCTATGATCTCTCTGGGTGTAGAGATTGCAAAACCCTGGAACAGACAAAGCGCTCAGACAATAGAAAGACTCATTAGTGAAGCCTTTGAAGTGTGCAAACAAGGCCACGGCAGACGCCTCTTCCTTTTCTTTCTCCCTCCTTCTTTCTTCCCATCCTCCATTCCAGATGTCAACAGTGGGAACTGGCAGAGCCATGAAAATAAAGGATGAGATCAGGAAAGAGAAATCTTGAGAAGGGACACGAAGAAGGCTGCCGATGGCTCCTCTTCTCTCTGGGCAAAGAGAGGTGCTGGAGGGGAACAATTCATCTCTATCCACCTTTCTTTGTTAACAGCTGAAGTTTATTTAAAAATCCCGAAACCCTAACTTTCCTCTCTGTCCTGGAAAGCTTCCCCAACTCTCCGCCAGCCCTGGGGAAGAAGACCTGTTCCTTCCCCTCCTAGATTCTTGAGCTCAAATCATTTTTCTGAGAAAGGTCAAAGGTAGTACATGTTGATATTTAATCAACACAAAACATCTGTTTCTCTGACCTCACTTGTTCACATGGAAGGTTGGCAGTCATATGAGAACAGGTAAAACCAGGAATTCTACTGTCAGCTGGAAAGACCCGTGGAGGGGAGTATATCCAAATCACCCCAGGATGGCTAATAGGTCAAAGGTATCTAGAGGCGTCTTGACATGACTCTGTAGCATTCAGGCAGCTGCTGTTGCCTAGTGTCCTCCTGAAATAGCTTCAATCTTTCTACCTTGAATGTTGATGGGGAAGTATCAGGTCCTTCACAAACATGATTTTGAATGGTATCACGGCAAACACACTCTAGAGGAGGGCTGGCCATGATGCTACAGGACACTGATCTCCCTGGGGTCACCTGGAAAGTGACTACCCAGCGTGGACACAGGAGCTTGGCTGGGAGCTGGTGCCCTCCCCAGGGCCGCGATGCAGTGATGCTGTATGTGCTGAGTCGGCTTTCAACTCTGCAGTTGGGGAGATGCTTGCCACACAGATTCAACACAAGAGGTCAGTTTGTTGTTCACAACCCCCTGAGCAGCTGAGGTCTTACCTCAGTTCTTCATGCCCTTCCAGACATCTTCAAATCCTGGGACAATGTCCTCTATCTTTAAATAACATGGTCTCTCTTTTGATGAGTAGATCTGAAGGTGTTTACTGTATTTCTACTTACAAGAAAGGTATTTTTTTTATTACAAAGTTTATTTTTACATCATTTTGCACATTTTTTTTTCCATCTCGATTGTCATCCCCGCGGGTTTCCCATCACCAAATCACCCGTGTGCCACCACCATAGTCCCGTGCATTTCTCTCCCTTGCCCCCCACCCCCGTTTTTGATCCCATTCCCCACTCCGCCCCCACAAGGTATTTTTAACTATTTTAAACAATTAGAAGTCTGCTGCCAGGATATTTTGGAAAATACAGGCCCATAAACATAGCAAATAGCAAAGCTGCCATATGCCAAGGTGACTTGCTATCACTCTGTCTATTCATCCAAGTCTATTCATCTCTCTTCAGAGACACACGTTTTAAAAGAAAAGTCATTTATTCTGTTTCCTTATCATTTTTCTAAAAGTCATTGTACTCACTGGAAGGACCCACAGACTGGATGCATGAGCATGGTCTGAAAAGTTCGCAAACTTCAATGTCCTTTGTACTAACCCTACAAGCTTTTAAAAACATAGATGCCTGGTTCAAAACCCAGAGATCTTTCTTTTTTAAATTGGTTTTGGGTGTGGTCTGGAAATCTGGATATTTAAAAGCTCCCCCAGGTTATTACATTGTGCAATCCAAGTTGAAAACTTGCTCCTAGATCTTCCTACTCCTGATCTATTTTTGGGGGGATACACGGTAGTCTTTCAGGGCTCCATCAACCCTCAGATGTCCTGCAAAGCAGGGTCTTCATGCAAGCCTATCCCTGCCTCACTTCAGATAAAAACCTGTCTCCACAACCCTTTCCTCCATCCCTCAAGCTCTTAGTTGTCCCACCATGTAAGGAACTATTCGAAACAACACATCAGAGGTGACTTCATTGCTTTCTGCAATAGAGATATGTAGGCTCAAGGGTGGAGCAAGCAATTTAAGGAATTAAAACGTAGGCTGCCGCCCCTATGTGCCTGGCGTCATTCTTGTAATCCCCCAGGAGACAGAGCAGCTTCCCAGATGGGTAATACAGGCAAAAGGCACAGAATCAGAAGGGAGGGGACCTATTCTAGAGAACTGTCTCCAAGAGCTAGTCATCAGGACCACAGAGGGAAGCCTCCCCAGGGCTTACCTGCTGCCTAATCTTCCTGAGTGGGTAAGAGAGACTCATGTTGCCTCTTCCACTGGTCTAAATGCCAGGTTTATGCATAGGCTCAGCTACCATTCAGAATCAGAAAATGCTAATCCTAATAAACAGGGCATTAAAATTCTGGCAGCTTCGGCTTTTGTTTTTGTCATAAACAAGATGGAGATCACTTTAATGCCCTTTCTTGCCCTTCCTGTTTGTCTGAAACACATGCACACCTTTGAGAAGTTCATATACTATTACTCTAGTATATGAGCAACTTAAAAATAGGCTTTGTAATATTGTTATATCTCTTCATGGGGACTCAGGAAACCATTTGCCTACTGGTCTGAGTGACAGAACCAGATCAAGCTTGAAGAAGAGGGACCTAGCTGCCTATTATAACCTATCCTTCCAGCTCTCGCATCTATGTTTCCAGGCTGGAGGAAGAAGACTCAAGCATGACTTCCTCAAAGTGAGAAGCCCACCTGGGGATTCTAAATGCTGGTCCACAGACACAGGGCTCAGTTGGATGATATCCTGTGAATAACATGTTAGCTTCACTAACAGTGCCAAAGTGTTGACCAGCATGAGCCTGGTGACCAGGAGCGGGACTAAAGGAGGCAAAGCTAATGCCCTCTGAAATCCCATGTGCTGCCAGTCCTGGTAAAAGGAACCTCAGGGAGATAGTAGCTACCTGAGTTTCTCTGTCTTCGGGTTCTATTCAGTTCTCCATTTCCTGTTCTGTCAGAGGCACCCATTTTTTTTGTTTTTCATAAGCCCAGACTTATAAAGGGCTAATGAAAATGTGCCTCTCTTTGTGGGTCTCCAGGAGGGTTGGGGAGAAGGGAGTGGTTCCAAGCACTGTTTCACTAGACTTGTCTTATCATTTTCCTGTCTCTTTGATACATCTGTCTTACTTATATAGGATGTCTGTATGAGTTATATATGGTGTACGCATTGTGTGTGCATATGGATACACTCTTCTAGATGTATATGTGTATATATATTTTTTACCCCACATCCATATTTCTTAAAGACAAAGATAATTTCTTGCAACCAATTTCACCATCCAAATCAAAACTCTCACTATCAACAATCTGTATATACTTAACACAACCCTGTGTACTTAGAAACAGCAAAGGTGGCCCACTGCATGTTCTTCAATCTTTACCACAATTAAAAGTGAAAAGCGGCCCTCCCTGGTGGCGCAGCGGGTTAAAGCACAGCACTGAGAATCTAAAGCCGCTTCCGCATGAGTTCAATCCCTGCCTGCCCCGGAGGTGACCCACAGGGCGCGGCAGACCTCTCCTGACCCGCCCGCTGCTCCCCTCAGCAGTGTACTTTGTCGATCTGCCTGTTCTGCTCCCCGCTCTGTCTCTGGTGAAGCCTCTCACCGCCCCTGAGCCTCTGGCCTGTACCCCAGTTCTGTATGCACAAATAAATAAATCTTTAAAAAAAAAAAGTGAAAAGCAAGAAAAAAAGAAATCCAGATTAAGATCTGACTATCCTCTAAGCCAGAAACTCCACTTGAATGTCACTGTGTATTCCAATAATGTCCTTTTTTAGATTTTTTTTTAAGATTTATTTATTTATTCATATAGAGCTGGGGTACAGGTCAGAGATGCGGAGGGTGAGAGGCTTCACCAGAGACAGAGCGGGGAGCAGAACAGGCAGATCGACGAAGTCCACTGCTGAGGGGAGCAGCGGGCGGGTCAGGAGAGGTCTGCCGCGCCCTGGGGTCACCTCCGGGGCAGGCGGGGATCGAACTCATGCGGAAGCGGCTCTAGGTTCTCAGGGCTGTACTTCAACCCGCTGTGCCACCAGGGAGGGCCTAAATTTTATTATTTACTTATTTATTTATCATCGTTCATTTTTGTACAATGTTTGATTTCTCCTCTCAGGTGTTGTCCCCATAAAATTGCCACCGCCAATACTATGTTCTTTATAGCAAAAATGAAAGACAAGGACCGTGTTCCAGAATCTAACTGAAGCCCGGACATCGCACTAGCTACATGGACTCACTTCTCCGCATGCAGCAGAAGCTACTCAGTGTCTGTTTCTCTTCCGGGGTCTCACCCTCTTGATGAACAGCCAGTTACTGTGGAGAGTGTCCCACCTTTTGAGTTTCCCTGGTACTTCCTGTGATCATGTTCAGGTGGTGCACTGCATTGTGACAGGGATGCCACAGCACTGAGAAGACACGGGGACTTGCTGAGTCCCTTCCCCACCAGCTCCCGTCACCTGGCTGAGGTCTTCAAGGTCTCATCCCTGTGCCTGTGCTATTTTCTCACATAATTTGTGCACATTCTGTGGTGAAATACTATGAAATACTACTCTAGGTAAGTACCTTATTCTTTATCAAACTTTCACCCACTCGTAACAACATTGATCGTTCTTATTTGAACTGAATATTACTGTTCGGGCTGCAAAACGGGGATTTTCTAAGATCCTATTTGCTGCTATGTTTAATAGTCATGAAGAATGTTTACCTTCCCCCAGCTACTTACTTATTTACTTGCAACAGAATGAACTCATGGATTCTGGTTTTATTCAGTGTGCTATAATCTGTTATTATCATTTATTTTAATGCTCAAATTGTCCAGTGTCTGATCAATGGGAGCCTTTCCATATGCTATTGTGTCCTTTCAAAATTTCCCCATAAATTTATGAGTGCTTTCTTATTTTTTCATAGAGGAAGATGTCCCAGGTCCCAGCTTGGAATTAACCATGTCTCAAAAAACGTCCTGGATCACCTTGGTGGTTAATGTTTTTAGCAACTAAGACCTGGGTGTGAAATACTCTTTGCTATTGTGCAGACTGAGTTAGGAAATACAGTTACATTGCACATGTCCTCTGCTTTATCCACACACCCTCGCTCCATTATGCACATTAAAACCCACGTTCACACAGAGCCCTCCTCCTCTAGTCCAACAGCCCATGGTTTACTCCAGCCTTCCCATTGTCCATATTTATAGCTATCTTCTTCAATGGTGAGGAAACTAACTCCCATTATGTGCAGTACCCTTACAGATGGGGATTTAATTTTAGTTTTCTCAGTGAAAAAAACCCCTTTAGCGTAAGTGCATATATTAGAGATACGAGTTTACGCTGCTGTAACAAACAGTCCCTGCAATGGCCCTTCAGTGGGCCCCACATCACAGATTGCAACTGATGCCTGCTGGGCAGCCTGCCCTCCTCACTGCTGCACTGAGGGGCGCCAAGGTCAAGGTCAAGAGAGAGAAAAATGAAGGCAACTCACAAGCTTTCAGTTGCCTCCACCTGAAAATGATGCCAGAGATTTTAATTTTATGGGCCTAGAAGGGGGAAAATGTAAATAATTTCAAGGATATTTAGTGAACACCAACAAACTCTACAGACGATAATACCCCCATTCCATATATTAAAATAAAGGGGCTAAAAGCTGGGCTTGAAGTTTGGAAGCTAGGTTATTACTAAAAGCCTTGACGTAAAGACAAATTATGAACATTCACTCCAGACATATTCAGCAAAATGTGGTTGTAATTTTAAACTTATTTTTAAATGAAGTGATTTTTAAACTTTGAAACTTAAAAAAAAAATAGACATGCTTTACCATTGTTTTATTTTCTTCAACCAACATCTGGCGCCTATATTGATAAGACTGGGCTGTGTCTCAAGGATCTCTCCACTTCGGGTGAAATAATCTGCCTCCTCACAAGCAAAATTTGTCCTTTTTGCAGACAGGGTGTGCTAACAAGGATTGTTCCTAAGATTTTGTGTATTTTTGGCAAGCGGACTATCCCAGTGACTGACTACCTTTTAAAGAGCTTGCCTTATAAATTGGACATAGAATGACCTCATGCTAGGGGAATTTCAGTTAATTGAAGACACAAAGGTAGGCATTCTAGTGGATTTAAGAAGCAAGTGCAGAAATTTAATTGGGGATTGTCATGAGATTGCCACCAAAGAAACTGGCAAGTAGATTGAGCCCAAAGGTGGAACCTACTAGAGATCGCCAATTGCCCCCTCTGTACATGACCTTTCTGTGCCTTATTCTCTAAAGGCCTGAGTCACCACCAGGGTAGCTCTCAGAAAGCTCAGAGTAGACACTGAGAACAGATAACACATTTTTATAAGTGAGTGAATCAATGTCAGTTGTAGCTTGGGGCACAGTAAGGCTGTAGGAGTGGTGAAAATCATACAGGGTGTGATCCAGGTTCAGAACAATAGAAAGAGAGGCCATGTGTTTTTATATTGATGATTAATAAGAAAAACGCATACTTTATTTATCCTGGGGTCATGCCAGATCGTGGGCATTATGTGGGCGTGTGAGGCCCTTTGTGGTAAAAACCAGCATGAAGGATGAGTGTGTAGGAATCACCTTCTTCCTTTGACCAAGGAAGGCAGTCTGCCAGCAAGAAGGCCAGGCCTTTGGCATCTCTGCTTTAGCTCCTCGTTGGTTTGAGAAGGTCACAAACACGAAGAATGCCTTGCCTGGATTAACAGTGCTTTGGCTTCTAAGACCCACGAGCAAAAATCCCTAAACAGTGAGGTCAAAGGCATTTGATACAAACTCTTGTGTAGACAACACCAAAGACTTGGAGAAGCTGCAGGAGATAAGAAAGAACCACTGTCTCTACGGCCTTTCCCAAGCACTTTCATGTCCACTATCTGGTGAATTCCTCTCAGTGGCCTATAAAGGACAGAAGTCACAGTAATCCCCCACCAAATAAGGAGGCAAATGAAAAAAATTAAGGGACCAGGCCACCACCAGACAACTAGTGAAGGCTTCAGGGTGATAGCCAGGTCTCACTCATTCATGCCATCATTCCATTCTGGGTCTCCATACTCATATTTTCTTGCTTTGTCATAAAATTGAATGCGTCCAGCATCTAGGTAGGGAGTGTTAATGAGGCAGGGCCGCCGGAAGCTAGACGGGGGCTGGAGGGAGCCTGGAGCACCTCGAGGAACCCACACTCACCCAACTTGTGCACCAGAGACCCCGTGTTACCTGCTCTTCTGACTGACTGGAGAGCCAGACAGCAAATCTAGAATGTTTTCTGTTTTTAAGTATTTTCGCAATGAATTAATTTGCTTTTTAAGCACATACCTGACCTGAATTTCATTTACAGGTCAGTGTAGGTCACCACCCTGCCTTGCAGGTCTCTGGGCAGAACGGGTTGAGAGCAAGATGGATGGAAAGCAAAAATGCAATGGGGGGGGGTTCCAGAGAAGCACAGACATCTCCTTGGAAAGGGACAAATCTGGAACAAACTGCAGGCACTTCAAGGACGAGGGGCCCCCAAGAGGGTCTATGGGGCCGAGTGTCACACCAAGGGTCTGCTCTTCAGCTCAGCTAATGGAAACGACAGCAGAAGATGAAGGAAGACAAACTGCAAAGCTGCTGAGTATGACTGTGTAAATGGCCTTAAGAATTTTACACTCAAGATGCCAGTAAAGGGTGGGAGGGAGCAGGGAGAAAGACAGCAGAACCACCACAAAAATCCCACACATCCACGGTCCCCTTGGAGTATGCTGAGCACTGTGCAGGTGCTCCCCAGCAGCAGGCCCATGCCAGAGATGAGGAAGCAGCTGGCTAAGTCTCCAGTGAGGTCACCCCGGAAGTGTGGCACCCACAGAGAATAAAGTCAGATTCCAAACTCATGCTTTTAACAACTTGGCCATGAGACACACTAACTGAAGGACCATAGTTCCTAAAGCCCAGCGTGAAGAGTTGCAGAAGAGCCCTTGGGTCTCCCTCCAAGGGACACCTCCAGCCCTCCAAAGGACCCACCCAATACTTTAGAGGATTCCCCAGTGCTGGTGGGATTCTGGTCTTCACAGGATTCTCTATTCTTATCGGTATGGATAGTCTTGACTCAAAACAACCTGATGGGGATTTTACCAGTTCAAAAGTGAATATTTTCACTGGACTTGCCAAGTAATCAAGAAGTATAAATCACAGTTTTCGCCCTCAAGGAAGTGGGAAGATAAGTATGACACTGAAGACATCAGAGCAAACAATGTCGTCACCACTCTCAGCTCCGTCCAGGATAGAGAAAGGGCGGCCTCTGCCAGGGCCCATCAGTCCTGCTTTCATACAAGGGGAGCAGCAATCCTTTGGGGCTTATCAAAGAAATAGCAAATTCCTGGAAATAAGGCTCAGATGGGCGAGCTTCTCACCGCTGACATCAGCTGGATGAACAACAGCTGGATGCTGAGGGGGGAACAAGTGTGAAAATTCAGGTCTCTTTTATTCACGGCTTTGTCACGCTGCAGACTAAGCCTCTGGTTCATCCAGTTTTCCAGCTTGTTCAAACAGCAGGTGATGCAACATGTTTCAGGTGAAGGGACCCCAGCATGCCTGTTCTTTCCAGCATCACCCACAGACTTCATCTCCCTGCCCACAAGCAGGACGCCAAGATGGCAGATGGTCTAAGTTTCCATTGCAAGAAAGTTAGGGAGTCATGCAGCTGAAACTAAAGGACAAGGGGGATTTTTGGAAGAAAACCTAACATTCTAGAAGGCATGACTGCAAGTCTCATCAACACGAGTTAAGAGAAACATGGTAGAAGCTTCAGCTGATGTTTCACAAGCGATGCATTGAGCTCAAAATGGAACAGGCTGGCCCTCCCTGGTGGTGCAACGGGTTAGGATGCAGCACTGCATGCTGGCTGAAGCTGCTTCAGGGAGAGTTGGATCCCTGCCCGGAGGTGACCCACATGGCACAGCAGACCTCTCCTGACCTGCCCGCTGCTCCCCTCAGCCGTGTACTTCAACAATCTGCCTGTTCTGCTCCCCACTCTGTCTCTGGTGAATCCTCTCACCACCTCTGCACCTCTGGCCTGAACCCCCCAGTTCTGTATGAATAAATAAATAAATCTTTAAAAAAAGGAAAAAAAAAAGGAACAGGCCTAGGCCTGCTGTCATAACAGATGTACAGCATCAACTCTGTACTGTTAAATAGTAATTCACAGTGATTTATCTAGCTTAACATGCGTGGATGCTCTTAGAAATCTAAGTACATGTTAGCTCTGGGATCTTAAAATGGTATTGGGTCCTCAACAGTCTGATGAAAGATCTTCAAGCAATAAATTAAAAGAACACTGTCTCTTATGGGCTAAAAAGAAAGCAGAGGTATCTCAAGTCTTGTCCTGGTGAATTCCGAAGGCAGAACATGAAATGGAGGACAAACCAGCCTCTCAGTCTCTCTCTGAAGTGAATTAGAGAAAGAAGAACGGCACGCTCTTCACCCTATTGCTAGACTGGCTGGCCTTGACCTAGACTGCATGAGGGTCTTTGGAGTTTTTCAAATGCCATAAAAAAATAAAGATATTAAGAAGATACCACCTAGAATCTGAACCATTGCAGCTCACAGTCCTGGTTTAAATAAGCAACTTGCCTTTCACTCACGGGAACATCCCAAGATAACTGAAGGCTGGAGCAGGAACACGGATGCCGGGACTCCACTGAGTCTCTCAACCTCCAGTTGAGGAATCCACAGTCTCGGCCACAAAGAGCGGGCTGCCCGCTTCCCCCACAGAAAACACCAGACTGGTACCGAGCAAGGGCAAGGGCAAAGGCCTCCTTAACGCCAAAACACCGGGACACTGGGATCATGGGCGCTGGCGGCGAAGAGAAAAGCATGAGTTTCCAGAAAATAGCAGAGGACATCTCCGTGCCATCCAGTGAGTGAATGCCTGGTGTGTTCTGTGTGTGTGTAAGAATGCATGAGTGTCCGGGACGGGTGTGCCTGTGTGATGGATGTGTGTAGTAGATGTGTGAGGGGCACGCGGAGGCATGTGTGTTTGGGACGTGTGTTCTGTGTATTTGTGTAGACTGTGGTGTGTGATGTGTGCTCCTGTGTGTCTCTGTGGTGCATAGCTGTGTTTCTATGTGCATTGTGTTGTGTGAGCGCCGCGTGTACTGATGTGTGTGAGTTGTATGTGTTCGGTGTGTGTGTTAGAGTGTGTGCACATGTGGTTGCGTCCACTTGTCATGGCGGGTGTGTGTGTGAGCATGTGATGCATGATGTGCGGTGTGCATAAGCGTGTGGCGTGTGGGGGGCACCTCACCACGCTGTCAGGGTGTCAGGGTTCAATAAATGGGAAAAGCTGAAAGAGCAGTGGGACAAGAGTAACAGAAGTTGAAACCAATATAAGCAAGCAGAGGTTGACTCGCCGATGAAAACTGTCTCCAAACAACATTCCTGTGAAAATAAATAACCCGAGCTGACAGCTCATCAGGCACACCGGCGTCGATCTTCTCTGAGAGGGTACAGTTTCCTGAGTTCTGTTAACTTCAGGGGTGACTCACCAAAAAGTGACGGAAAGTGCTTTCTGGGAGGCTCAACGGGGTCCCCGGTCCCCATTCTACTTCAGTTTCCCTGTGGGAGCCTGTCTCTTCCTGTCCCCAGGTAAGCTGGTGGTTGGCGCTCTGTGACTGCAGCATCTGCTTGTGGCTGTGTGTGTGTGTGTGTGTATGCGTGTGTGAGTCTGAGAAGCAGGATGTGGAAACATACTCATGCTGTCATATGGGCTGTGCACACCCTGGAACGGGGATTAGGGCCCATAGCGGGGCCCCGCAAGTGCCCTCTCCCCTCTCTCACGGCCTGGCAGGTCATGATTGTGCGAGCACTGTCTTGCCCTATCTCTGCCTCCTTTTCTCTGTTACTCTCTCTGTACCCCCATCTGTTCTCTATGCCTCGGTCTCTGCCCCCACATCAATATCTGTGTGTCTCCGTGTATCTCTGCTTCTTTGTCTGTCTCTCTTCTGCTTCTCTCTCAGTGTCTGTGTGTTTTCAGCAAATGTCACGGCCCCACCCCCAAAACACACACCCCTGCATGGCCCAGGCACTGACTTCCTCAGTGATGGAGGAAGGTGGTTTTGCAGCAGCTTTTCCAAATCGTTGGCACTAGGCAGGGGATTTTAAAAGTTGTTAGACCCATAGGTTTGTAAAGAAGGAGCTTCTGTCGCTTCCCCTGGGTTCCTTCGGCTCATGCTCTGAACCAAAGTCCTTAGTGGAACCGACGGCTGGGTGGCAGTGACAGGGACTCCATCGTCGACTCTCGGTCCTGGCTCCCCTCCCCAGAGCAGACAAGTGCTTATTTCAACCTGGACTTGACATTCAAATGAAGCCATGTCAGATTTCGGCAAGCAACACTTTGCATCCCCACGCTTCCCCCACAGGAGGCCGAGACTGGCATCCAGTTCCCAGCTCCCACTGCCGGGGCAGCTTGCAATTGCTCTGCGTGCGGACAACCTGGCAGGTGCCTGCGGGGCATGTCTCCACAGGGCTCTGTGCTGTGTGCTGTGCTTTCCAGAGGGCACATGGCCCCTGAGTGCTCTCCCTGGCGCCTCGCTCACCCAAGACTGTCCTATAGACAGACATGGGTACCCTGGAACTTCAGAAGAGGCCAGGCTATCTTTCCCGGTCCTGAGACAGCGATGTCTGAGCAGATGCTGAAGAGCTGACACAGATGAAGGCCAATCCAGAGGAGACGTCACACCTGTGCCCACAGCAGGAGTGGCTCCCTCACACTGGCTCTGGCCTGGGCACAGTAGGGGCTGGGGAGGTGCCATGTGGGTGAGTGACAAAGCAAATATCTGTGCAAGTGGCATGTCATTCATCGGCTTCCAGTTTCAGCTACCCTGGCCGGGAGGGATGGAGATGTGAAGCCAGGCAGATGGGGTTTCGGCCATGTTTAATTCCTGCCTGTGGAAGCCAAGGTCACCTCTGGGTTTAACACCAAACGTCCTGCTTTGGGGCAGCCTTTCTCTGGAGAAGGCATGCCTGCTGTCCTGAACCTTCAGGAGTCACCCTCGGTCATGTGGCAACAGGGCTGCTACTCAACACCCGCGCTGCGTGCAAGGAGCCCTGCAGATACGGCTCCTGCTCCAATTATGGGCATGAGTAGGAGGGCAATTACCGCTGACTTAGCCCTCATTAAATTAAATCCGCAACCGCCGCATGGCACAGCTTCGGCTCTGCATTACCAAAGCTCGTCAACATCCCAAAGGGAGCGGCTTGGGAGAAGAGTGGGGCTGGAGAGGAGCCAGGGGTGGCTCCTTCGCGATTCTCCTCACCAGCTTCATCATCCAAATGAACCGACGTGGCCTCCCAGCCACTACAAGCCAGATGTGGTTACCACGGGTTCTGGGGTATTCCCTTGTGCAGGAGGCCTTGGCCTCATGGGCCTGGAGAATGAGGGATGGAAAGAAACTGGAAACTACCAGTAGGGACATAAAGGTCACAGAGGGCAGTGGTTTCCGACTCGTATGCTCTGGATCTTGGGGAAGTTCGAGACCAACCTGAATTAGTGATCGGGGTCTCCAAATCCCCATGAGTCTTCTGGGAACCACCGATCGATAGATATGCTCTCATGTCATTTCTTCTCTGAAGAGGTTGAGGTCAGAGAAATCACTGCTCAGTGTCTATTAAGCTGATCTGTGGGTGAGTGTGGACTGCAGTCCCTGCTTCCCGAGCCTGTTTACCTAGTGGCTGATCTTATCCAACCCCTACACACACACACATACACACACAGGACAGTGGGACACAGTAGAGCTGAAAATTGTAAAATAAAACCTGTGATCTAGGGCCTGAAGGTGAAACCCTCGGTTTAGCCAGCATATGCCTCTAGTAGCACGTAACTTCTCTCTGCCTGGACATCTATGACTTTGCCATCCTGAGCCAGGCTGTTCAGGGAAAATGTGCCAGTCCTGCTGTGCTGTCCTGGGAGACTCCCAGTGGGTGGTGTCAACAAAAGAAGCGTGGAGATTTGAAGAAGAAAGCCCTCCTCCCACCCCCATTCATATATCTTAGGAAGGAGAGGAGAAAATCACTGTAAATGCTCCGAGAGAGAGACAGGCTTCACTTGCAGTTACAAAGACCTGCAAATCCCCAGCCACCAGGAATGAGGAAGAGGGGTTCCCTGGGGTCTCCAGGACAGCTGACCGAAACATGACTCTAGAAGATGGACATCCTGAAAAGGACAGGTCTAGATAATCATCGTATATGCTGCAGACTTTGCCTTTGTTCCAACAACTAAACATCAATTCAGCCCTGAAGGGTAACATCGATGGCTAAAGGGGAGCACATAGCCTTGAAGGATGTGTAGTGGGGGTGAGGGTGGCCTCAACCCTACCCTGAGACATGGGAAACCCTGTGTGACAACAAAGCATCTTGAATGTCCTCGAGTTCCGCTTGTGATTAATGCCCACCTAGCTCAGCAGCACGAGCCTCACGTGGTACCTGGCTGTCCCCCAGGGGCCCCAGAAAAGTGGTACCTGCTGAACCTGACCCCCAGAGAATCTAGTTTCCTCTGGGAGGGCCTGGGCAGTGGGATCCTTTCATTTGCTTTCATGAGCACCCAGTTCTGCGCTCCACAGAGCAGTGGATGGGGGTGGCAAGTCCCCTAAAGAGACCCCAGAGGGTGCTCAGCTGGTGGCAGTGGTTGGGTGTCTCTAGCTGCATCAGGACAATCTCCTCTGCGTCCTCACCGGTGGTGTCTCTGCTAGGGTTTGTCCATAGTAATGATTAAAAAAAAAAAAGCCACTATCTCAAGGCCAGCTTCTTTCCCTTTGAAGTGTGCCTTTGACAGGTAATATGCTAATGGTTTTACATCCTTTTTGTTCTTTCAAACCTCACGGTTGCACATTGAAATAGGTTTTATTGTCTCCATGTCCTGAAATGAGCTGAAGGCAGTTCCACATCTTTATCAGCGGGCTGGGCATAAACTCACCCATCCCCAAGGGGCTGCAAGTCACCTCTGCCCGGGAGGCAGGCCCACCCAGCTCCACCTTCAAACATTGTTCATTTCAAAGTTTCCCCCCAAAAGGCACTATAAGACAGCAACCCTGATAAAATAAGCACCTGCCAAGCTAGCTGTCTCGGGGTTGAAACAACAGCTTTCGAGAGAATAAAAGAAAAGCTGATGAGGCAGAATGTGGCTAACAGAGTCTCCGTGAAAAGCAGTTCTTTTTTAGCTAAACAGGCCACTCCCAGTAGGCGCCAAGTCTTGCCAGGGAGCAAGGGGTCTTACACCTCTCCACGCTGCCGCCAGCCCTCCCAGGGCCAGTTCATCTGGGGGACCCGAGACACAGCCGTCAGTGCAGCCCTCAGTGACATTCTGCCGCTGGCCCTCCTGGCCTCCCTGACGTCTCCCACCCCAGACCCAGCTGTGAGCCTGCCAGGCCTTTGCCAGCTCCTGTTTTTCTGGTCCCAGCCAAGCACCTTGAGCCGCGCTGAGGTGGGGGTCGCCTGTTTCATCTTCCTGAGCCCCGTGAGCCCAGAGGGGTGCTCTGTGGGATCCCGGTCATCGTCTCTGATTTATGAAGTGACCGGGCCCTGTGGGCTCGGTGGCTCGCCCGCCTCCTTCCAGCCTCCTGTGTCCCTGTCCACTGCTGTCAGGCAAGTGCTCTCCATTCCTCCTCCCACACCTCTGTTCCCTTCACCCTGTCTGCTGGCAGCCGCTTCCAGATTCCTCTGGATCTTGTCCATGATTTATCAGCGCCACTGCCCCCACCACCAAATGATAAACGTCTTCCCTCCACCTGCTCTTTGGCTCTGTAGAAATACGCTCAGGTGTGCTTATTGCAAATGCTGTCTTCCACCGTCCAACTGAACTGTGGCCTAGACACTGGTGCTCGTAGAACCACCCACGAGCTGGGCTGAAATGCAAATCCCATTCTCCTCTGTAATTTAATGTCCCACTCAACATAGGTGGGGTGGATTTAAGCACCTTCTAGTGAATAATTCAGGTAACACTGAAACGGCTGGTTCAGGACCACACTTTGAGAAAGAGCTTCCTAACGACACCATCCCACGGGTCCATCTATCTCTAAAAAAAAGCCCAATCTTCCAGGCTGTGCCTCAGCTCCCACCTCCCTCCTTGTTGTCACCGGGTAATCTGGCCTAGGACCTCCTCCCACGTCACTGAAACTAACTTCTAGGTGATGATGCAGTGATCTCATCTCGCCAAATAAACACACTTGTGCTCCAACCTCTCTCTCACTTGTCCACTGCCCGCCTTCCTGGACCTTGCAATTTCTTGACCTTTGTGTGTCTACTGGTGTGATGAAGTGTACAGGGACTAAAATAAACTTATCCTTTAGACATCTGAAGCGCACAATTCGATGGCATTGAGTACAATGTTTAGTTGTCTTTAACAGCAGCACAGTACTCAAACGTTCTTCCTAGCTCTCAAATTGCTGAATCTCTTCCCCCTCCTCATCTTTCAAGTCCCTCCTTCCCCCTCCCCCAACTTTCTATACTGGCCCCATCAACTCCTTCTCCTCTAAACTCATCGTTTCTCAGTGGCTAATATCCAAACTTTATCTCCAGATCCCGTCTCTCTCTCGGACCCTAAACAAACACTTTTATGCCAAATCTCTCTAGATCAAAGCTGAACATGGCCATGCTGATGTCATCACCCCCTGGAATGTTTCCTCCTTCCCACTTCCTGGTCCACACCATGGTGTCACCATTTTTTCAATCACTCTCTCCAGCTCAAGCCTGGAGGTAAATGGCAACTCTTTCCAGCACTTTAGCTTATTTATCTATAAAATGACTTGAAAGATCCTATTGACTGTATCTTAATATTTATGTTCATATACTTATGAGGAATTTTCTATAGGCTGAGAATTTGGAATATCACAGCCACTAAGACTCAGTCCCTGCCTTTCAAGAGCTTACAGAGCCACAGTTGAGTGTGTTCCCAGAAGAAAACCTAGATGCCAAGAAATCACACCTGTAATGGTAGATGCCCTGAGAACACAGCAACTGAACCCCTAACCAAGTGATTCTCAGTCCCAGCTGAAGGATGGCACCAGAGAAGCTCTTGGAAAATATGGTTGGTTTTATCTTAGGCTTATTACATCTCTTGTCTATTTCCTCTTCCCAAAACTGGGTTAATAGTTAATACCCACTAAATTGCAAGGAGCAATTTAAAGAGCAAATATCATACCCATGAAGTGATATGATTTCCAAGGGCTTGTATTTTCCCCTAATAATACAGGAAGGAGGATAAGCAGATGATTATAGATAAAATGGAAATGTTCCTAAGTTGTGGAAGTTAGGTGAAGGGTACATGAGAGTTCATGTTGTTCTGTTTTGAATGCTTGAGATTTTCCATCCTAAAATGTGTTGTTTTGAAATTGAGATAGCCCTGACTTACAGTACTGTAAAGATTTAGGGGAGTAGGTTAACACTTTCCAGGTGTACATAACCCAACACCCAACCACAGAAATATCCTTATCACTTTCCCATTGGCCACTGGGTCCTCTCACTTCCCCAATGCCACTCTCCCTTCTCCAGTGGCGTTAGCTTTGCAATATTATTTCTAGGGTTTCCTTTTTTTTTTTGGGGGGGGGGGCTTCATTCTGTCAGTTCCTGTGTTTTGTTTCTCTACATCCACATGAAAACAACCAGGATTTGTCTTTCTCTTTCCAACTTATTTCATTTAGCATAACCCTCTAGTATTATCCATGTTGTAATAAATGTCAAGAGCCCAGCTCTTTTCATTGCTGTATAGTATTCCATTATATATATATGTACCACATCTTCTTAAACACTTGACAGTTTTGGACACTTGTGTGTATGTATGTATAATGTACAGGATTTAGAGAAATCCAGTGGTTAAAAATATTTAAAGAAAATACATGAATATACAATGTCCAGGGAGAGAGGAGGCAAATCTTTTCAATTCCCTCTCCTAGCCACCAACCTAGCTTAGGACTCTATCATGTCTTTCTTGGACTGTGACATTTCTGTTACATACCCTGAATAATAGTGCTTCCCCAAATCCACATGTTGAATCCTACTTCCAACATGATGATGTTAGCAGCTGGGACCTTTGGAGGTGATTAATGTGAAATGAGGTGATGAGGATAAGATCTTCTGAGGGAGATTAGTGCTTTCCCAGAAATGTGAAATTTGTCCAAGGGACATCTACTTGGCCATGAATAGCAAATTTATTCAATTCTATGATGAGGCCAGTTAATAAAGTCTAGTGATAGGACTTCCAGCTGATTTTCTCTGTTGTGTGAGGATTCTAGGAATGTGCTCATGTGGGACTCAACATACCACCTAGTAAACAGCGAAGGCTGGTTTGCAAAGAAATGCTGGAATCTGCAGCAGTGTCCAGGTCTAAGTAGAGATGAGAGATCAGCAGGGAGGGTAGGGGGAGAGACAGCTAAGCTCTCCGGGTCCCTCCCTACCTTTCCCTACCCTTGGTCCTAGGAGAACTCCAGTATGTCTCCAGTATACTTTCCTTTGTTTCACCTCAAAACCAAAGAACTCTGACTGATTACTGTCAGGTCCATCACAGAAGTTTGCCAGCCCATGTTCTAAACCTATGTTGAGGAAAAAGAAAGCCTGAGACAAGACTTGAAAAAGTTCTAGAACTTTCTTCTTTTCAGACTAAGCCTACCTCAAATTGTCACGTTCATGGCAGTAGAAGTTAGGTCCTCTACTTTGGATCTAAAGGGAAATGTTATCAGAAACAATTTCCTTGATCAACAGTGTAGGCTCTTTCAGTGAATGGCTTTCTCAGTCTCTCCTCGGGATTTCCTGCTTTTTGGGGGGTGTTTGCAGCTGTCTCTCCCTCAATTCTGCCAGTGAGGGATGTGGAGTGGGGGCCCAAGGGGCAACAGAGAAGACCCTCTCTGCTCCGCATAATGAGGTTTACATTCTGTGCTTTGTCGGCTTAAGTTGTGAAGAAAATCAAACAAAAACATCACCAAGGGATGCTGCCCTCAGAAGGATTACAATCTTGCTTATGATTCATAACAACTCAATATAAGGTATTGTTGCCCTTCAAAATGGCAAAAAATAAATGAAAATGTCTCAGCTGACCTGAGACAGGGACAATGAATAACAAAACCCATTCAAAAAGTGAGAAGGATGTGTTTCGTCTTCAACGTAAGCACTACTGAGAAGATATTTCTTCAGGTTCCTACAAGATGCCCAGGCAATAGGGAGAACCATTTAATTAACATCACAAGCATGTTAGATGGAGAGACACAGCACTCACTACAAGATCTGTAAAGTCTGTCTAATTCAGAAGACTTGATTTGATTGGGACCCAGGCTGGAATTTACTGAGAATGACAGGCCCCAGGGTGGCAAGTCATTCGAGGAGAGGCAGAGTAGAAAAGGAACCCGCCATGAACAGAGAAGCAGACCTCCAGAACAGGCAGGTCTTAAAAATGGAGAGATGTCATTAGGTCCGGACGTAGATGCAGATGCCGCTAGTGATAAAGACACACAAGGGAGAAGCCTCAAAACTTAGCCTGAACAAGCATGGCAGAAGCAAAACAGGGTGTGCAGCAGTGAGCGCTGAATGTGCCATGGGCGGAGCAGGGAAACCACCTCAGTGCACAGCCTGGGAGCGGAGACCGGGATGAGACGGGGATGGGGAGGAGGCTGGGGTGCTCTGCAGCTGTGACGTCACCTGACAAGGGAGCCTGGGCGGAGGGCCCAATGGTGGGATTCGCTGCCACTACCTATGGGAATCTGCTGTGTCCAACGAGGGCCCCTGCACTCCCAAGCACCTTGCTGCTCCGAGGGTGCTCGCTTTTCCCTCCGACAACCACTGTACCACCTGATGACCCCAGGGACAGGTCTTCATGGATCCAGCTCCCCTTGTCCATTATGTCACCTTGAAAAGCACCTTAACAAAAGAAGCCCGCCCAAGGAGAGGCTCTAAGAACTCCAGCAGGGAGTGCAGGCGGCGCAGCAGCTCCCAGGAAAGGCTCGTGGAGAAGGCCGGGTCTGTCGGTCGTGAGCTGAAGCCTTTCCATTAGATTCAATAATAGTGCTGGGCAAGAAGGCGCGTGCTCCCAATTTTAAAAGGAAATGTGGAAAGGTTCGAGACAATAACCAAAATGAATGCTTTACCCAGTCCTTGGTGAAGGTGGCAGAGGACTGAGCTCAACTCACCACCCCGGCTTCCCAAGGCAGGTACGGCATTCCAAGTTTTCCAGAAGACATTCCTTACAGGAAAGTGGTGGGGTATGGGTGCCCTGGTGGTGGGCGGGGCAACAGACACCCTACTTCCCTGAATCACATGCCATATTGCACCCAATGATACTGCAGTAACAAACAAATTAGTGAAACGCACTTACAGGGGCTCACAAATGATATTCGTGACGGTAACACTGTCTTCTGCTCCGGGGTACGTTCACTTCCTCTTCAGGTCTGTTTCTAACAATTTCAGACTTTCCCAAGGATCAGTGTATCCAACCATAGTGGATTATTCCTCCGAAGACTGCCCTTCAGAGAAACACCACCCCTAGCACCTCTCTTTGCAGGCCCTACACACTGGCCCACTCCGCCTCGGTTAGAATCCAATCTAACCTTCTCTACCAACACACCAATCACCACGGGAGCGCAAGGACGCAAAGACTGGCCTCTGTGGGAACATCAGCTTGGCCTCAGGAAGCCCTCCGCTGCTCAGCCCCGCCGGGCTGCAGTGAAACAGCCCAGCACGCTCCTTGGAAAAGGCACAGCAAGTCCTCAGACTCCTACACCCCTTGTTGTGTCCATGACACATTTATCATATATGCCAGAAATGTTTATCCAACAGCAACTGCAAAGCCAGTCAAGGGTGTCTTATCTAACATCTAGTCCATGCTGCCTTGCTAAATTAAAAAACAGAAACTATTTCCCCTGTACCCCAATTTAGAAATGCTGATTAAATGTCATAAAGAAAAAAGATAAGTCATGTCACGCAACCTCAAAGGAGAAGCACATGGAAGATACAGACAAAGGAGCCAAGTTAAGACTAAGGGAAAAAAGGACTGAATTTTTATGACTAATTTTCTTTAGTTAAAAAAAAAAAAGGTGATTTAAAAAAAAAAAAACTGAGGTCACATTGGTTTACAACAATAATTGGAGGGGAAAGGCTGCCACATGTCAGATGTATGTTATCACAACACCCCCACCACCAGAGGCTCCACAATCTTCCACCAGGCCATAACCCCCACTCTGCCTGTCCGCCAGTATCCTTAATTCTGCAGTCATATTTCCAACATTTGCTTTGGTTTGTTTTGTCTGTCCTTGGCTTTGTTTTTTATAGTCCACATGTGAGTAAAATTATCCAGTATTTGTCTTTCTCCTTCTGGTATATTTTCCTTAGTATCAGACTCTCCAATTCCATCCACGTTGCAAACGGCAAGCTTTCATCTCTTTTTATGGCTGAGTAGTACTCCATCATGTACGTATACACCTCTTTTTCTACTCATCTGTCGAAACCTGATTTCTATCCCCAATGATTTTCTGACATCACACCAGGGTGCCACAGTCTGGGTGAGCAAAGAAGGACTGAATTTCTAAGGTAGCTCCCCAGAGGTCAAAGGGCATGGCCCTAGGCATGGAAGCCTGCTTTCTTTTCCTACCAGTGCTTTCCCACACTTCGTTGCTGACTGGAAATTACTTCTAACTCCGCGGGCTGGTCTAAGAGGAAAGCAGTCCAGCAGTGCTAGGAAGCAGCGGGCTCCCCACACCGTTCACCTCCCGACAGTGCGCTTGCCTTGTTTGGCCAGAACTCCACTTGACCCACTGTGGGACATCTGCCCTGGGGTGTGAGTGGGAAGAGGGAGTGGACAAGCCCTTAGGAGGTACACAGTGCGTGACCTGACCCTGAGTTAGTCTTAAGCCTGTGGACCGACCTGGCCACCACCGCCAGCTGCCCCCCATGATCCTCTGGCCACCCCTCTCACCCACCCACGACTTCCAGGAATTATCCAGGAGTAAACAAACTGAAATAGGCAACCTCATGTCCTTGCTTTAAGTTATTTTGGTTTTGTTCACTGGGTTTGATTTGTTGCTGTTTTCTCTCCCTTGTTTGAAATATAAGTTGTTTTAAAACCATCTGGATGCCTCTTCTGCCTAAGCCCACTTGAGACCTCAGTCTGGGGCACAGATCATTCTCTCAGCCCTGTTACGAGCCCATTAAGATGGGCAACAACAGGCACCCAACTCGGCTGCCAAGCCCACCCGTTTCCCACCCTGGGGACCAGTGAACCATGACGGTGACCATCACAGCTCTTGAGCTAGGAAAGGTCATTACCTTGGGTTTCTGTTTCAAACTTTTCCAACCGTGAAACTCTAACAGATATGGAGCTATAGGAGACTAGGGGAGAGGAACTCAAGCAAAAGGAGGAAAGGGAACTAATATTTACTTTTACTATCATGAAGAGATTATTCCGTTCCCAGTATGCTCATACACAGTGATTGCTCAAGTGTATGAGCAATCTTTAATTTTTTTTTTTAAACTGCAAACGCCAATGAACCGGTTTGGAAAGGGGTTTGTGCTAAAACTGTTCTGCCTTTTGAGAAATCTGATCAAGAGATCCCAACTCCTTGGCTGGTGAAAAGAACCCAGAGTTCTTATTAGGGTAATCTAAATGAGGCTTAATAGCACTTAGTACTTCAAAGCACACTGAACGCATTAACTAATTAATCACCACCATACCCCTGCAAGGTATATAAATAGCTATTATCCTCACTTTACAGTTGGAATAAATGAGACATAGATGTAGCCCGCTTGCCCTGGGCTCCGAACATAGTCAGTCTCTGCAGTAAAGGCAAAACCACCCACTTTTGAATGCCTCATCTGTGCTGTAAATCGGCTCTTCTTCTAGAATGTTCTCTCCTTCTAGACCTCTGTGAAACTGTTTTACATTTGGAGTTGGGGAAATTTCAAATCTTTCCCTAAATGTGACTGTTTCTGACATAGATACTTTAAAACCAAGGGGGTCCAAGCTGATTAAAGTTATAACAAATTGGAACGCTGGAAAGTTCATGTCATCAGCCAAGGAAAGAGGTTAATCTGATTGAATAATGAGTTTCATCTGGATTTGCTTATGCCATCTGTTACCAAATGTTTTCCAAATCATGTAGTGTCAATGTAAGATTTTACAGACCCGGAAGATTAACTATTACCACAAAAGTAACATGTTCTCATTTTTCCTTAAAAATGTGGATCTTTCCCCAGTGTCCATGTAAGAGTAGAGAAACACTTAGAGACATGATAGAGGAAGATTTAGAAAGCAGTCCATAACCCAACTGAATCTGTAAACTTTTCTCAGCATTGATAATTTCACTGTTAACGCCTGGAGGTCTCCAAAACTTCCAGGACACAGACTTTCTGATAAAGGGAATCATTGTCCTGATAAAGGGAGTATTAGAGAAGGAAGTGAAACCTGAGATTGCTGGCTTCGACCCATTAAGGAGATGGCGGAAAAATCTGCAGTTGGAGAAATGAAGCAAAGAGAACCAGAACTTGGAGCTGCTAATGCTCGAGCCTCGGTTTACCGGAATATAAGGCTTCCCACTCAGCATGTACTCCAGCCTATCACTGTGCAGATGCCAGTTACGGCAGACCATGAGTACTCCCTGTCCTCATTCTTCCCACCTAGCTTGCTCATGCCCTCGTTCCTTTTTATTTTATTTAACAAATTGTGACACTTCATCTCATTTTGTGTTTTGCTTAGCGCATGCCCCAAAACACCACCTACGAAAATCACCGCAAGGTGGATAATATTTTCTCATGGGAACAACGATAAAATCAAGGGCTGTATTTCTAATGAAGAACGTAGCATCAAACAGGTCCTATATATGAGCAACAACATTCATAAAGACAAAGATTAAACAACCACAAACCTTTAAAATAATTTTCATCTCTCTCAGCCTCAATTACCTCATCTGTAAAATAGGTATAATAGCGGGGTCTATCTCAGAATACCGAAGGGTTAATGGAGATAATGTGTATCAGACACCTGACCCAGCGCCCAGGTTTTATAAGTGTTCTTACAGGACAAGGCTAACGTTTATCAGTGTCAGGTACGTGCAGTGTCTCTATATTTGAATTCACCATCCTCCCAGCAATGTTACCGGGAGGTGCCGCTGTTATTGCCTATTAAAAAAATAAAAGAAAGGCTAGAGACGCAAAGTAACTTGCATAAAGTGACAAAGTCAGAAAGCAACACAGGTGGCATTTCAACACAGACGACTTCAATTCAGGACTGACACTCTTACTCCTATTCTACAAGTCGAGTTGACACATAATAATGCCACAGGGCTCAGGAGGAAGGGAAGGCACCACGCCTCGCACAGGAATCTGCACCAGGTTCCGCAGCATCCCCTCTACACAGCTGGGAGGCCTGACTCGCAACTGCACTAACTGTAACTCTCACTGTGATCTCAAACTTTCCTTTTTAATTCCCAAGTGTACCCTGTGGCAGACCAATTCAAACTGTCACCATCTGCCCCTGCCCTGTGCACCTGATATTGCCAATAATCATTCCAAGCTCAACCAAACCACAGAATCACAGAATCAGTATGATCTGTGGTGGTGAATTTTCTTCACAAAGGTCCCAGCAAACAGCGTGGCTGACTCATGGCCAGGGCGCACAGCGAGGGGGCACACCATCCTCGAGAGGAAATCTTCCTCTACCATCCGGTCCCCCACACATCCGGAGAGTGGCTTCAGAAAATTCCAAAGTCAAAAGTCTTGACCATTTTTTTACAGCACTATTTACCAACTCCCTCAACAAAAACTGATCAAACCCCAGCTCTTTAGGTCCTTGCAGTGAACAATGACCAAAGGCTGAGAGTTCCTGCCTTTGGGGAGTTTACAATCAAACTCGACGAGCTGGTAGTTTCCCACTTTTCTCTTTGGAAGCCTGTGAACTTGCCTTAATCCACTGAGATGGTGCTGCTAGGGTTACATAATCTCAGAATTGTACCGTATTGAGTGAGTTTTTAAAAATATGTACCATAGCTTTTTTACCCCAACATCAAATTGGCTGTTGATAATGTGGCTCTTCCAACTTCTTTCATATTTCTACCTGGTCATCTTCACCTGCCTACATTATGCAAGACCACTGTGAGAAGTTTCCAGGGGAAACTTCCGTCTATACCAAGTCCAGAGATAGACAAAGAAACTTCAGTGTTACTGCTCTTCTCTGATGGATGAATTTCCTTTATTCTACCTGCTCACTGAGATTCAAATCCTTCATGGTTCTGAGTAGACAGGAGCTGAGGTTTTCAGTGTTACTCATTTACTGCATTTGTAAGCTCCAAATCCCCCCAAGTTCACTGTAGAACCCCCAGCCCTGCCCAAAGAAAACTCCCAGACTTTCTGAACAGCCTCTCATCTCCTATTCCCAACTGACCTCTGGAAGCACCCAGAACTTTCTTGCAAGCTCAGCCATGCATTTAGATGTTTGCTAACATTTTCCTAGCACTTAGAGATATTTGTAGTTGGAGGGATTTCAGGTTATTTATCCACCACATTTCTGGAACCAGCGTTCTTTCCTGAGAATCATCTTTGAAAGCCAGGAATGACTTAACTTTTCTCACCTTCAGCCTCTCTTTTCTCTAATGTTTATTCAAAGATTGACTCAATCCCCTCCCCACCTCCCACCCCATCAAAATGCAGTTATCTGGACAATTCTCACATCATTGGAAAGTAATGGAACCGAGTTTGGGGTCACTTGGGATTTGGTAAAAGGAACGCCAGGCACTTCTGCCCCAAACACTCTTGCAGCTGATGGAGTGCAGCCACTTCAGGAAGTTGAGAGCCGATTCTGGTTTATGAGGAATGCTGAACCTTGACAGGCAAACTATGCAGATAGCCCATGTAGATGCAATTCCTCCCCAGCAGCTCCATGGTTTACAGGAAAAGGCAGAATGTAAATCCAAAGGCCATTATTTAAAGCCCAAGCTTCACTGGAAAAGAACCTATGGTTTAGGGCTCTTCTACCTTACAACCCAATCCCAGTGCCTCCTGTCAGATCTTTCCCTCTCTCTCCTTTCCCAAGGGGATATTCTGGCATTATCAAAAGACTCTTCCAGATGCTCGAACGATACATTATCTCTAATTTGTATAAACTCTCTGCACAGTGAGTTATCCCCCCATTTAACAGACAAAGTTGAGTCTCACAGAGAATAGGGAAGCTACCTGAGTGACTGAAAGCCACAACCATCTGATTCCCTGTGTCCTTTTTCATGCCATGGTGAGAACTCAGCCTGAGCCAAGCCAAGCACTCGCTTTCCCTGTGAAAGCATCACCAACTCCCTGGCTCCCTGAGCTGCCTACATTCTGTACGATGGCGCCAAGCTTCCCAGGACGGCTGCCTACTGGCACGCATGTCCTTGAGCCCGCCAAGGTACAATCACATCCCATTATTCCCAGTACCATCAGTGCTCAGCACACTACCAGAGCAAGTAAAGTAAGTTAGAGATACAGAATTGCTAAACGGGTGTTCCTTCGGGCCACCGCTCTGTCTCCAAGCATCTGCAGGGAAACTTCCCAGGGTAAGTGGGGCATGACTGGCTCAAGATTGTACAGAGGGGGCTTGCAGACATCTTTCCCTGGCTTGTTCACATGTTACCATCAGTTGCCAATGAGCAGATAAAATGCTGAGTCATACAGCAGGATTGAACAGCCTCAGCAGTGAGACAATGGATACATGGAAAATGAGCTACAACAGAAGATGATATAATGTCACAGAAAAACAAAAGATGGTATTATTGCTACTGTGCCAGCAAGCCTTGGTCTTTGAGCTGAGAGGCTCATAGGACAGAGACACTTTTGTCTTAAACACAGCAGTTTTAACCGAAAGCAAAATTTAACCTATCTGCCTCCTCTTTAACAGCATAAAGGTTAGTCCTCACACTCAAGATGAATTCAGTTAAATTAAGCACATTTTAAAATCTCTTCAAACTTGAAAACTTGATGCTCACAAGCCTAATCTTGTCAGTCTATACTTTTTTTTTCCCCAAACCAATTTACCCCTGCCCCAATTGAAAGGCCATGAAACAATTATCGGTAACACATTATATTGCTTCAGAAGTGTCAGGCCCTCCTGTAGCTGCTTTCCAAGGGTTAACCCTCTTTCAGTCCGAAACAGATAGGTTGGGTGTGTGGAGAGTAAGATGAAGTTCATTTGTTACCTAGTCCACAAACTCAACTCCCGCATGAGTCAATAAAAACTCCTAGTCTGATTCATTGTATTTTCTATTGGATAATGCTGATGAATGAAGACTGAACATTAACCACACACTCTTAGAATTCAGGAGATAACGTAGCAAAATGGTGACATTGTCCACTTGGAATTTCTCCCTTGTGCCCCCCACAACAGTCGCAAAACCACAACCAACATCTCCTCCTTTTCACATGCTACCTCCTTGGTTCATTTTTTCTCTTAAACCTGAAACGCAAAGTTGTCCTATAGAGGGAGATTCTATTTCACTTCAGACTGGCTCCCAATGACTGGGCCGACAGTGACACACCAGTGCCCTGGAAGCCTGTCCACGGGAAGGTGTGTTCTCAGTGATCAGAACCTCCACAGCACGTCCCTTTGCGGCATCTACCCCAGGGGCCTTGAGTCAGAAGCTCGTCTCGAGGAACCGTAGACGGGACTCAAGGGCTACCCTCCAAGCCTCAGGCTGCACTAGCTCCTGCCGACCTTCTCCCGCTAGCTTTGCCTGCTCTTCCCTTCACCTCTGTGCACACCTAGACGTGTACTTACATTCTTCAAACACCCCACACTCTCCCTCCCAGGCCACCTGGGGACCACCACAGGATATTGCCAATTTGGAGTGATTTTCCCCCCTCCCACTAGTTTTTGCCTCTACTGGCCAGTGTCCCTGGGATTCCAGAGGTTCCAGATTTCTCTTGGCAGCATTTAAATGATTTTGTCAGCATATTCCCTGTTGGAATATGAGCTCTGGGAAGGCCAGAGACATGCTTTGCCTTCTCCTGCCCCATCCCAGCAGGCACCACAAGTAGACAACATGTTTGAGGAGTCATTGGCTGGGGGCTGTGTCCTGCTGCCGTTACCATCACTGCTGCACATGGCAAACAAAAAAGAAAGTGCTGGGTAGATCCCGGAAAGGCTGTTCCTCTAGATATAATTTAGCATTAAAACACCGCATGTAAATGTTAAGTATTCCTCTTTTTATTACCTAAGTTCTATTCATGGTGTGCACACACACGCGCGCGCACACACACACACACACACATTGTAGTTTCTTGGAAATTTCATTGTGACAATTCTAGGGTGACTGAAAAATTCCCCAGCCCACAAAAACTGGCTTGGAATCTTTTTATGGGGAGATATCACTTCTCCCAGAACTGGACTCTTTTTGCAAAGTGATTCATTGTTCCCAAGATCAGAGAATTTTCTCATGTGGCCCTGTTTTGTGGTCATTTCTGAACATCTGTGTTGATTTTTCTTTTAAAAAAAATTGGCTACATTTTAAGAAAAATGAGAAGTTTCACATTGTAGCCAAAAGGCTAATAGAATCTCACCCTCCTGGATTCCAGTTCAAAAGACTGCAGTGCTGTAGCTTCTAAGAAAATGTCTTCTCGTTGCCCCAGAACCTCCAGTATCGAGTCCAAGTTGGGGAAGTATTTCACACACAGGCTCACAGCCCCCTCCCCCCAATATACCCACATACCCCCAACACGTACCCACACACCCAACATGCAGAGTAACCTCACCACCTAGCCGACACCAACATGGCCTCCCACTAACAACCTTACACACAGACACACACTCCCCAGAGGGCCCTAAAATAGCAATCGAAAATAACACCTGAACCTCTCTTCTCTCTTTTCCCAGGTTACAGCTTCTAACCGCGCCTCAACTTGAAGCGATTGGCCCTCACATTAAAAGTGATACGATTCAGCAAATCTCCAATGTAATATTCGGTCCTCAAGTTCCCCCAGGAGGGCAAGTCTGACTTGGCTGTGGCTCTCAGAGCCTGCTTGGGGGCTGCAGTCGGATGTCCCCGGAGCAGGGACGGGCTTCGTGGCACTTCTGAATTCAAACACAACGGCCCCAACTCAGAATCTCCTCTCTTACCCAACAGCAGGAGCGCCCTTTCTGCCTGCTCCCTGGAAGTCCTCCCATGAGGAAAGCAGGCAAGCAGAGCAGAAACCCCCGAGGAGGGCGCATCACACTCTTCCTTAGGGAGCTGCTGCATTTAAAGGCGGATAAGGCACGGCGGAAGAGCCATTTCACTGACCCTCTAAAGATGAAATGTCCCTGTTGGGGTGTCTGAGTGGGGGGTACCTGGCCACTCCTCCCTTGAGCCCCACTCAGGGACATGGCGCAGTGAGACTGGGGATGGGAGGGCTCTCCCCCGGCCCAGGCCACACTGCCACAGCTTCAGTGGGACTGTGGACATTTCTAGGACCAACACACACCCGATAGCTCAGGGAGAGCTAGCTACATCTGGTGGGAGAGGGTAGTAGAGGTGCCGCTTTCAAGGGCAGAGCCCCTGAGGCCGTGCCAGGCAGAAGGTGGGTCATCCAGTCGGGCCATCTGCATGAGGAAGGTGTCCCGGAACGCAGGCTCGTCTGACCGTTCTACTGTCAGACCGTGGGAGAGAGAGATGGTGGGTGAGTGTTTGGTGTGGTCAAATCAGACCATCAAGGAATCCCCCCACCCACCCAATCCACAGCTGATGGCTGAAACAATGTTGGAGGAGAATTCAACATCCTACTTCTGTTTTTTAAGTTACCTTTGCGGAAGATTATAATGAATTTTTACAGAAAACTACATGCATGTGAATGTTTTTAGTAAACATGCTGCTGATGATAAAACAACTGACAGTGTTAGAGTGGCACCTCTTTGGAGTCACGAAGTTCCAGCTATCGTGGCGACAAACACAGCTGCAAGTCAATTTTGCAAGATTCTGTTGCAACTTCCAAAGAACTTTCCCAGGTGAAAATGAGATGAAAGTAGAGAGCCTCCCTACCACAAAGCACTTTTCAAATCTAAAGAGAGGGGAAGAGCTTCTGTCCCTGAGGATCAGCGCACAACACACCTAACACAATGACAAGTATTTCAAACGCCCCTGCAACGGCCCAATGGCCAGCAGCAGTGACACCGACAACTTCCAAATAAAACTATTCTCCACAGCTGAGTTCCCAGAAAAGCCCTGTTTCTGCGTGGTGGGTGACATGTGATACTCTTCTCTGTGAGTTGGCACAAAGAAGGGAGAGAGAGTGGGCATGCAAACACCCACCCTCACCGGGCCCCTAAAAATGCTGCTCCTGAACCACTTGAGTGCGCATTTGTCAGGTCCAGACGGTGTGAAGGGACCAGATGGCAGCCTTTCTGGTCTCCCTGCTTCATTCTCTGGAAGAAGGAACTTGCTGACTGCCAGGGCCTCCAGGGGTCAGTGGCTGCTCATTAGTGGTACTTACCCTAAGGGGTCTGGCCCTAAAGAAAGGGGTATCCAATTAACTCTTCAGTTCTCTCATTTCCGGACTTTGACTCTGTGACTGACTGCCTGCAATAGGGGTGACGGCTTTTTTTATACCTACTGTGCGCTGGGCATTTTCTGCCACTGTCCTATTTACTCTGGCTTCCTATCTACCCTCTCAGCAGCTCTCCCTCTGCCCAGAACCCAGGGGACCCCCACTGTAAAGTGAGCACATGAAGGTTCCTCGGGCCCCAGAGGTCAATGAACCACCTCAAGCCCTAAGGCCGACACTCGTCAAAGTATTTGTGTGTTCTCTCTCCATGCCATGCCGTGCCAGCCTGTGATCAAAGGTGCATTTGGGGCTCACTTCCTCAAAGGCATGATGTGTTACCACCAGGCACTTCCTTGTAGACACTCAGCCTCTCCCTCAGTCAATGGAGAATTTTCCCAGTTACAGAAACCGGGCAAGGGGTCATGGTTTCCTTAGAGCAGTCAGGCAATACCTGAGCGAGCTGCCTATGCATCTTAGCCGGAGAACACCATGTTCAGGGCCAGGATGCCAATCTGATTTTCTGCCTCTCCTTTTTTTTTTTTTTTGGTCCATTTTCTGAAAATGATTTTATTTATAATATAAATGTTCTGTTTATTACAGTAATACATATTCCTTGTTAACCAGCTAGAAGTGTACCATAAAAAGAAGTTCACAGTCTGAATTGCTTTCATATTGTGCAAATGGCATTCTGACCCCCCTCTTAAGATTTTTGCAGTGCTGTACTCATCTTTCTAAATCTCTTACCATTCGTATACCCAGTTTCCAATCGTTGCTCCAAAATTTTGCTGTTTTAAAACTGTTTTATTGAGCACTGCAGTAAAATGTAATTCCTCTTTAAAGGGTATAACCATTTCTTAGTTTTCTTTTTCTGTATTGCCAAACTATACTCTTTAAAGTTATATCAGTTTCTTTACTATCAGTATTTTTCTTACAATGAAACAAAGTAGAGTAACCTTAAGTTGTTTAGAACGGACTTATTTTCACTCCTCTTTACTATTTAAAAATAGCAATTTAACATACTTTTCGTTCCTCTGAGATTTGTCATATCTCCATTTTGACTGACAACACATCGTACTTTTTCTATGCATGATATTTGTTTGCTATAATTGCATGTAAAATAGCCGTTTGATCACTCATTTTAATTTTTCGTTTATTACTTATTTACTACTCTTTATTATTTATTGTTATGCATTACTCTTCTAGTAATTATGTTGCTCCTGACAGGGAACAACCTACTCACCCGCATTACTTTATTGACAACATCCTGTCATCCGCACTGCATCATGGACCCATTCTGTAACTAGCCTGTAGCTACTCTCAGCTCCGGGGGTGTCAGGGGGCCACCACCGCTGCATTTCCTGGTGAGGGCACCCTCACCACCACCCTCTTCATCCCTCGGTGAATGAAGACTCTCTGGCTCCTCCTGCAGGGAAGAGTTAGCTGACGCTTCTTCCCGCCTCATCTGTGAAGGCAGATTCAATGGGTTTGTGATTCCTTTCTCGCCTAGACATTACGCAACCTGACTCACTAGCGTGGCTCACTGTACAAGTTCCCAAAGCCTCGCATGCAGTCTGTGGACACCAGTCCCAGTATCACAACAGGGCCACGGATTCCGGCGTGGAGTGTCCCTTTTCTTTTGCAGCCTAGACTTTGCTGGCCAATTTTCTGCTTACCTTATCTGCTGTGGTCTAGCCACCAGGAAGGAGCTAAACCCTGGAGAAGACCGATGTTTCAGAGAGGCACGGGCCTCTGGAGTATCTTCAAACAATCCAGAGAGTGCTAGACCTCACAGTGGAAAGCAGGTGGGCTTTGAGCACTGAGGGAGTACAGGGGTCCTGGGTATTAAGCTTCACAGCTCCGTCAATCCAGAAGTCTTCACAACAAGCTGGGGTCTTGCATTTCTCCTGAGTGCCAGTCACAGTTCCTCATTTTCGTTGCCTGTCCTGTCAGTTTTTTCAGTTAACTATTGAACTCTGTACATAATAAACTGTAGGCATTCCCAGGGAAACAGTCGCTACTGTTATTGTTTCGGTCTGTTTATACAGTGATTTGCTAGGAAGAGGTCACTCTGGATGGACACTGAAGACCACTGAGTTCTTTCTGAGGTGTTTCAAGTCCAGCTCTCCCGGAGTCACCCATGTGTGTGCCTCGTGAAGCGATCAAGGGATGATCGGCAGCTTTTGTGATAATTTACTTCAAACCAGTCTGGTTTCTGTTCTTGCTTAATAGATCCATGAGAGGCTTGGGGAGTATACTGGAAGTTCAGTCCATTTTCAAGACCGTTCCAGCTTTCTGCTGTGGGGCCCTCTGATTTCTAATTGTCTTTTCCTAGGCTTACTCAACCAGGGGTCTGAGGGCAAGTCTAGACCACCTGGTCTCACCTGTACGTGTGCACAGCATCTGGTCAACTGGGTGTGTGGGAGCTCATTATATCCCTTTGGCTGTTTCGCCTCTTGGAATTCCATTGATACCTGACTGTCCCCAGCCCACTGCTTGTAAGCTGGAGACCGCCACTCTCACTGACAATCCAGTGGAGAGAGCCATCCTGCCCTAGGTGAACTACCCTGCTGGCAGGGTAGGAGAGGGATTGGGTCAATTTCTAGAATCCAAACTGATTGTTTTCACAGTTTTTGTTTTTTTTTTTCTTTTTCCAGTATAATGGTTGCTTTGAAGGAAGAAGATTTATCTGAGTCCTCCACTTAGTGCTCTGGAAGGAAATTTCCCCAAGCATTCCTACCACCCTCTGCCAGGGAAGCCCACTACAGGTAGGCAGGGCTGGGTCAGCTTCAGTGCTTTGGCCACGCCCAGTTCCTGCTGCCCCACTATACAGGTCTGACAACGAAAGATAAGCTGCCAAGTGTGGTGGCTTTGAGGAACACTGGAGCCTCCGCCACCATGGTGGTCCCTGTTGCCTGGGGGCGGGGTCCCTGGACAGGCGCATGTCACAGCAGATCCCAGGAAGGGCTCTCTATTCAGCTGCGAGCTTCCCCGTACTTGTCCTGAGACCAGACTGACAAAGGAGACTGGCCTCGGGCCTCAGCATAGGAGGCCACCCCAACAGCTCACATCACTGCCACGAGGTGTCCCCTCCCCCCGGCTTCAGCCTTCTGGGATGGTCAGAAGTGGGGGCCTGACATGGCAATGGCTGTAGTGTTTTCCAGACCTGACCCATGGAAGACAGGATCTACTCTTGAGAAGACCATGGGAAACTAGGAGTGGGAATCACAGTCAACTATTTCTTGGCTAGTTATGCTGATCATCATGAAATACTCCCTGGCTCACTTAAACATGGTATGAGTCGGCTACTATTTCTTCTAAGGAAAAGAAAATGATGATAGAATTCCATATAAGAATTTTCTAATATAAACTGAGCGCAAACTTACTTTGTCCATAGCTTGTTCCAAAGTATGCTAATCATAAATCAATCTTTAAAAAAATATGTAAAGGACAGAGAATATAGTGGTAACTCTCAAATTAGCTCATTTCATTCAAGTTCTAATAAGAAATTAATGTAAAAAAAATATTTGACTGTCATGATCACTTAATATCTAATTTTAAATGCATTACAAATCATTCAATAGCATTACACTGATATCCAACACAACTCTGTTGGATAAAAAGATACCATGAAGGAAGGATCATAAAATAAAATCGTCCTAAAAGTTTATTTTAAATGTATTTTGTTAGACACCTGTATGCCCATATTTATTGATACACAATGGAATATTACTCAGCAGTCAAGAAAGATAAACTCATGCCTTTTACAGCAACATGGATCGAGCTGGAAGGGATCACGCTTAGTGAAATAAGCTGGAAAGAAAAAGAAAAATACCAATGGTTCCATTCATAACAGGAGCATAAAGGACCAGAAGGGGAAATAATTATGAACAACTATATACCAGAGACATTTTATGGGGATACAGTGGGGAATGAGGTCAAAAATGGGGGGAGGGGAGAGTAGAGTGCACTGGAATATGATGATGGCACACGAGTGATTTGCTGATGGGAAGCCCACGGGGATGACAACTGAGATGGAAAAAGCCACAAAATGATTTTAAAATAAACTATTATAATAAAGAAAGTATTAATAATTACTGTGAAGTTCCTAAATAATACAACCAAGATTCTAATTAAGTTTAGCCCTAGATGTTCTTTTTACTGTGCAAAAATGCCACCTCATTTTTGTCCCCTTTCACCTATCACCCAGTGGCATTTTATAAAGTGGACAATTAGGACATTAAAATATTTGCTTTTGACACTGGTTGCTACTTTCAAGAATTTTAATGGATTCATATAATCCATTAAAATAGTGTGAGGCTCAGAAACCATCGACAGCTTGTACAATGCTCCATTGCTAATAAATGACTATCAAGCTCTGTCCATGAAGGAAAAGGACACTGATGCTCACTGATAGTAAGAAACAGCGAGAGTAGTCCTTCCCGCTAGACGCCATCGTTCAAACAGTTCTTTCCTCTGGAGTCGAGGGCAATGAGGGGAAATGGGCCTGTAAGAGCAGGTTCAGCTGCATGGGAACTCCGCTGTAGCAGACCCTGTGCTGTGCCCTGGCTGAGCTGGGGGGCCACAGGCAGAGGAATATGGGATTTGTGCGAGGATGAGGTCCCTAGACCCACTTCCAGCATGAGTATGCATGGAGGCCTCCCTCATCAACAGGTAATTCTCAGACACTGACAGTGCCTGAAAACTCAACTCACTTCAGCTCAATTCTGACATGATCTACCTGGAGAGATGATGGCAACCCCCAACAGGATACCAGGATCAATGCAACGGTGTTCAGGGGGGGCCGCAGGGGTACAGGCAGGACAGAGAGGGGAGACTCTCTACCCCTTCTCCCTGACTGCACCTCTGACAGAAGGGTCATTAATAGTGAACTTAAACCAGTTCTGCGCACCGTGAAGAAATTCTGTCAACTCAGGATTAGCGTGTTGAATCATGATGCCTCGTCTCCCCATTGTTTAAAAACATTCTAATGGATGGAACTGAGCAAATACTGCTGAAAACAACACCAGCCAAGCGAACCTGCAGTCTCTCAGGCATGCCGCCACTCGCTGCCCAGAGCGCTCCTCAAATAGTTTACTTAGAGAGCCAATAAGCATGTCAGAGACAAGAAGCTTTCACCCCTCACTTAAAGAACAGTGATTGTTATCAAGCACAGGAGATATTTAGAACTAACAACCAATTCACAGACCCCCTCACTCATTCTGTTGGTATCCTGCTGAGCTTTAACTTCTCGTGGTCTCTCTTTTTCTGATGCTATCTTTTAAAATTTGGCATTGAAATGATTTCAGATAGCAGCTTATTTTGATTCAGATAGCAGTGTCCTGACTTGGGAAATAGCATATTTACCTAGATCTAAGGAATATATTTAGTCTTCCTAAAAGTCAAACCAGCTTTTCTGGTACTATTTATTTTGTTTTGTTTCCATGTTTCTCCCCCCCCCCTTTTTTAAGTCATCTTGGTTTATAACATTGTGTGGGTTTCAGGTGTACTCTTGCATGTCAACATCAGTATAGAAGACATTAAACTCATCGCCATCCAATTGACTTTTCTTATCCAGCTGACCAGCCCCCATCCCTCCCTTCCTTTCTGGCAACTGCTATTTTGTTCCTGGAGTCTGTTTGTTTTGTTTCATTAGTTGATTCATGTATTTTCTTTCTTTATGTACCAAGGTGTATGTCTTTCTTCATCTGACTTATTTGACATAGTATAACGCCTACCTACCAGGTCCATCCAAGTTGTTGCAAATGACAGAATTTCGTCTCTTTTAGAGCAGAGTGGTATTCCATCATGAACACATGCCTATGCTTCTGTACCCACTTTACTGATGGGAACTTATGTTGTTTCCAACCTTTGGGATATGCTGTGATGAATATGTTTTCATATTCTTTATCCGGAAATATACCCAGCAGTGAGTCATATGGCAACTCTATTAATATTTTTTAACTACCTCCATATTGTTCTTTACAATGGCTAAACCAACTTGCATTCTCACCAGCTGTGCACAAGAGCTCCCTTTTCTTCACATACTCGCCAACACTAAGTGCTCCTTACCCTCTTGATAACAGCCATTCTTACAGGGATGAGTTGACAGTGCATCATAGTTTTGAGAAATTGAATCGATTTTACTTCTGGTTTTTTCTGTGGAGGAAGATCCCATCATGTTTGGCTGGAACTCCCCTCCTGAGGATTGCACCTAGACAGATAATCTGGAGAGGGAAGTGGCCACAATGCTGAGACGCCCAGCTACTCGCCCAAGACCTGATTCTTCAGTGAGCAGAGAGCAAGGAGAACATGGATAACTGCTTATTTCTACGCTAGAGAGTGCAAAGGAGAGAAACATTTTAGAAGAGCAAATGTGAAACTCCAGAATAAAGTGAGAGGCCATGTTGAGAAGACCCCTACCACTCTGAAGAGAGCAGAAGCAGCTCACCCTTTGCTGTCTGCTGATCACCATCTCCTGCAGCTGATTTCCTTTTTATTTTTTTAAGATTTATTTCTGCATACAGAACTGTATCTCTGGGAACACAGGCCAGAGATGCAGGGGTGGTGAGAGGCTTCCCCAGAGACAGAGCGGGGAGCAGGACAGATGAATGAAGTACACTGCTGAGGGGAGCAGCGGGCGGGTCCCATGGGGGTCACCTCTGGGACTGGGGATGGCACTTGCACTGAAGCGGCTGTGGCTGGCCAGCAGCACTATACTCCGTCCTACCCTCCTGCACCACTGGGGAGGGCCCCTCCTGAGGCTGATTTTCAAGAAGGAAGAGAAGTTATATACTGGATGCCTCTGTGCCCTCAACATCGTAGGGTCTGTCATCATGACCCCTGTGAAGAAAGCAGCTGAAAGTCTTATTATTTTGCTCTCTAGTTGTCTCCTCCTTCTTCCCCCAAATCCTAGCAAATCGGTAACGCAAGTGTGACACAGCCAGCGGCCACTAGGCGCCAGCTTTGAGGAAGAGGTAGCGCCAGTGAGACCCTCGGATCGTCGCTCATTCCCCATCCAGCCACCTTACCAGTCCAGCCCCCACCTCAAGACACCAAACATTGACAAAGGAGCTCTGAGTTAAAATAACAACTCACCTCCACTCAAAGCTTTTAAGTTTCCAGCAATTTTTGGGAAATTCTGGGATTTTTATGACACTTGATGTAACAGGGTGCTTTTTGAAGAACTCAAAGGGTCCAGTGAAAAGGGGGGAAAGTAAAAAATCACCTTGTAGAATTGTTTGCTCTCTCCTCTCTCTCCTCATTCCTTCTACCCCATTGAGAAATCTACGACTCTAAAAACTGATGTTCCATCAGCTGACTCCCATAAACCTTTCTTTCTGAGATGACACATTCTTAGCCAGATCGGATGTTATTTTCGTAAGGAAAAAAAAAAAACAAAACGATGAGGGGGTGACCTGATGCCGTGAATAAGGAGATCATCAAATTTTATCTTCATTCCCTGGACTTCAGCAATGACGCAGACTTAACAGATCATAACTGAGGCCAGCCTCATAAATGCATCTTGAAAACACCTCATCACATCCTTACACACCCCACACCAGCACTGCTCTAGCCCCATTAACAAGCTCAGAGGCACCGAGTGGTTTCCCCAGGGGACAGAGGCTGTCAATCCACCTCCGACCCACACTGCTTGCACTCTGTACTACGTGTTCCATTGCTCTGCTGTCTGTAGTCTGAGAACTGGACACTACAAGGTATGGGCAAGAGGCTGTTAACAACTCTACCTTGACTTGATGCGACAATTCAGCAGGGTTAATTTGGCAGTTAGTAACAGTCAAATCAAGCAGGATGGCTACATGGGAGAGGAGGTGCTCAGAGTGGCCTTGAAAAATCACAAGGCGTAAGGACAGAAGATGTTCTAGGAAGGTGTGAGAGAATATGCTCTTTAGTTGACATTCTACATTCAGAAACATCTAAATTCCTTCTACTCGACGTCCAAGAGAAGAACCTAAAGATTTCAGTTTCAACTGTGCTGAGCAAACATCAAGTTCCCTCTAACCAGTGAAAGAATCACCATATATTGTGCATGGAGTAAACTGGGTAATCAGTCCACAGTTTTACTCATTTTGAAGTTGAATAACCCGAAGGCCCAGACAGTGACCTCACTGGCCATGCGTCATATAGGAACTTGACAGCAGAGGTATAGATTTACTACCAGGTCTACAAAATCTGACCAGTGTCCTTTCCACTCTGCCCCTTACTCGCTGTGTCTCTGTATTTCTCTTCTGGAAATCTCCCAATGGGAAGAATGCTGTCCCCTGCCCTGTGTCCCATGTTGCATGGGACAGAACTTTTCAGTCAGCCAGCAGAAGGCTGCTGCTGTCAAGAGCCAATGTGAGCACCTCCCTGCTACCCTGGAAACCAAAAAAGGCCAAGACTCCCAGAGATAGGCCAGGGGCCGGAGCAGGAAGAAATGGGGACGGAGCTCCTGTTGACATAGATGAGAACGTTTTCCTGGATGAGGAAAACTCCCAGCAAGGCAAATAACTGTCACTTTTGCATTTATCCTTTTGACAAACAGGAATTTTTGAAGGGAAGGCTCATAGAGAAGCAACAATGAATAACCAATGTTGCAATGACCCCCACACCACCTCTGGACATTCACCCAAAATTCTAAAGTGGGTCCAAAACAAACTGGGTGACAGAAGGATGCGGGTCTTGCTCTCAGACACTCAACACAATGTGGACACCTGGAGTCATCGCCATGCAAGACCAGGGGCACTTGGTCTTCCTCTGCAAAGAAATCTCAGGACCCGGAGGGAGTGGCTGGTGAGTCTCCATCCAGGACCAAGTAAAGACTCAACAGGAACAGGCAGGCTGTGTAAGATTCCATACCCCTGGCACCAACCAAACCAAGCCCCTGTGAGCTCCTCTGACTCACTCATTTGATGTGACACCTGCAGCCTCTTCTCTCTATTTTTGGTTTCACAAAAGCAAAGAAAGGGTCTTCCTGATGGCCGGGTGCACCACTAGTTTCTCAGGCACTCAGCATTAGGTTCTCTGTTCTGGAAATAAGAAATACCAGAGAGGTTCTCTGATGTTCTTGCTAGTCAACATCTCCACCTCAGAGAATGTGAAAACCACCACCACCACTACCACCCCAGAACCAAAGCTCTGACATCTGCAAACTCATAGTTTATTGCTTCTTCTCCAGTTGGCCCGTTGAAAGACAGATTACAGGGGGAATAAAAACAACACATTGCCTTCAGCACGTTAGTCTGGACTGAATAATGCTATGTCTTTTAACACTGCTCTTAAGAAATAGCTTTCAGCCTGTGGGTTCTCTTGGGCTGTACCTGAGATAGTCTGCATGCCTCTAAACTCGAAAGCGAAGCCCATGATTTCACAGTTCCAGAAATGTTTATTTTCTCTCAGCCAATCACACACACTTGGGCGTCCGCCAACTCTCTAAGAGTCTCATGGATTATAAGGAAGCATAACGTTCAGAATAATACAATGTGGAGGGTTGAAAGAAGCCCAGAGCCCTTTCTAGGGAGACCAGCCCAATTCTGAGAGCTTAAGAGCTCACTGTGAGACGCCATAGCTGATGGCGGCAGAGGTAGCACTGGGAGTTGTGTCTTCTGAGGCTCAACTTTGTGGAACACATACCATGAGCCACACGGTCTTGAGGCCAGAAGTTGATACTGAACAGAGGTAAAAAAAGGTGAGGGAACAGAAAAATGGAAGAAGTGGAAGTACCATCCTCTGTGGGGCTGATGGTCTCTGCCATCACCCTTCAGGAAGTGCCCAGAAGGAAATTTAAATGCTGCCATCAGGTCCTTCCAAGACATCTGAAGTTCTATTTTGACTTCAGAAATAACCCTTACATGAAGGAGCAACTCTGTCCATGTTCAGAGGAAGGCATAAAATTATACTTTATACCATGTCTTTCCTGCCTGGGAAAACTTAGTGGCTGAGAAAAGATGCCACTAGAGGACGTAGGCCACAGCCTAAACCCTCTTTACAAGGAGGTGCCATGTTGACGAGAAGAGAAGGGGATTCCTGAACAAGGAGGATGGTCATCTACCGTCTAAATGCCTGGACCCGCTTGTCCACATTAGAGCAGCTCCTGTCTCTTCATTCTTCAGAAGGCCTCACGTGCTCACCAGCTCTCCTTGCCTGCTGAGGGTATGCATAGAAGGCTCTAGGGAGCTGGAATTTAAAACACAGTCAGGGCCAAAGTGCAGGACAAAGCCATGGGTGACCAGCCAGGCCTAGTGTTGTGGGCCCTGTGTGGGGACCTCGGAGAGGCCTGTTTCCTGAGAATGAAAGCTTGTCTTCTGTAAGCGACAGTCACATGGGGACCACCTGCAGGCTGTGTTTACAAATCCATGAGCAGGGACTGACTGATCTTACAATGGGGCTGTGTAAAATAAACACTTCATTATTCTACAGATGAATACTCACAGGGATACCTAGGTCCTACACAGGGGCTCGGGAGCAGTTACAACGGAACACGCTACTCATGCCCTCGTGCAGCCTGGTTCTCTTCAAGCAATGTGAATACAAGGGACGTGATACACACACACAACTGGGGACACACATTCACACGCATGCCAACAGCCCCTGTTGAAACAGATGAACATTTTAACTGAGGGGTTGTTCATGACCTCTGTAGATCAGAGAAAATTAGGGCAGAAGTCAGCTCTGAATTTTCCAGTAGATGGGTTCATCTATTTCAGCAGAGGCTGTCGGCATGCATGTGAATGTGCGTGACTCTGAGTGTGTGTGTACATATGTATGTGAGTATCACGTATCTTTGAGGTTTGCTAACTTGGTAGCAGTAACTTAAAAAGGACACACCCAGAGGAATTTTATGAGGTGACAAGCTAGAGTGTAAAAGTTAGAAAGGGAATAAATATTTTCCCAGCAATAACAAGCTGACAAAATTAAGGACAAGGAAACAAAGAAAGAAAGAGCAAAGAGAGTTTGGAAGGGAAAGAGTGGGCTTTGTTTCTTGGAGATAAAGAATAACCACTAATGCCCCTGCTTCACACTGCCAGTTTATCTTAGGGGGAGGGTTGAAGTTTTTAACCTGATACAATCCATTTGGTATTTATTAGACCTCAAAAAAAATTATTTGGTGGAGACACAGTCTGAAAGCCGTGCTGCTATGTAAACCAAATAGATGCGAGGAAATGCCCTTTAGATGAATTTAGAGCTAAGTCCTCAGAGGCAGGAAAGCAGAGCAGGCCCATGGTTATGTCTAGCTGCCTCCAGGAGAGGTGTGGGAAGCCCTGGAGCAAGAGGATGGTTCCAGCAACAGGGAATCACCCTGTATTTTGGGATAAACAAACTCCACAGGCACTGAGATGAATGACTCTGCATCGCCTGTGGGAACATGTACAAACTCAGATACTACAAACTATTTTCCTGTTTTAGCCATAACATAACAACTTCAGGTGATTACACATCTACAAACTGAAAAATAAACTATGAACAAGGCCTCCCTTCACGATGCCTCAAAGGCTCCAGAGCAGGGAGGCGAGGAATGCAGTTCGCTGACTCAGACTAACGCCTCTCCAGCAGCTGGAAATCTCCCCTTTTTCCTACCTCAAAGTTATAAGAAAGCCAAGTAAATCCATTTCAAAAGGAGAGAGAGAAGACTCACCTGGACCCAGAAGTGTATATATTGAAGAAAATTTCAGTCTGAGGCTAGTTTATTCAAAATGAAGTTTGGTTTTGAATAGACATGGCATGTGTTTTGGAGACAGCTGAGATCCAACAATGCAGAGCTGAGTTTCCTGAATGTGGACTGATAGGCATGAGAAGGGAGAAAGGGTCCATTCTTAGCTAGGTGTGGTCTGAACTCATTGCCCCTTAAAGGGAAGGATACACCAAATGCAGGATATGAAGATCAGGAGAGCTGAGTCAAGCAGAGAGCTAAAAACAGATCAAAGCACACACAACCAAGTCAAGGGTGAAGGGCCAAAAGCCACGTGTCACGCTGTGCAGGGAGATATCACTGCAGGAGGAACGGTACTGACCCTCCGGACGATACCGAGATAAAGCTGAAATGAGACCCCATGGCCTCTGAGTCCCTGGTTCTCAGGATTCCCTGAACGACGATGCAGAAGGAAGGCAGCTTTAAGGAAACAGGTCCCAGGAAGATAGACACTGGGCATCTAGCCCAATACCTGAAACACGGTAAGAATTTACTATATACAGTTGTTGGGGGAAAAAAAAAGCGAACAACTGAATGAATGAATGAACTGGGCTGGATATTATGGTGAATCCACTTCATTAATATGATTTAGGAGCTTGCCAACAAGTTGAAAAGCTACACACAAGGAAAAGCGCAACACAAGAAAAATGGAATCATCATTCTTTTTCTCAGGAAACCTACCACACCCACATTCCCTGCTCAGGGCATGGCCCTAGACATGTATGTTCACTTTCATGAAACACCACCCACCCTCTAAGGCACACTCAGTGGACTAAAGGAAGGCCTTTGATACAAGACAAGGCAGTGCCTGGCAGAGAAATGTTCTCCCCAAATGGGGCATATCAGAGTCTGTTCTCAAGAATTTGAATTGGGAAATAATAAGATAATTAAGTGACAAAACTGGGAGTGGAAGCTGAAAAGATGCTGAGAGAAGCCACAAACAATGCAAAGCCATGAAGATCTCAGAGTTGAGAGGTAGCATAAACGATGAGTAAATTTTCAGAAAGGAGTTAGAGGTTAAGTCATAAGTAGCAGGAAAAGGAGGAAGAGAAGTTGAATTATGTTAAAGTAGTGAGAATGATGAGCAGAAACTCCACTGGAGATGGTTCTAGAACTGCTAGGGGGCCCAAATGACCTTCCAGATTCAATTCCCATTAGGTCACATTTTACTGTGCAACTCTTCATGTTCCTTCCCCTTATCCCCACCTAGCCAAACATACTTCACTTCCCTTGAGCTGCCGTGTTTGAATCCCAGCACAAACAGTACTTGAAAATGACTGGCTGAAACAACGAATGACATAAAAAACTTAAGTCTCGAATGGCCAGGACAGTAAAAATGAATCAGATACCGGAAAGGTGGAAAGTGAGAGGCACAACAGCCAAACAAGGGTCACTGCATCACAGAGGCCTAATTGCCTTTCTAGGGGAAGGAGGGGCCGTGCTTGTCCTTGGTCTTTCTGCCTTGAGCCCCATTCCACGTCTTCATGACCCATTGTATTGCAAGACTACATTTCCCAGGGTTCCCTGCTCCATGACACTTTGGTAGGTTTGACCAGTGGGAGCCTGGTAGGAAGGAGGAAGAGAAAATCAAAGATATTTCTTCCTCCCTCTAAGAGTTGCAAGTGTCTCCAGTAGCATCCACATGTACTAATATCAAAAGAAAAGCAATGTAATATCAGTTCCAATGTTTCAGAAATCAGGTGGTTAGAAAGAAAAAACTTTAAAAATCCAGGGTTGGTGGAAGAGCCAATAAAGATCCTTGCTTACACTTGGTTCCACCATTTTGAAGGGCTATATGGAGGTGGCCCATCATTCTGTAAGAGCTGCAGAACTTTCAAGTAATTATAAATCTAGGGACAGAGTCTAGCAATCTAGGAATCTGAGATTTTATCTAGATCCTAGGCATCTACATAGCTAGACAGACAGACTGACACACACCTATTCAAGGGTTGTAGTAGTAAAGAAGCAGAAATTATATGACTTCACATAATGTGCCCCTGTCCAATTAAGTTTCCACATCCTACCCAGTTGGATTTCCAGCCCATTTGGCCAGTTAAAAGAGACTATAGTGGAGGTGGTTTTGCCACCTGCTCAGGTCCCTCCAGACTTAGATCTTTCCTACGGGTACAAAGGATCAAGCCACTTCCTGGACCATAGAGCTATCATTGACTCAGTTTCTCCAGTGGGGAAATCTCAGGCATGGTCTCCCTCTCCTCCTGTCTCCTGCTCTGCCCCACCAGGCTTCTTACCTCAGTCCTGACAACTCAGAGGAGCACCTCCTTCCTGTCCTCCTTTCCTGCAGGGTCGTTGACTGACCTCACCCATGGATATTACAAGACATGGGGCCTGAGACTTGGGGGTCAAGCAGAGGAGGTCACACCGCCTGTATATATTCCACACCACTGACCATCCCAGTGTGGGAACAAGCATCCCATGAGGCTACCAGGACCAGTCTGACACTTGGAGATGATACCCATGTTTAGAACAGACAAAGGGTTTTGCTGAAATTTTCCTTAGAAAGCTGGTGGTAAACATAGGGATTCAGGACCCTGGGATCCAGCTGCACACCTCTGCTGGCGCTTCTGCACAAGACTCTCCGAGATCACCTCCTCCTTAGCACCGAGCACGCTCATCACCTCTACAGGCAACTCTCCGTGTGCAGGTTACTGATTTGTGACCACCATCCTGCACCCCATCAGCTGTCAGCCCCCAAGGACAGGATCACCTCATGGTCACTTTGCAACCTTTGCTTCACTCAGTTCAGTCTGAAATCCTCAGCAGGTATGGTGGGGAGGGAGTGGGGGAATGGGGGAACGCTGTGGACTGATGGTCCCCCAAGGATGACACTCCATCTCCCAGTGCCCAATGCAAGCCCCTAACTCTTCTCACTATTGCTCTTCTCATCCACCCACTGAGCACAGCTCAAGGTCCTCCACCCACAGCAGGGCAACTATTTGTAGGACCACAGTCACACAGACAACTGAAATAAGAGCATCAGGAAATGCAACTTTCTCTCTTTTTCTTATCACATTCTTGTTGACTGGTCTTCATTCTTGTTGACTGGTCTGTCTGGTGTTATTCTCTCCTCTTCCATTTTTAAGATACCGACAGTCAGTCCACCAAGTTGATGCCACAACTCACTAGTTGTTAGAGGTTCCTGAATTTTTGGAGGTTGATGTGAGAACCTCATTTTTGCACAAAAATGAGAAAGACACAGTACCAGCATCTAAGAAGTTCACTTTTCAGGGGATGATGCAACCACATTAGCAACAATCAAGTTTCTCATTAGCATTTCCACAATTAGTGTGCGTCATGCAAGTGATGTGTTTCTTTTACCCTAAAATAAACGTTAATATTAAATCAGCAGTGCTAGTTACAATGAGCAGGGCCTCAGAAATGACAAGACACAGTGTGATGCTCTGCTTAAGGATGACGCTGCACAACCAGCTGCTTCTGGCATTCTCTGCCTGTGGCATGCCCAGTGTGGGTCCCCTGGACATGCTCAACAGTAACTGGTCCTACTTCCCAGAGTCAGAGTCACTTGTTGGAAGAGTTGCCTTTCAACTGGCCTCTGAAAGGAGAACGTCAATGCACATTCCTCCCAAAAGCCTTGATGCCTAGCTCGCTCCACTAAGCCAGAGGCCAACAAATGTTTTCTGAAAGGGCTTATTAGTAAATATTTAGGCTTTGGCGGGTTCTAAGGTCTCCATTCCAGCTACTATTAAATTCTGTTCTGAATGCACCAAAACAGAAAGAATGAGCGGGTCATGTTCCTGTATTTATGAAGGCTGAAATTTGTATTTCCCATGTTTGCGCATGTCATGAAATACTATTCTCTTGACTTTTATTTTCAACATTTAACAAGTTTAAACACCACTCTTAATTCATTATTCAAAAATAGGTAGGGAGCCAGATATGGTTCCAGAAACTATAGTTTATTGATCCCTGCTTCAAGCCCCTAGGATGGAAACCATTTTACATCCACCCTGAGCTGAGAAATCACCACCGAGGGTCCTTGAGGACTCTGGATCAGAGACAAGCTGAAAAAGTCATCCAGGCAAGTTTCTCTGGATGTCTATACCCAAAGGGGACATGTGGAGACTATAAAGAGTTCTTATAAAGAGATTTTTGCCTGTGGCAAGAAATTTTAAAACAACTGTTGCCTTTTTTTAAAAAAAGGGAGAGGTCATAAATGGAAGGGCTGGCAATCATGTTCCTTCACCAGTGCTCGTGGGCACAGCTCCTTTTAGGATAAAAGGAATAAATCTGCCTCTTAAAACAATCAGGGTCAGCCCATCATGTGGACTTTCTATTGCACAGCGTTCCAGGGTAAACGATCACCTTGTCTCCTAGGATATTAATCCCCTCTTTGCCATGATGGAAAAGGTTCCCGGTCCAGTAGGCAGCGTGCCTACTCGATGAAGTGTTTCATTAGTCAGATCGGTCCTGATCCGTCCTCAAGGTCTGTGGGCAGCTGCCCAAGCCCAACACATTCCTGTGTGGCCAGGGCCTCAAGTACGGAACTGAGCCCTAGTCAGTCTAGCCCACTTCCCCACCCTTGAACGGGATGTCCAGTGAGTCCACGGATGGCCCAGGCACAGTCAGTTATTCCCTCCATCTTTCTTTTCCTTCGCAAAGTTAATACCCACTTTAAAAAGTGTACAGCCATCCAGAAACACCCAAGCCGAAGACCTTGCCTTACTCACCCCTTCCTCAAGCGAGTCCACTCCCCTCCCTGACTGCTGGCGGCAGTGACGCGTCCCACGGACATGACACGTCCCACGGAGCGCAAGCACGCGTGCACGCCTCCCTGTGTATTTGTGCCATGCCGTGTGCCTCTCATATGCCTTCAGCGCTTTGCTGTTCTGTCAGGGGGCCCCACATCTACACCGGCACCCCAAGTCTCACCGCCTTCTCACTGGACAGCGGCACAGGATCTAGAGGGTGTATCTTTTTTGCAGGTTCCCAGTTGAGTATATTTTTGCCTTGGAAAATGTAGAGCCCTTCTCCCCTGCTCAAGTGGGGAACAAGTTAATTGATTTTTAATTGCTTGTTTGGTTGCCTTCTCACATTCCACACCTCCCACACCTCCCGGCACATGGGTGTTTCACAAAAAGGCAAATTCCTAAAGGCTCATTAGAAGGCATTTGCTACCAGAAGCTCTTGTGCACACATTTTCTTGGTTCCAATGCTTCTGAAATGCATTTTTTAATAACCCCAACCAGTTGTGTAGTAGCTGTGATATTATCTAGGTAAATCTGACCTAAGGGATTCCTTCAATGTCAAAAACATTTGAATGAGCCTGCATGAACCTGGCCTGGGGTGCTCTTTATTACTCAGATACTGTAGAACAAAAACAAGCCAGGAAGGAAAATCTAAGCCTTCCTTGGGAACAGAGGAAACAGCTTAATAAAAACAACTTTATAAGGACATGCTGAGAAGGGACTGAATTCATTCACTTGAATATTCGATTAAATTTTCCATAAATTTATAAGATTGTGCAACTATCACCACAAGCTAATTTTATTTTGTTTTATTTTTAATGGGTATCTAATTACTTTTTTGGAAGGGCTGGTTGGTACAAATAAAAGATTTCAGTAGATGTTTTGATACAACTTATAGAAAAGGTAAAGGTAACCCAACAGGTGTATACTGCCCTGGTGAGCAGAAGAGTCTCTTTCCCCCCCTCTCTCACACACACAGGGCTATGGGAAGTCAGCCTCAGGCAGAGCATGGCTCTCATCACATTCTCCTCCCAGGGCATGCTTGTCAACCAGCTACTCTGCCAAATTTGGGGCCCCAATCTCGTGCAGCTGGTTACAGGGTCACCCAACTCTTTGATGGCTTTCACCTGCTCACCTAGGTAACCAGGAGTTGACCCCATTGGGAAGGGTTCAGGTACAGTAGGAACTGAGTTGTGCTTTTTCCTTAGTGTAACACAATCTAATTATAACTTTGTTATAGACTCATTATTTTATTTACTTATGCACACAGGAACTGGGGTATAAGCCAGAGGTGTGTTTTGTGGTGAGGAGAGGATACACCAGAGACACAGTGAGGAGCAGAAAAGGCAGATCTACTGAAACATAATGCTGAGGGGAGCCGTGGACAAGACAAAGAAGGTCAGCTGTGCTATGTGGGTCAGCTCCCTGGGAAGGGATCAAAAACCTACCACAGTAGCTGGCAATAGCTTATAATGCTGAGACTTCACCCCTGAGCCACCAGGGAAGCCCACAATCTAATTTTCAAACATTACACCACATGTTCATGGCATTCCCAACCACCAATCAACTGTCTCTCTAGATTTGCTTTTTCTGGAAATTACATTAAATGGAATCATAACACATGACTTTTGTGAGCTAACTTTTCACGTGCAATACTTGTGGTTCATCCATGTCGCAAGCACATATTAGTACTATGTTCCTTTTATGGCTGAGTACTATTCCATCGAATGGAGAGAACACAGTTTATTGATTCATAGTTAACAGGCATTTGCATTGTTCCACTATTTGGTCTATTCTAAATAATGTCTCTATGGATACTTCTGTGAACATATGTTTTGATTTAACTTGCATAGATACCCAAGAATAGAATTGCTCTAAAGTAACATATTTAAAAACTGCCAAGCTGGGTCCCTCCCTATGGTGCAACGGGTTAAAGCACGGCACTATGAAGCTATCCACAGCCACTTCAGCACAGGTTCAATCCCCAGCCAGGGAAGTGGCCCACATGGCACAACAGACTTCTCCTTACCCGCCCGCTGCTCCCCTCAGCAGTGTACTTTATCAATCTGCCTGTTCTTCTCCCCACTGTTTCTCAGGTGAGTCCTCTCACTGCCCCTGCCTCTGGCCTATAACCCAGTTCTGTATACATAAATAAATAAATCTTTTTAAAAATTTATGTCTGCTACTTGCTTTTTTAAGATTTGGGGATTGCTATTAGCTATTTTAACAGCAAATCAAGATCAATCATGGCATCTTGTTGGCCCATTCTGGGGAAACAATATTTATTTTCAAGTTACTGTCTACATAAACAACTGCATTCCACTAGTTTGCAAAGCTCTGTAATGTCTGGGGGCTCCTATTTACAGCTAGCTTACCCCGAGACTGTTCTCCACTCTGATCATTCAGGACATGCATTTGTGATTTTTAGGCTTCTAGCAGGATTTTGCATCACAGACCATTATGAGACATGCCTTTGTCCTTGCAATCATGCTCAGAATATGACGGTCAGTTTTCAGGAGTTATCTGAAAAGTGGTATGGTCTAGAAAATTAAAAATAAGACCTAATTTTAAAAAAAATTTACATCATTGTTCATTTTTGTACAATATCTGATGTCTCCCCTCAGGTGTGGTACCCATAGATCTCCCACCACCATGGTAGCTGTGACCATCACCACAGTCCCTTGTGCTTATCCCACCTGTTTTGACCCCTCTCCCTTCCTCTCACCTGCTGGATGCCTCAGATCCATGGTTGGTCTGTAAGTTCAACCTTTTCTCTTATCTTTTGTTTGTTTTCCCTCTATCCTTCCTGTAAATGAGACCATCCGAAATTTTTCTTCTGACTTACTTCATTTAGCGTAATCCCTTCCAGTTCCATCCATGTTGCTATAAATAGCATGAATTTATACTTTTTGATGGCTCAACTGTATTCCACCACATCTATAGACCACATCTTCTTGATTCGGTTAGGTTTCCATACAAGATCTAATTCTTTTAAAGGTTACTGAATACATAGTGTGAACAAGCACAGGCCAAAAAAAAAAAAAAAAGGTTCCTTAAGAAATTATCAATCCAACACACCTGCACCCTCCATTCTGTACAGCAAGTGCATTCTTGAACCGCCTGGACAGATGAAAGTCTATCTGGAGCATACAAAGACTTCCAAGGGAAAAGAGTCACAAGCAATTTCTGGCAACCAACTTCTGAGCCCGGTTACCTTCAACATCCCTATATTTTGCAAGGCAGTTAACGGAGGTCTCGTGTCTTGAGGTTTATGTCAGTTTTCCTTGTGTGTTCAAGGTAAGGCCCAATGCTATGATGTTGGTGTGCCTCGTAGTAATGCCAACAGAAAAGACAATGGAACTTTTAAGTGTTTAAGGTAGAAATGGTGAATCTTGGGTGTTGATCGCTGATGATGCTTCAGAAAAAGGAAGAATCAAAATCATTAAAATTTTCTACCATGAAAATTTAGCAGGATAGTGGTGTTATCAATTGATGGAGAGACTATTACAGGAAGTGTACATTGTAGGTAAAGATAATCGATTTCATTTTAGACATGTTCAGATTGATGAGATAACCATATGGATTTGGAGCACAAAATATAATAACGAATTTTGTGGTTCTTGGAACTGAAGGCAACTGACGTGATGGAGGCTGCTGAGGAAATCTAGAGGATGCAAGGAAGGAAGGAAGCCTACAGAATCTTACTGAACTTTCATATGTAAATCTTCAAGTGAGGGAAAAGTATGGTCAAAAGAAATAACTGGTCATGATGGGGGTAGGGGTGAGAGGAAAAAGGTGAAGAAGGAGGAGAAGCAGGATGGCAGAGGAGGAGGAGGAGGAGGACGGGGGGGGGGAGGAAGAGGGTAAGGAATAAGAAGAAAGCTGAGGAAGAGAAGTGTGTTTCCAGAGGTCGAGTAACAGGCCAAAAAAGTAAAGGAAATTAAGACTTCAGATCCACCCACCACCAGCTCTGATATTTGCCATCAACACATTATGGACAACAGCCTCAGTGAGTTTGGGGGCCAAAAACTAACTGCAGTAGCTTGAGAAAGAGGAACAAGGCTGGCATCCTCTGAGTGAGATGTAAGGCACGCACTGCCCTGGGGGCAGAGTCAGCGTGGAGCGAGAGTGCTGAGCCAAAAAGGCTGAAGACTTGTTAGAAGGTTGTCTGAAAAGTTCGGCTTTCCATGTTAAGTCTCACTTGCCTTTGCTTTCAGCCTTTTCCTCTCACTCCGTTCCTCATGTGGCAGAACAGGAGGTGCTGGGGTGAGCTGGGAAAGTGATGAGTCTTTGCCCAAACCCTTGCCTACTCTCCTTTCCTCCACACCCCAAGGATAGTCAGACCACACTTCCTGCCTCCTTCTGGAAACCATCGCTGGTCACTATTTCTCTGTATGTTTTAGCCACTTGCACTCAATACTTAATGAAAAGGCTGGCTGGCTTTCTTTCTGCCACCATCAAGCATTTGTGCTTCCTATACCCTGCTGCTGGCAAGTCATTGCTCCCTGTCTTTGGAATGCAGGGTCTGCTTTTTTTTAGGAAGTCTTTTCTGATTCTCTAATACAAAGCAGCCTCCCACTTCAACCCAAAATCTGGTAGAAACAGGAAAGGATTTGGTTTTGACTCTGTATGTTTCTTCCTGAAACCAAAATCAAGAACAAATCCCCTCCTTTTTCTCCTTCTGTGTCATCCCCAACTTCCCACCCCCACTTCAGTTACATTCCCTCCATCACCATGCCTCATCCTGCCTCTAGAACTTCTGAAACTGACTCACCATAGCAGACAAAGGGAGTTTTCTAAGGATAAAAATAATGTGTTGTGTGCAGGAAAAGGTGAATAAACAAATCTGTGTGCATCCACCCCTGTTCCTGGGAGCATCTACCTCTCTGGAGAGGTCTTCCAGCATCAAGAGTCATTTCCCTAATGTCCCCTTTGCTGGGAGAGCCTCTGGCAATCATCTGTCAAGATTTACATCCTTAGAGGGTACCCCTCAAACATCTGCTGGGGGAGATGAGTCAGAATGAACCCTCTCTTTTGAGAGTCTCCCCTGTGCCGGTTAGTGTGTGTAAATTTTTCTACACTTACTATAGCACCATTTCAAATAGGCTCCAGTCACATAGGAGGTGACATCTTAGTTGAACCCATCTTCATACACCAATGGGAAAGGTGGGATCTAGTCAGGCGGTGAGGAGGAGGCCTTCAAATCTAGGTTCTCTCCAGCTTCCCAAGAGAGGCAAGCAGGGATGCAGGAGAAATATAGGAGAGCGATATCTCTAAGGGAGGTTCCTAGGCTGAGCCAGGTAGAACAGAGAACGGCCACGCTCTGGCCCTAGACATCTTCCCCAACCTGGGTGCATTACCCCAGAATCCTATTACCAACTTGTCAATGTGTTCCAAATTCTTAGGGTTTCTGCTTTTATGAATGATGTCATAAAACAACAGCTCAGTGAAAAACACAAAGTACATTGGCTGTAGAGCCAGTTACCCGCCATACGGAATGTTCTACAGCATTCCCCCCTCGGTGTGACTTCTTTGCATCTGTTTCAGTGGCAGCGGAGAGAGAAGTAAATGAACCCCACCTGCCCACAGTGTGTCAACCAAATAATAAAGCGTAACACAAGAGTTTTGCTTGATTTTGAGGCATCTAAGGCAGTTCTTCCCTTGATAATGTCACACCTGAACAAGCACCTTCTCTTCCTACCACCATCAACATTCCTCATCTAGAACTGAGTTCAGTGATCACTTGTGCAAAGTAAGGCTTCAAAGGCCATGTGCCCTACACACAGTCTGCTGCTAGGGAGCATATTTTTGTACCAAGTCAGTATCGAACAGCTAGACACAGACTACGCAGCTGTAACAAAGATCCTCCCAGATGAAACAGATACTCCCATAGGCCACCGTCCAGGGGTGACTGGTGCCAGATGGGAGCTCCCCACAGCAAATGGCTTCCAAGTTTGCTCCGATCATCATCATTTTTCCAACTAACAAGAAGGAAGCAGCTCTGATCTCACTGATTTTGTTGGCTCACATTTTACCACTTGTCCACAACTTTAAGGCACACAAGAAACTAAAGTCTCAGTGGGTGGTCATGTAGCTAACTGCCAAGCTGAGGGGATCCAAAAGGATTAACAGGAGAATGGAGATTGGGGGCCATTTAGCCATCACTTGAGGTGCCATCACATGAGTTATCTGTGGCGGGTTGACGCAGCAGGTCTCGTCCTCTGCATACACTGGTTTGACACATCAGACAGATGAGCTAGTTGATTTTACTTTGCCCTTTGTTGACAGGGTGCCTTATGATTCCATATTTGTTTCTTCCACTTGAGTCAACCCTACCTCCTGCTTCTGACTCCCCCATTGGGTCTGCCTGAGATTCATAAATAATCCAAGCACTTGAATTTGTATAATACCCACACTCTCAAGAGTTTTCAGATAACCACCTTCTAACCAGAACATCAAATATTTGTAATTCCCTGGTCTTCTGAGCCGAACGCCATTTGAACTTATTTCTGTGTTATTTGGTAGCAACTGGAGACTGCCCACTTGGTAAATCAAAACCAAGATGGGGGTGCCCTTGGTGCCAGGTTCTCATCCTATGGATGAACCCCTAAAAGAAACCTCTACATCTGGCTCTATCCAGGGGTAGGTCTCATAGAATTTCCCAGTTCCTGGCTCTACAATACTTAGCCCAGGTTGCCTTGAGGGGGTTGTTTTATTGTATCCCATGACCTGAGTTTTTCACATTGTCTCTTCTGATGCAGGGTGACAGGAAATGGATGTTCCACAGGCCTCCATCACCTCTGTCAGGTGTTCTCAGGTGTACGTGCCAGAGCAATTATCAGTAGATTCACAGTTGAGGTGAAAAATTGGTGAGCTCAAAGAACTTTGGGGCTATTTTGAATTGCTCTGTACATCTTCATTAATCAACTATGAATTAGAAATTTCACTTCTTTACTTTCATTGATTTTTAATCTGTATTGAGAAAAAGTACTGGGAAACCAAGAAACAATTTTTTTCCCCAAGTTTCACTTTTGTGGAGCCTGAACCAGGGTTACTCCTTACACCATTGAATTTTAACCTTGGAAGCTGACTCCTGCGAATCAATTCTAATGAAACAATCACACAGATAAATAAATATGTGCAGACCTGTCCATCCCAACATTGTATATTATAGCAAAACACTGGAAATCACCTAACTACCCAGCAAAAGAAAAATATTAAGGACACTGTTTCACAGACTTGGGTCTTTCACATTTTTCTACAATCATAACTTGTTTTTCTTACTTATCTGACATCATTATTTTAATCTATTCTGAGCTATCTCTTTTCACTGAGACTCTTTCTAAGTGATAATATTGACAACATAACAGGAATGTGTATTTGGTCAATATTTCTGATACACATTTAAATAAACATGTCACTACTGGAATAAAAATAACTGTCTGTATGCTCGCTAAAATACATCACCAGCAATGTATCCTAAGATTAATGATTTAAAACTATGCTGTATCTACACAATGAAGAAACATTCAGTTTGTTTTTATTATACGGGAAAATTTATAGTCATACTAATGAAGTTATATAGCATGAACTAAATTATGTTTGAATATGCATATGGAGAACTTGAATGGAACTATACTGGAGTGGTAAGACCTGCAGGTAAGGAGATTATTTGCTACTTTTTAAGCCTTCCTGTATTTTAGTAACGCATGTGAATTACTGGTTCTCAAATATTATTAATTTGTCAGTCATTTCCATAACTATGCAATTTGGGGGTACATTTTCTCCCCTACATAGGTTACATGCTTCATTGTCCCTCCATCCAAACTCCAGCCTCTGTGTCCTATCCCCTTCCTTTCCCTGGTTCCTTTGAAATAAGCATTACCTTTAAATTAGGAGGGAGGAAACCTTTTCTTAATAACATATTTGATGCATCTTTGAGTTAAGTACTGCCCACTGGCACCTGTGACACAGAACGGTGGACAGAAGGCGAAGATGGATGTCACACAGTGGCTGCTACTTAAGAGGAAGTCCCTTCCTTTGGCTTACTGCTCCTCCTGCCTTACATTAGGACCTGATGGCTTTCCAGTGACTGAAAGCAGGAGATCAGAGTAAGCTTCTCTGAGGACAAACAGATGCCCAATAAGACCTGAGGATTTTTGATTGGATCATCAGCCCCTGAGACCTCCTACAGACACCTTGAAAGTCAGCCCTGGAGGGATTTTCACAGGGTTCTCCATTTTTTACAGATGGGGTCCCGCCTAGCCTCCTAAGACCCAGAAGAATCAGAAACAGATGAGGAAGCATGCCCTGTTCTCATACATGAGAGCCACAGACACACTGCACTCTCACAACCTTAGGGAAAAAGAGAAAATTCAGCCTGGCTTATAAATAATCACCTCGATCATTATGTAGATAGTGATGTGTGTGCTTACGAAAATGAGAGTAATACTCAAAAATTAACAAGTTCACTAACGATAATAACGTCAAAAATCGATTGCAAGTATAAGCAAGAAGTGCTACAGCCAGTGTCTAAATATATTAAACTCTGATCCCCAAGGCTGGAGCAGCCCTTGGTTCAGGAAAATGCCCTAACATTGATCTCTGCACTCTCCTGGGTGCTCAGGATGCCCCAATCAGATCTCAACCTTAATTCTTGGACTTAGATTCAATCATATAATCCAAGGCAGGGCACATAAGGGTGACTCTAAGTTCAGTCTCTAAGCTCACTGTCTAAGCTCAGTGTCTAAATTAATTATCTCCACTCTCCCAAGCTTAGCTCAGCGTGGCTCATCAAAGTAAGGTCTCCGTGTGTTCTAGAAGCATCCGATGCTTTGTAACTGGGATTGCTCCTTTAGGGTCATTGCTCTAGGCCCACGATGACAACTAAAACCCAATACTGATGCCCATCTCATTCCAGACCCTTCTGTTGAAGAATGTGAACCAAGAAATCCTTTCTTTACAGAATATTCACAGATGGTATCATAAACCCAGAAAAGAGTGGGTAACAGAGAGGGTGAGGACAGGAAAAGGGTTAAAGACAAATGAAGCCAGGCCCAGTCTCCAGGAAGAATTTCAGTCCCCCATGTTTACGCAGGAACCAATTCAGGGTACATACTGTTTTAATGTACTGCAGATGCAGTCACTGAACTATAAGAGTGTGAACAGCGAAATAGTTCAATCTCTAGTTACACTTAAATCAGAACCAGGATCTACTTTTTCACACAAATGATGAAACATGAATGAATAGTGGTGTTGACCAATAAAATATTTTTTGAGCACAGATTATTTGTGATACTTTGTACAGACGTCTTTCTGTGGAAAAGATAAAGATTTCTGTGAGACACTCAGATTCTACCTAGAGGTAAATTTTGAATAAATACAGTAACAGAAACCAGTCATTGCCCTCCCCCCATTACTCCCGGCCCCCTCTCAGTAACAGGACCCTCTGAGTTTTGCTACACTTATGATACCTAGGTTTAAAAAAAAAATTACATTTGCAATTCTCCTTTTCAACCAGATACGGCTGTGCTGCTGAGTTAAGGGCAACAGGCTGTGAGTAGGACAGACACATAAGCAAGCTCCCTGAAGATGAAGCCTCGATGCCTCCTTTATATTTGTTAATGGTGGCAAGGAGTCACCCACCCACCCTAGACCACTCAGTTCTGGGTTGTGACCTTCAGAAAGAAAGAGGCTTCCTCTTACTTAGTCCCGTATGTGAGGTACTTCCTTAACAATAGCTTAGGTTACACCTAACAAGTTAAAAGAAATAATCTCATGATAGCAAAGTGGAGGGAGACGAGATTAGGAAAAGATAAAGAACAAATGATGGGGAAGATGGGGTATGAGGTCTCAGGGACAATACCAGTTAATCCCAACTGGAAGAATGGTCAGGATTGGAAGAGGTAGGTGAGATATGGGAAGCTCTGCTCAGAGGATGGGTGAAAATGGATATTGTAGAAGGATGTACAGATTAGTAGGCTTGCTTCACAACATCATGCAAAGAGGAGGAGCTTAGTAAATATCTGAGTGATGGTGTATAGGCGTCAAATGTCCATCCAAGGCTAGTCTCACCTGAGGACTGTGGGGTGATGCTTGAGCTAAGTCAACCGGGCAGAAAGGCATGCAAAATCGGATAGGAAAATTGAAGAAAAAAAAAATGAAGGGGCAAAAAAGCACAAAAATGTGTAGGTTAAGTTAATAGAGACTTCAAACACATCATTTATCTTCCAAGATGGCACATTCTTGAGAGTGAAAGAGGAACTGTTAGCAATTACCCTGGGACATTGTGCATAAACTGTGGTTATCCGGGCAAGCTGCAATATATGGTCAACTTGGAAACAGATAACTTGAATCAGCTTCTCAGGGTCCACTTGACTTTTAGTACCTGTTTAGACAACTCTCCCCGCCCCATCAGACGTTCTATATATTGACCTGCTGCAGTATTCAGTTCCTGCTGGCGCCAAAGATTAAACTGTTTTGTGTCCTCCATTCCATTGTGTTGAGTGAGAAAGGACAGTACTTTTCAAGGATTCTTTTCATCACTTGCTCCTCTTTTATCTTCATAGGAAGAAAACACGATTGCTTTTTAATCACCTCCTTTTTTCTCTACCCTTTCTGGAGCTGTGGGTTTATTACTTTATTTAGTCATAACTAAAATTCCTGTGTTTGCTTTTTTATTCACAAAACTCAACTCATAGGAATAGACCGACACCCTCTACTTGGCATCGATAGAGATGAGAAAAATATCACAGGCATTGCATTCTCTGGAAATGCACAGGCTAGGCCATGGCTGGGGAAGTGTGGCTAACACTCAGAAAGAGCTGTGGAAAGAAGGAGGGCCATGAGGACAGCTCTTAATGACTTTTGGGATTAATTCAACATGGCTGGAATTTTTTCACTTTTCCTTTCAAAAACATTCCTTATCAGCAAGTTCTCGGCCTGAATCCTTCAGATAGGTCTTGAAAGAAGCTGACCTAGGTTCACTTTTCATGCACTGCAGAGGTATCTGTAGATATTTTAGCAAGCAAACCCAATCCTCAGTCCAAATGGTAGTGCTTGTCAGACAGTGTGCAAGGGACCCAAGAAATTGGAGACGTCATCCAAATCAGTCCTCCGGTTTTATAACTGTAGACGTGGAACCAGTTCTTGGCCATTGCAAAGATTTGCTATAAACATCTGATTATATAGTTCTCTGAATTAGTGATTTTGTGTTCTTTGGGGAAATACCCAGAAGTGATACAACTGGAATTTCAACATAATATTTTTGAAGACTAACTCAAAACAACTTTGTGATATCACCTCACACCTCTGAGAACGGCCATTAGCTAAAAGATGAGAAAGAACAAGTGTTGGGGAGGGTATGGTATCCTTTTTATCCCCTGACTGAGTGATCCTCACCCAGAGCTTCTAAAAGCAACAAGCCCACAGCAGGTATCTGTTTAATAGGAGTTGAGATGTGTCAGAACTACAAGGCACTTAAACTTAACCACTTAGAAAAAGACCCCGTAACTTGTCACTAAAGTAGTAAATCAAAAAAACATTTTGGGAAGAACTGTGACAGAAAGGCTTATTTAATAAGCATGTCAGCCATGGCGCAGGGAAAGAAGTGGGTGGCACAGCACTTGCCCCCGGGTGCTCCCTTACACCCAGGAAGCACTCAGAAAACCCTCTGAGGCAAGGCTCCCCAAGGGTCAGAAGCAAACCTGGAATTCTAATCTGCATCAGCCTTGAAGCAGGCAGCTAACTGGGTTGTGGTCACTGGAATGATAAAATAGACATAGATAAAATAGATAAAAAAAAATACACAGGGTTTGGATTTGGATATTTGGGGGTAAACAAAGGTATCCCAGGTCTAGACATGAAGCCTCTCTCATAAGGCCCTTTCCTAGCTGGAATATTCAAGTTCTCGGTGAGGCCTCTCAAGTAACCTCTGTGCCGGCCTCAGGGACTGACTCAGCCAGGACCCCAACCTACCTCCAAGGGTCCTTTTCTCTGCTCTGAGGGCCCAGTTTGTCTCCCTCCTTCGCTCTTCCTGTTTGTTGCCTATTGATGTTCCCAGCCAACTGGTACATGGGTGTCTCAGCGTGACATGAGTCAACAAACCTCTCACCAGCTCACATGATGGGCCCTGATCCTTACTCACAGGGCATCAGGATGGCCCCAGAGGAGTGGAGACCACAGACTACTCTCAGCTCCCACATGCAGGACCCAGCACTAGGCAACACATAAGTTTTGAGGTGCACTCACAGAGTCGCTTACATATAGAACTCTATAGCCTTTGGGCCACAAAAAATTACACACTGATTTTTTTTTTTTTTGCTTCAAGAGAAGACATATTATTAGATGTTTTCCATCTAACAATATCTACTTTGAGTGCTGATCTTAGTCGTAGGAGGGGTGTGTGTAAGTGTGTGCTAGATCCTTTCTGGGCCTTGGAGAACTGCCTGGTTTCTCAAATATTCTCACCTGGACCCAAATACATATTAGTTAGAGATCGTCAATCAGGCTGTAAAAGCAAAGGCAGAGGAATAGAGTGGGAAGCAGGAGGGTGCAGCTCCTATTAAAATGGAAATAAGTCTATCTGCTTCTTCAGATCCGTCTTTTCTCTCAAAGCACCCTGCTGAACTTTTACTGAAGTTGATTTTGACTGCAACATCACTTATCAAGCTTGCACATTTCAGGGGTGAAGAAACTTAGTTCCCTAAGAAAATGGTCACCTAGATTCAAACTTCCACTCTATAAGGACTACACTATTTTCCCCCCAGAAGAGAAATTCTTCTGAGATACAGTCAACCCTGTTCTTGCCCCTTCATTGACTACTCCAACAATGTGAAAAATTTCCCAAAGGGCATTTCATTTTTCTGTCCCTCCATATACACCATATTCCTAACGATGCATAATCTCACGCCACTCTGAGCCCCATTGACAAGTATACACAAGTATACAATCCTTATATACTTTACGCTGCTTCCTGAGTCTCCTATGACACAAAGAAATTTCCATGGAGGCCTCCCACCTGCTATTTTAATTCTTTCTATATTTTTTGCTTTGGGGAACTTCTCAGTACTTTTAGGAACTAGCTGAACAGTCAACAGCATCATTTATTCACCTTGCAATGTCGCTACATTCTCATTCAATTCATCTAAAAGCTCATGGAGGTGATGGTGGTGGGGGGAGTGGTGGGAAGGGGACACTGGTAAAAAAATATTTTAAAAGAGGCCCTCCCTGGTGGCGCAGCGGGTTAAAGCACAGCACTAAGAAGTCAAAGCCACTTCCGCATGAGTTCGATCCCCGCCTGCCCCGGAGGTGACCACATGGCGTGGCAGACCTCTCCTGACCCGCCCGCCCGCTGCTCCCCTCAGCAGTGTGCTTCGTCGATCTGCCTGTTCTGCTCCCCACTCTGTCTCTGGTGAATCCTCTCACCCTCCGCATCTCTGGCCTGTACCCCAGTTCTGTATGAATAAATAAATAAATCTTTAAAAATATTATTTTAAAAGACTTCCTAAGGACACCAAAGAGAAAAGAAGATAAGCAAGATATGGAAGGAAACCACTCTGAGGAGAAATTATTTTACATTTCTTTTACATTATTTTACAAGTCTGGTCAGCTTACCTGTTAAAATAAAAATTCAATCAATGACCTTCAGAGGAACATAACATAATTTAGAGTATCAACATGGAAAGGAATCCAATATTAGACATGTGAAGAAACTCAAGAGGTAAAATGGAGATTGACCCAAGATGACCTATAATTAGCAGAGAAGGATTTTTAAGGTCTTCTTCTATACTGCAAGGGAAATTATATTTGTAATGAATAAATAGAGAAGTTCATCAGAGACACACTTATTATAAATTAAACAGAACGTCTAGATTTTAAAAAAAAGAAAATATAAAATGAAGTAGTCACCTGTACTAGAGTACAGGTGATAAAATATTCAATGAACTTGAACACAGATTTGTAAAAATGAACCAATGTAAAAAACAAAGATTGAAAAGAAACAAGAAAAGTGAACAAAGACCCAGTGACAAAATGAGAGGATCTGAAATACATGTGATTGATGTACTCAAGAGTCCTACAAGGATGAGAAAGGAAAGGCATGGAATATGCCTTTTTCACATTTGCCAAATGTGAAAGACATAACTGTACAAATTTAAGAAACACAAAAAGAGTCCGGAGTTTAGAGTGATAATGTATGGAATGTCTATATTCAGGTCATTTTAATACTTAACTCGGGCTTTATATATCACTGGGACACAAACTTCTGAGGTCATTACAAAAACCATTTTCTCTCACATCCTCATGCTTTTCATTTTTACAAAAGATGATCCGAATACTTCTTATGAAGGCTTATGTATTTTAATTTAGCATACACTTTTTTTCTTTACTCTAAAACAAACATTTAAATTTAAAATACTGTTGACCTTACACTTTTGGCATGGATTTGTAAGCAAGAACAGTAAAATTTTAGATGGTATCAAAGAAATCCCTTATATTATTTTTTCCCTTTGGCTTTCAGTTTATTCATCAAGATAACAGAATAAGCCCTGAAGTGCCAGTGTCTTCTTTCCAAAAGGAAGATCTTAACACTTCCAAAACTGAAACTGGACTGTTGAATTTTTGTGGGTTACTTTTCCATGCCCTTGACATAACAGAGTGAGGAGCGATCTCTATGTCTCAGTCTTACCAATTTTGCTTTACTGGGAGTGCATGTCCTCTGAATCAGTACTCAAGGCCCAGGGCATGCCCAGGTCATCTAGAGGTTATAAAATTGCAAAATCACCTCAGTTCTTTGCACATCATTACTTGGAAGGGGCATGTCTAGCTACTGAGCAAACAAAAACCAGTATGTGCTACTCCGCATGTTTCCCCAAAAGAAAATGGCTGAGAGACTTGCTGAAAGGATTCATTCTCCACTGCTTGATCCTTTCCAACAAAATCAGAAGTTAGCTTATCGGCTTAGGTCAACAGCGCTGTTCGGCCGACAGTATGATTCGGACTCTCAGAAACCCATCTTCACAGACACACCTTCTTAAGTTCTTGCCAACATGGAACCACTCTGTAGACTCCATACAGAGAATATGAAAACTAGACTTCCCCGCCTTCTGCTAAGTATCTCCTTTATGATAATCATCACCATTTGCAGGAATTTTAAAAACGTGCTGTGTTTTGCAAAAAAAGCGCGGCTGCCAAATGCTCGACACAGATGAAGAGTTAGTCATCAGACTGTCAGTTTTTCTCAGCGACTTTGGCAGAAGGGTCCATCTTGGCAGGGAGGAATCAGCACATCAGCTGAGACATGTGATCTTCTCCCAGCGTCACTGCTAGTGCCAACTCGTAGTAAATTAGGCGCCAAACTTATTAATAGTGATGAATCCATTAGGGCTGACAGGCGCCTGGCTGTGCTGCTGGAATTAACTGTGAGTAGTCAGAAGAACTGCCTGTGACGGGGCACAAGGTTAGATCATGCGTGGAGCTCCCCTTACCCCTGCGCAAAATGGAGAGTTTAAGGCTTGAGGAGACAGACATACACACAGTGCTGGAGATCAAGGGCCTGAACCAAAATTAGAAATATTTATGGCTTGGCACAAAACCTTCCACTGCTATAAAAACAGGGCATCAAAAAAAGTCCCTCTCCACCCCTTGGCATAAATGGACTCTCCCTCCTTGTTTGAAACACTTTTCCTTAATGGCACACAGCATTCAATAAGAAAGGCCAGAACCCCACTCCTGGGTGGGTCCGCCCGTTGGCAGCACGCCCGCCTGCTTTGAAATCTAGTTTACTGAAATTACGACACAAATACTTGAAGGATTTTGAAAGGTGATGAATGTGTTTCGACCCATATGGGCACACTTTACAGACAATGAATGCCTGCCACTTTAACAGGGCACCACAGTGCCTGGAGATAGGGCACGAACTGGGCCTGTGCAGACGTTTACAAGAAGATATTTGAACAGAGGCTCCGAGTGCACTTGGGCTTGATAAACACAAAGCTGCTCGGAACCTGGCTGAGCTGTAACACTACGGGCTGTGAGGCGAGACAGCGTTTGTGATTGTCTTAAATAATATGCTTTATATACAGTGAATGGAATTTCTTTTAACATTTTTTATTTTATTTATATCTCTATTTACATTATTGTTCATTCTATTTTTTATTTTATATATTTTTTACATTATTCTTCATTTGCAGAAATTTTCATCTCAGTTGTGCTTCCTGTGAACTTCCCACTACCACTTCACAAGTGTGCCATTACCGTGGTCTCAGGTGCTCTTCCCACCAGTTTTGATCCTGTTTCCCTCTCCTCCCCATACAATGTCTCTGGTTTATAGTTGTTAACTGATGTTCGTTCCTTTTTTTTTTATTATAGTTACTACACACACACACATACACACACACACACACATATATATTCCTTATTCCTTACACTACTATTATTCCTTATTTAAGGAATGTTTAAGTTAGAAAGAGACAAAAGTTAGAAAGAGACTGTTTGAAATTAAGATATTTTTTCACAGCACTAAATAGCTAAGAAGCCATTGTACTTCTTCATCCTATAAAATTAAACATGCAACAAAATTGAACTTTTTACACCCTAGGGAAAGTGATGGCCAAAGACGACGTTTCAACCTAGTCTCTTGCCCCCACGTACACACACCCACCTTCTCTTGTCACTAAACAGAGTCACTTCCATTCACGGATGGGCTCATCAAACCTGAATTCTTGTATGTAGCACCTGCCCACTGCTATATGTTGAATGAAAGTGTCGATCCTAGAGCTCTGAGGCAGGGACAGCACCAATTTTGCTCATCCATATTCCATCTTGGAACACGCATGTTCGTCAAAAGAATAAAGAGATCTCATAAAGACACCACACCAGCTGAGTATTTTTCCTTAACTCCAACATTTTCATCCGCTTCATTTATAGTGATATAGACTTATCACTGATCGATTGCCCTGACCTTGTAACCCCTCAAGGTTGTCAGTGGGCCTTATTTCTGGTTTCTAAATTATTTTTATTTTCCTATGCTAACCCTCAAATATATGGCCTCAAATGAAGGCTAATCCACAAATTAGCTGCCAAAATCCATAATGTTAACCTCTTTTTTTTTTTTTAAGTATCTTTACAAGCTGTTCTTATTCTACTTATTTTTTCACCAATAGGTTTTGCTGGCATGTTACCACTGCCCATCTTTTTGCCTATCAACTTTCCTGCTGCAATCCCAAAGTTATGACAGAGACCCCATGGCTTGTAAAGCCTAAAATATATGTTGTTTAACCTTTTAGAGAACAACTTTGCCAGCTTCTACCTCATTTCAGACTAACGTTTTGAGGACTGGACTTTGACAAACCGTGTCCCACGTGTGAATGTTGGTTCCCCCTTTACTTATTTAGCAAGAGTGCACATTCTGTGTGCTTATAAAGGAATAGAAATAAAAGTCTAATAATTAAAAGTCTTCTAATTAAGAAAACCTAAGTAGATACTCATCAATAGTTACATCTTACACAAATATTTACTGGGCTTGTCAAATCTGATAAAATACTTATTCTGTGTTACGGCTAGTTAGGGCAATTACTATATTTGCTTTAGTAATTCTTTATTCCCCCCCCCCAGTAAATTAAGTGTATATGCAAATATTTATTAAATGTCATTAAACTTCTCATCTTCTGACCTTTTAAAATTTGTCAGATAACTTCTAAGGGCTTTTAGAAGAAGCCAGAAAATTGATTATGGTGAATCCCACCAAAAATAGAGACAATACTAAAATAATGGCTACTGAAGTTAGCTTCAGACTACTAAGTGAAAATCCTAGGTGGGTAGTAAAACGAAAGCATGCAAGCCTAATGTGGAGTATGGCGCAATCATAGTAGGAAAGGATGGAGAAAGTCCAACCGGCAATCCAACCCTTTCAGAGGTTTAGCCAATGAAGGAGCAGATGGTTTCCAGGGTAGCCAGCCGTCACCCTGAATATGCAGATGTGTTTGTCTACCTAGATCTTCTGTGTCTGTCAATGACAAAAGAAGTGCAAGTGGCAACCTCTCAAAAGGCAGGGATGGGTGATTACTCAAAAGAAAGTTCAAGGAACTTGAATGTGGAAACCATCATGCTCACGTGGGTCCTTCCATGACTTCTCATCCTCGTTGCTTCCATGCTCCCGCACTCTGCCCCACTCTGCCCTGTCTGCTCCTACTTTTCTTTCCTCGTACTTCTAATACTTTATTAACTGTTTTTCTGTCCCCTCCCCCCCGAAACCTGCTAGCCCTCTCCTTGCCTGGATCCTTCCTAGAGGACTATCTAGTAGAACAGGGCATTTTATGGAGCACTGCTCGGGCCAGGATGGCCCTCACTACAGCCCAGAGAGGAACCTAACAAGTGATGTGGCTTCATGCGGGGACACATACTCTCTGGAACTAAAGCTTGTCCTATTGGGCAACAAACCATAGCTTGCATTCACATTTTATTGTTGACTGGTCTGTGAGTGCTCAACAATATTTACTGTATGCTACTTCATCAGCTATGTGTCTTGTTACTTGAGGTCCTTTTGTCCCTTTCTTCAAGGAACTTACAATCTCATTGAATAAACAAAACTAACGCAAGCATTTTAGAAGACAGTCAATAATACAAACACATTCAGAGCCAGGGTGAAAGTGTGTATGCTACTTGATGTTCCTTCAAGGGCTGGTTGAAGCCAGCTTCTTCCATCAAGCCTCTAGCCTTTTTTGAACAAAAATTTTCAAACAGAGCCAATAACGTGTATGTCCATGTGCCCCTCTGAAGACAACACCTTTGTGTTTATGTGAGGTGGTATTCTTGCCATGTCATGTCCAGACTTATACACAATTGAGATACATATACAGGCATAGCATGTAGCTAAAGAATCTTCTAGAAGGCTTTGAGGAAGATAAGATGCCAGTTAGAGAAACAAAAGTAAAGTAGTCACTGGAAAAGAAGAAAGGATAGTGTCTGTGAGAAACCCTGAGACCAGCTCCCCTCGGTGGGCTCCCTCAGGGGATGAGAAAAGTGAATCTCCAGGATGGGATTATGGGACCCAAGAAAACCTCAGAGGGTCAAATGTGGTGAAAGAGGAAAAAGATTCATTAGAGGTTGCTAAGCAGAAGGCAAATCTGTTGAGGATAGTCTAAAGCTCATCATGGAAGAATAGCAGAGCTTGCAGTGACTTTCAGGAAACCTGGTCAAAAGGTTAGCACAGTCCCTGCAGATGGCCAAAGCTTATACCAAAATTAATTATTTAATACAAAACCGAAAGATTCATTTGGCCAACTGCTTTCAAAGAGAGCTTTTGCTGCGGCATTCTTAAGGCTGAAATGCATGGTCACAACAGGATGTGAAACAACTGTGTATACGCTGAAAGCAAGTTTCCAAATGACATGTGGGTTTTGCGTCTTATTTTCAGATTGTTTTCTTGAACATCTTCCAGAAATTGTGATCTAATGTCAACGGCCTTAACAGCTGTGAAGAAAAGGCAGTGATGCTGGAGAGATGATGGGATGGCTCACTCGGGCTACAAGTTAGACAGTTCAGCACCAAGTGCACATGATTTAAAACAAAGTTGGGAGCTTTGTTGGAACCAAGCCAATAAGCAGCCCTGAGAGATCACTGAGGAACTGAGGCTACAAGATGGGAAAGAGAAAGCAAAGTAGGGAGGGGCACAGTGGACTACAATGGGGCTGAGGGTGACTAGGGTAAGGGTGTTGTGACAGGCGCCTGAGGAGGTTCCCACCTGTACCTCTGAATCACACGTGTTGTTAGCCAGTGTTTCCTCAATTAAAGAAAAGAAGAGAGAAAGCGCGTAAAAGGCCCCAAATGAATTAAAAAACGTGTAAGCACTTAAAGCGATCAGGGGCTGTGGAAAAGACAAGTTAGTATCTGAAACTTCACCAGCTACAGACACGTTTCTCCTGCTGAATGAGTTTTGGTAACATTGAATAATTAATGGTTTGAAAATGAGTGTCTCCAGGCTCAAAGACAAGAGTGAAATGGAAAGGGAAGGTGAAAACCAAGCTAATGACATAATTCATCACTATCTATTTCTGTGGTGACCTGGAACAAAACCTACTTGAGTTTTATTTTAAAGGCTCAACGGTAACATTTAGAAATACGGAGCAGGTTCAAAATCTGTATGAGGTTTTTATTAAAATAAATGTTAGGAAAATATAACCAAATGTATGTCTGCTATTATTATTAAGCAAAATAGTTTACATGTGTATTCTTTCATTGTGACAGTGACTGTTCTCCTACTAGGACAATGTGTAAAAATATCCTCTCCACAAGCATGATTAATATGTTTAATTAGAGATATTTAACCTTGTAATGACTGGACAAGTAGCCACCTTGTTCAGTAACCAGACATACATAAACCAAATTAATATCGCCCTTCTTCATTTAACTGCAAATTAATCTGAAAAAAAATGTAATTAAATGAGTACTACTTTAGAGATGGTGCTGTATCTTCATTATTCTTCTCCTTTCTCCTCCTTCCTCCTCCTCTTTTTCCTCCTTCATCCTAAATGAAAATTCATTTACCTCAGTCTAAAAGCTTTAAATCAAAGCTACCTAAGATCAATCATAAGCAAGGTTTAGAAACCGTGCAATAAACTATTTAGAAAAATGTAAACATGGTTCCTGGGAAAGCCTGATAGATGAGATAACCACATTTCAGAAGCTTTCATACTTGGAGGCCAAATTCTGACCTAAATAAAACCCACAAGGCCTTCAGTTCCATGCTTCTGTGACTCTGTAAACCAGAAAGAATGTCCTTGAATCCTTGAGCCAACCATGCTAAGTCTATGGATTCCGGCAAGGACTCACTTTGCCACTGGAAAACAAGATGCAGCCCATTTCAGCGTGATGCACTGATGAACCTGCATCAAACTGGGAGTGGGGGGAGGCGGGGATTGGCTTGTTCTTCAGCTGAGAATTGATTTGTCCAATCACTAAGTCCTCTGCAGGGTCTTATCGTGTGTCCATCAACCCACTGCAACAAGTAGCTGGCTCCAGCTTCTGGATCTCTTTCTCATGACAGTCTCTGCTCCTTTACAAAGCTCTCTTTCCCTCTCTGACTGTGCCTACCCATCCATCCACCCACTGAAAGTGGGGCCTTTCACTAGCCAAACCCACCCTTGGAGCTGAAATAAGAAAAAAAGGTGCCATTTTAAGCCCTTGTGACGGCAACAGCCAAGAGAAGCAGGAGCCAAGTTAGACTGGGCACCAATCTCACAATGGCTCCAGGCCGCCTAGTTGTTCTAATTTCACCCTTTGCCTGAGTGGGGCAGGCTACCCTGCTCTTCATAAAAACAGCAAGTGTGTCTAGAGGCACCACCGTTACTGGCACGGATCCCCCAATCCCAGAAGTCTAGGGACAAGCAGCAGGCTGATAAAGATGGCTTACTATTGTTAGTTAGAACGTAACTCGATATACAGTTTCCTAAAGATGACTTAGAATGTGAAATCTAAAATAATATCACGGAATACGTCACACTGAACCTTCACTATAGTCCCTCTTTCCTCCCTCGCTTGGCCGCTCTCCCTCCTCCTCCCCTGCTCAATGTCTCAGATCTATAGTTTGTCTATAAGTTTTGCCTTTTTACCTAACCCCTTGTTTGATTTCCCTATGCTTCTTATAAGTGAAACCATCTGATATGCTTCTTTTTCCATCTGGCTTATTTCATTGATCATAATCCCTCCCAGCTCCATTCATACTGCTGTGAATAGTAAGAACTTATCTTTTGTGATCGCTGTGTAGTTTTCACTTCAGAATTCCAAGTTTACCACTGACAACAAGTACAATTATTTCCCCTTCTTAAAGAGATATTGTGAAGTGGGCCCTCCCCGGTGGCGCAACAGGTTAAAGCACAGCACTAAGAAGCTAAAACCACTTGAGCATGAGTTCGATCCCCGCCCCAGAGGTGACCCACATGGCACAGCAGACCTCTCCTGAGCCATCCTCTGCTCCCCTCAGCAGTGTACTTCGTCGATCTGCCTGTTCTGCTCCCCACTCTGTCTCGGGTGAGTCCTCTCACCACCCCTCAACCTCTGGCCCGTACCCCAGTTCTGCATGCATAAATAAGTAAATCTTAAAAGAGAGAGAGACATTGTGAAGAAAACATCTGTCACATGCTAAAGTCTAAATAAGCAGTTTTTCTATCATTTGCTCTTGCACACTAACACGTTGTCTCCATGAACAAATGTGGCAATTTCAGTTGACCACTCAGTCTGCTGTGGCTTTCTTGAGTAACTATCCTTATCTGTAGCAGAAGTACTTAGTGAGGAGCTCCCATCCCAACATCCCCGGTTCTAGAACCTGTTCTCTGGGACCATGATGGAACATGGCAATAATTTTTGCTCCTTGATCAAGGGTATTGTTAAATGAAACCAACTTTCTGTTTGCTTGTTTTTCCCTGTGACTGTAGCAAAATACTATGACCAAAAATGAGCATTTAGCCACCACTGGTTGGGTTCTGCTGTCATAGTGAAAGGGACCAAGGGGGGACCCCAGGGGCAACTGCAGACTATACTTTTGAGAATTTTGGGTGAGAAAACAGACCCAAGAATAAATACCCAGTCTCTCTAGTACAATCTGGAATCGGGATGGCTGAACCATGACTTCCAGTGAAGTCTGGATCAAACTCTAAACTCATTTAGACGATCACATCTTTCATCAGATGGAGAAAATTGGAACACATTAATCATGCAGGTTATGAACCTTTGCCTCCCCACCATGCTGAAAATTCAGTGATTTGATAATGTTAAAGTCCAAAGTACATCAATCATAAACCATGTATTTCTGCCCAACATTTATCATCTCAAATGCCAGGAAACCTCTCGAAAACTGAGGAAGGTGAGAATGGATCTATCTCTTTGGTAGGGGCTGTGGCCTACCCACCTCTTTCTGGCTATTTTGCAACACAGTCACTTTACAACACTGATCTTAAGCTCAAGCAATACTGGATCAATCCAACACTTTATGGTCTCATTTTTCTTACCTGTCAGTGGGGAAAACAACTGTACTTACTTCCTAGGAATATGAGAAAAGAACAGTGGCATGGAATCCTGCAGCAATGATGCTTAGCGTGACGCCTAGCACTTAGAGAGGACCCTTTCCTGGTTAACTACTTATTCCACAATGTTTATCCCTTTCTACCTTTTTGAAAAGGCCAGACAGAAAAGAATGTCACATCACTCTGCCCCCACCCACTAACAAATAGAAGGAAAATTCCACCTGGAAAAATGCACACTGACGCCAAGAAACAGAGCTACATAATAGTGTTTAATGATGCCCATATAAACTACCAGACCATGGGTTATGTAAACTCTGCTAATTTATTAGAGAGGGAGTGGCAGATAAAGGCTCAAGGTTGACTTGTTCATGTCTGGGACAAGGAAAAGGCCATGATTTTTCAAGTCTAACCATGTGCGACTCTGGCAGTTAAATGGGCGAACCTACAAACAATCTCCAAAGCAGCAGGCAGTGAGCAGAAGGGAGAAGACTTGGGGAGCTGGAAGCACCGGTTAGTTCTCTCATGCTAACATATGACTGTTCCTGAGCTGAGTCTTGTCTACACCCTGCTCCTCCTCAGAGTCACCCCTCTTCTCTTCTACACCACCAGTCGCCCTTGGCTGCCACAGCTGTTGCCCTCCAGCCTGTGACTAGAGTGACCCCCAGCCAGTCCTCCCCTGTTCCCTGTATATTGCGGGGGGCTCTTGAAAGACATGCAGATTTCCAGCACTGGTATTTATCACAAGTGGATAGAAGGCTCTGTATCTGAAATAGGAGGACAAGCAAAGGGTAGATGTTCACTCAGCTATAATAAAGTATTTGAGAGATTATCAATTTAAAAAACATCTGGCTGAAAGGAGCCACAAAACCAACTAAACATCATAAGAAGTTTGCTTGTAAGCAGTTGCTTATATCGGTCAACAGCTCAGTAATAGCAATGTTAAAACTACCTCTTCTTTTTTTTAACCCTTCCCTCATGGTTGCGGAATAGTCGCTGCAGTTCCAACCACTGCGTTCACATTCAAGACAGGAAGAAAAAACAAAGACCACACCAGCTGTAACTGTTCTGTGCTATCAGAAATGAAGCATTCCTAAAGCTCCAGCAGAATTATGTTGAGGCCTAAGTAGCTTAAAGTGCGGTATATCTGTCACTGTGATAAAAACGGCATCACTAGGGGCCCTCCCTGGTGGCACCACAGGTTAAAGCACGGCCCTAAGAAGCTAAAGCCACTTCAGCATGAGTTCGATCTCCGGGCCCAGAGGTGACCCACAGGGCGCGGCAGACCTCTCCTGACCTGCCCGCTGCTCCCCTCAGCAGTGGACTTCATCAGTCGGCCTGTTCTGCTCCCCACCCTGTGTCTGGTGAAGCTTCTCACTGCCCCTGCACCTCTGGCCTGTACCCCAGTTCTGTACACATAAATAAATAAATCTTCCAAAAAAAAAAAAAAACAACTGTCCCCCTAGACAGGTTAGGTACAAAAACAAATGTCAGTAGCATTTTCATCATAAACATACTTATATCCACACCCAAAATGATGGTGAATCTGAACAATGTACAACTCTACAACACTTATGTTAAATGTTGACTACAATAAATCCTTCTTATTCTCTAGATACCACAATTGTCATATTTATCCCCTGAGGACTCCTGTTTTCAAAGGCTCTTGATTATTGACAAGGACTGGACAAGAACAAAGAAAAATTATAGCTGGTATCAGTCACTCTGTCCGCTAGCTGGAAATGCCAAGTCTTTGGGGTAGAAGAAACTAAAACAAATGAGTAATTATAGCAGACTCAAGGAAGGACGTGCATTCCACCGTGCTTATTTTTCCTGTTTAGCTGAATTCAACAACTTAAAAGAAAGTTGAATTTCTGGAGCTCACCATAAGATGGAAACCTGCTAGGAACTCAACTTGAGGCCTGTTATGCCGTTCTGACACACCCTCCAATGCCGAGGTCTCCGACTGTACTCTAGTAAGCAAAAGTAAATTTTGCTACGTAGGGCCAAGGTTTGGAAAGTTAAACTTTTGGCAAAATAGGTGGAGAAATATTGCATTTGTTGGAGTTTACCGGGACTACGTGTTTCAACAGTGCCTGGGGCAAACAGACAAATCCTCTCCCAGCCTTCTCAGAGCCTCATTAAGGTTTTACATGTAGAAAAGTACATTGTTTGCTCTTAAGTATGTGCAACATTTAATAAAGCTTAAGCTAATTTTGCAAAATGAAGGATGAAGAGCATTCTCAGAAAATTAGAGTAAATGGTGCAACTTCTTGGACTATAGAGGTAGATGTCATTTTGGGATTAGGAAAGAGGTTTAAGACGTAGTTGCTCCTACTTGGGGACTGGTTCCCAGAAGAAGAAAACAAAAAAGCACAGAAACCCCACCAGGAAAAGCAAGTAAGAAAAGTGCTCAAAGGGGGAAAGGCTAGTGGAATCCTCAGATTCTGCAGTTGGAATAATCGTAGATGTGGTCTAGTAAAAGGGTCTCACTTAGAGGTGGTCCAAATGAAATCAGGAAGACTAAGAGAGTCTACTAAGCTCACCGAATCACAATCATGGCAGAGTCAAGGGCAGAAATCCAGGACGAGAAACTCTCGGTCCCTAGAAGACAGTGAACGAGTCACCAGGGGAAATGAGCTCAAGGAGAGGCCATGGGACAGTGACAGACTTCCTGGAAACTCAACTGGTAATGAGTGGAGCACGGAAGACCGTGATGATCCAGGCCCGAGACACTTAACAAGAACACCTTCCCTCCATGACCAGGAATGGGACTGGAGTCCATGGAGCCAGCTAACCCAGGCAGCCTGTGACCTGAAACCTGTATCCTGGCCACCTGAAACGCTGAGTGTTTAAACAGACTGTTAGTTTTCTCTTCTGAAATTCCACAAATACGGTGTGCAAATGTTATACAGGCACAGACTATCATTACACTGCATGGTCACTTGCAATCTTTATTACTTAATAACCCGTAATGATATTCATAATGTCTACTAAAAGGAAAGGCTGGGCAGGGGGGAAGAAATAGGAAAATGGCTGAGAAATACTTTGAGATACTATAGCAAACTGTGTAAAAGGGACAACGTGGGCTGAATTTCTAGATTCCAATCTCTTTCATCTTACAGATGCCATGGCTCTGCGGTATTTTGAAAGATCCCTTGTTGCGGGCGTTGTGACCATCTGAAATCTTAGACAGATACCAAGACATAAGCCTTCCACAGAAACTCCGAGCTACTGATAGAAACTGCAAACTAACACTTTCTCCAGCAAATGCCCAATGCAACTGAGATCGTCAAACTTCCAACCTGAAAAACTACACAAGACCTTTTATTCTGACATACACTACAAGCCAGACTACATTTTGACTGTTGTGAACACAAAACACTGACGTTCAGGCTGAGAATGTTGTCTGATTGCAACTTTTTATCCCTGTGGAAATCTGACTTCACAGCTTAAAGGTCTTTTCTAATTTACTTTTCCCCATCACCATTTCCTTTTCCCTTCCACACCCCAGCACCCCCAACTTCGGAGCCTTCCTGTTCTTCATCAGTATCAGCTACTCCTTTTTAAGTATTTTACTTTGTCAAATTGTCTATTATGTAAATGCCCAATATTTCTCTTTTGGACCTGCTTTTCTACATACAATTCCCTGGAACCCCCCCCACTTTGCTGTAAATGGCTGCATTTCATCTTCTTCATAGGTGAACAGTACTCCTGAGTGGACATACTTCATCTTCTTGATGCAATTATTTATGTATGTATGTAATGTATGAATTTAAAAGATTTATTTATTTATGCATACAGAACCAGGGTACAGGTCAGAGTTGCAGGGGTGGTGAGAGGATTCACTAGAGACAGCGGGAAGCAGAACAGGCAGACTGATGAAGTACACTGCTGAGGGGAGCGGCAGGTGAGACAAGAGAGGTCTGCTGTGCCGTGGAGGTCACATAGAAGATGGAATTCGTGAAGCTGCTGCAGCTAGCTTCATAATGCTGCACTTCAACCAGGGAGGGCCCAATGCAATCATTTATTAATAGCTACTTAGGCTGCTGTTTCCATGCCCACTTATTACAAGGTAGTGCTGCAACATACACTGGAAAGCACATAGGTTTTGACATTGATGGTTATATGGCCTTTGGATAGATGCCCAAAATTGCGATAGTTGGGTTATATAGTATTTCCATTTTTAATTTGTTAAGGTAACTACATATTGCTTTCTGTGTCACAGCAGTGTAACCAGGCTCCTCTTTCTCTACAATATCTCCAGCACTTATTGATGAGAAGGTCTTTTTAATATGTGCCAACCTCACAGGTATAAGGTGTTGTCTTACTGTAGTCTTAACCTGCCATCTCTCCTATTCGAAGCATAATGAACATTGTTTCATGTCCTTTGGGCTTCCAGAAATCCTGTTGGGTGAATTGTCTGTAGCCCACTAATGAAGAGTGGATTCATCAACAGATAGATAACAGGTAAACAGGTAGATAGACAAAAGATGACACATTTAAAATTAGATGACAGATAAAGTGATTTGGTGATAGAAAGAGGGAGGGAGGGAAAAAGGGAGAGAGGCCTCGAGAGAGGGAGCCAGGGAGGCAGGAAGCTGAGCTCCTTGAATCGACATTTAATGTGGCAAAGCAAGTGCTGGCCAAGCACGGCATGGCAGAAAGCGCTCTTCACCACCCTGCCTGCCAGCATGGCATGGCAGAAAGTGCTCTTAACCACCCTGCCCGGCCTATGCATTTGCATTTCAATGTCACTCCCCCCAAGGAAAAGGCAGATACCATTTTGGATGACGCTGACACTTTCCCTCTTAACATCACATACACCGTGGCACGACAGCCCAGGTGGAGCTCACTTCAAACATTGCTCTGAAAATCTCCTCCTGTGTCCTTAGTGTTTTTCATCAGCCACAGTTTAGTTTCTGCTTTTGCTTTCTTGCCACTACTTTTATGAGTCCATTTTCCCGGACTGGATATATATTTGGCTTTGGGCCCCTCCTTTTATCTTCAGTAAGTGCCCTTTTAAAATATGAGTCATCCTATAGCTTCAGGTAACAACATTCATTTTTCTAGATGCTTCCCCTTCTTTCTTCCCAAGATCACACCATATTATATTGACAGCTGGTCATGCTTTAAAAGCCAATTCTCCTCTCAGTCTCTCTGGCTGCTGGATCACAGAGGACCCTCCTCTGAACCACGTGTGCCCTGGCTATGCCCAAGGCTTCTGTCTTCAATACAAGAGCTCAGGAAAGCCCAGAGAACCAGGAGAGCAGCAGGACTAGGCTCTTAAGAGGCCTAGTCAGCCCTTCTAGAACTGGACCCTGTGGTTTCAGGCACCTGGAGGTTTCTAAAGTTGTCTGAGCCCACTGGGCCAGGCCCTCTGCTCCTCCCAGTGCTGTCATGTCTGGAAACAGACCACCAATGTGGTAGAACTGTGGTCTTCTCTGTAACTCACAAGTAGCCAGACACAAGCAAAGGCTGCCCACTTCCTGTCCATTCTGCTTACCCACCACTGGGCAATGAGCCAGCAAATGGTTCCTATGTCCCCTGGACCTGTGGGCAGACTGGTCTCAGGTGAATATTTCTCATTCAGAGATCAGTGAGGTCTGCAGTTCTCCAACCTCTCAATTGACCCAGATGAGCAAAGTTCTTGGGGCCAGAAGTTGATGCCAAAGGTGGCCTGTGAGCTCAGCTGGAGCTTTCAACACATACCTATACCAGCAGGCAGCTGAGAGCCAAGGGAGCACCCAAGAATGAGTATGCCAAGGGACCAACGCAGGCCTGGACGTAACCTTGAAGTTCCAGAATGTACCACCACTTTCCACTGACAAAGGAAGTCACTGAGCCCGGGCCTGAGTCAAAGGAGGAGGGTTACTCTCCCTCCACATGCCAAGGGAAAGGTTCACACAAGGAGGGTGTGGGTGGAGGCAAACTGCAAACACTGTTCGCTGTCCATCATTGACTGACACCACTGACCCAAAGAACCTGGTCTAGCGTCTCGGATCCCAGATACAGCAGCCTCAGAAGGCAGGATGATCTGCTGCGACCTCTAACTATAAGCAGGAATGACCTCCACCTGGCACGCGCCATAAAACACATGGATTGTCACACCAGCCCTAGACCTCACCTCCTCTGCCCAACCACGCCAGAGCTTGAACAGTATTGCTTTCTCCTGACTCTCTGCCTTGGACTGAATGTACCCGAGAAAGTGTTGACTCTTAGATGTGCATAAAGGGCTGCTCTTGACCAGAAACACTCTCTCAAGGAGCAGCAGTCACAGTGACTTCATACTGGCAACCAGGCACGGAGCCAAGGAAACTGGATCCTCCGATGTACCTGGCAGGCATGTCAGTGGCACCAGTTTCGAAGGTAGAGCACCGGGAAGGAGCAGCCTGGGAGCACAAACTCAAGGGGGCAGGTGTGTGTGTTGCAAAGGCCAACACATAGGGCTTTTGTACTGTGTGGAAAGGAGTAGGAGGTGAGGAGAGTTCCCAGGGGCCCAGAGCTACACAGTATTTTGGGAGAGAGTAGGTGAGCCCACAATGTGGGCTGAGAATGTGGGATGGGGCTTTCTGGAAGTACAGCAGGGTCCTCGGGTTTCTTGCATTTAAGTACCAGGACTGAAAAGTAAGTTCTTTTTGTGTACCCGAGACACTAAACAAATCAAAATTTTCACCTATTATTCAGTTGATGCGGTAAATGGTGAGTCCTTGAAATACTTTCTTTATCTCAATACCAGAATATCATTGTTGCTGATTCCTGTGACTTAAGAAAAATGTAATTTCTTAATAATGATGACTTCAGTGATTCCCCACCTTGCCACAATCTGGGCGTTTTTACATGCATCTCTCCAGCCTTCATCAAAACACCGTCCAGTCCACTCATTGTTTGTCCTCATTCTAAAGGTGGGGGGAATTATGGCTGACACATGCTTAGGGACTTGTTCAAGGTGAAGTTCAAAGATGCAGTCTGCTCCAGCACAGCATGATGGAAGGTGGGAGGGTGCAGTCCCTGCTTACCCTCCACCCACCTGTGTTGTCCCAGCAGAATCCTGTCATGTGGAAGTCCCACATGCCCAGGGACAGAGGGGTGCTGCTGCTACAGGTGAAGTTGGGGGGTCCTGGGCTCTGCCCTCACCCTGCACCTCCAAGCTAGAAAAAGAAAGACCTAACAGAGCAACCTGACTTTCAGTCAGGGTTCTCTAAAGTGTGGAACTGCCAGGTGTCCTGTGAGGGAGTAGATGCTGTCAGCCCCTCCCCCAGTGGGGGTCTCCTTAGGGCCTTTTTCCTTTCTCCCCTCCCACGGAGTTGCTATGGTCCAAACTTGGAACACTTTTTTAAGAGAAAAGAGGGGATATTTTTAATAATTACACCATAACAACTGGCACATTTTGAACTGGGATAGCAAGATTTCCTTATGCTAATTGAGGAAATAAATCCTTATCTACCCCAAGGATGTTTCTATTTTCAGGGGAGATGATGAAACTATTCTTAGAGACTTTCTCTCTGTTTTCTTTTTCTGCTTGATTCCATTTTAATAATATTTTAGAAAATATACTTGAATACGGAGTGAAAGGAAGATGATCCATATAAGTATGGGGAAGGAGGGATGGAAATGTTTGCAGTTTCATCATGGTGAGGTGTGTGTCCATATGGCAAATCATACACCTTAATACACGCCATTTCAAGAACTGCCACAATACCTTCATGAGCTGAGAGAGAGTTGCAGACAGGTCCACACATCTTCCAGCTGCAGGGATGTTTAGCATCCACACTTACGAAGTCAAGGGTTAAATTCCAGCTGAAGATGGCAGGTTCAACACATAAATCTCATTTTATTCACTCCATGCAAAACTAGGTAAAGGAATTATTTAAGAAATAAACTGTCAAGAACAGGGAAATAACAGTTATAAAATTTTGCACACTAGAAATCAGAAGCACAAATAATAAATTACCTGAGAGTTCCAGAATCTGGCAATGAGTTAACTTCGGAACCAACTCAACTAATGTTGCAGAAGATTCAGGAATCATCAGCATCCAGGACATCTAAAATGGGGATAAAAGGATGAAGGTAAATAACAGATAAGCAGACCAATGTCTAGCAGCTCTCCTGGTCCTGTCACAACTGACCGCCCCTTCTCCACACAGACCCAAGACTGCAGGTTTATTCCTCAGAGGGGAAACAGGGACTTGAGTTGGACACGTCTGCCATATTGGAAAGCAGAGTCCTAAGGACACACCTGCAGCCTGAATATCACTTCCAGTGGCTGCTTCTCTTGTGGGCTTCTAGTACAATGGTAAGAGACAAAGAAGCTTGTCTTTGGGAACTGAAACTGACCAACCCAGGAAGAGTCCTAAAGAGACTGATATTGGAGATTCTGAGGAAACAGCCCACTCAGTTCTCTCTGCTGTGAGACACCTGGCACAAAAGATCTGTCTTTGCGTTGACAGATTCCTGAGCTTTTAAGTTCCCTTTCCCAAATATAAGACAAGAAAGCGCCACCAGAAAAGTGAGGGAAGCTGCTTATTTTTCCCCTAGAAGTTTAACTTTAACTTAGTTTATCTGTGTGTTTGTTTTTGCTATATGCCACATACAAGTGACATCATGTGGTGTTTGTGGAAGAGAGTTTCCAGGTGGATCTCTCAGTGTCTGCTGTTAATGGTTCACCCAAATATGCGCGCTTTCTAATTCCTGGGACCCACGGATGTCACCTTATATGACAGGGGCCTTGCCTTCCTGCCACTGCAAGATTCTCTTGCTCCAGTGTCCTGGGTGCTATTTACTCAATTCCTAGTAATTCACCCACACACTAAGGGAAGGAGGGAGAGACACCCCTGCTTCCACTGCTCTTCTGCGTCCCGGCCCCAGCCCAGTCTTCACTGCTTTCCAAGGGAAGACATTGCACCACAGAATGGGTCTGAGTGCAAACCTGAACAATCTCCCGTAAAATAAGCGCTCCCTCCAGGTAAGTCTTTGGCCACATTTTGATACTGTCTCTGACCCTCACATACTTGAACTTCTCCTTAGGAAGAGGAGGGGGAAAGCCCACAGGCAAAGCTCGGCAGGAAAACACAAGGACTTCCAAGGACAGCAGCCCTTTGAGGGGGGAAAGAACATTCTGGAGAGTTCCTCCTCCATATTCAAGCTGTTCTTGACAAGTTTTACAACATATCAAAGAGGGTCACTACAGACAGAAGTGCCCCGTAGATGTTTGATGAGATGTATGATTTGCAAGCCATAATTTTTATGAGACCCCAGAGGAAACATGAAATCTACTTTATGGATATGTATTTGTATCATATATTTTCACATATATTACACAGCAATATATATTACGGAATAGTATGAAATTATACATAGTGATATATGACATAAGTACATATAAGAGACATATCTATATCTATATGTCCATGTGCATATACTGGACATAGGTTGATGACAAAATAGCTGATGTGTTAAAAGTTCTCTTGCAGTTACTAATTGAACTTATTTTCAATTTTTTAAAAGAGCTGATGAAACTACTTTGTTGAGGTTTTCTGTGAGCAGGCTCCCTTGCTCCTAATTTTGTTGGCTGAGAAGTCCCATTACGTGCAGTGAACATGTAAACTTCCGCACTAGGTGAGACCTTGCTCAAGCATCAGTGAGCAAAATTTCAATTCAGAAAAGCTGAAATGGGATTTTCCATAGATCAGAAATTCTTTCAAGGAGCATGTCAAGCTCTTTGTATGCATCTCTTTCTCTGGGAACTCTCTATCCTTCACAGATTCTCAACAAACCTCATGTCCTTAGAAAATCTTAGAACAATTCTATTATATCAACCAATTCAAGACCTTTACTTGAACCAGTTTACTGATTGCAATCACTTAATAAAAATGTTTAAATGACCCTAACTTGCACTATTTGACATGACGTGGTAAAAAAAAAAAAAAAATTAGCTATAAAATTGTTTTAAAAATTCCAAGAGTGGGCCCTCCCTGGTGGCGCAGCGGGTTAAAGCACTGCACTGAGAAACTGAGGCCACTTCCACATGAGTTCGATCCCCGCATGCCCCGGAGATGACCACATGGCGTGGCAGACCTCTCCTGACCCGCCCGCTGCTCCCCTCAGCAGTGTACTTCATCGATCAGCCTGTTCTGCTCCCCGCTCTGTCTCTGGTGAATCCTCTCACCCTCCGCATCTCTGGCCTGTACTCCAGTTCAGTATGAATAAATAAAAAAATCTTTAAAAAAAAGTGAATAAAAAAAAATTCCAAGAGTAAGAAGTTCAAATAATAGAGCTACACTTTGATATTTAACATTGGACTCTTTAGGGGAAATGTATGAAATAAAATTCTTATTCTTTTTAATGTAAATGGTTACCTGTCAAACTTCAAGAAGCTTTAAAACAATTGGTTCTCTTTAAAAATTTTAAACTAATCCCTATAATTTTCTTTAACTACCAGTTTATTTATCAAATCCTTCCTCTGACTCTTCGAGGTGAATCCTGTTCAGCTTCTGTCTAAATTACTCTACCTGCCTACTACAGGACTTCAAATCAACTGATGCATATTGTGCAAACAGATATTTAACAAGATTCTATGGACCAAGCCAGAAAACAGCTACTGTTGAACTAGGTGAATCAACCATGATTATCTCATCAGCCAGAGAAGTGATAAGGGGAAAAAAAGAATTTTAAAGACTGGACAGACAGCCTTGTGATAGCCACATTGCAAGTAGGAAAAGGCAGATTTACTGCTGCCTGGTACAGATGAATGTGGCTTGGACTAATTTTAACCTAGTAATTTTGATAGGTGGAACACTCAGATATTAAACCAAGTTATGTATATGGGAATATTCATTAACACCTGCACACCAGCTCTTCTGCCTTGAAGGCTCTGGTCTGAACCCCCCTGAACCTCCACCAACCCCATTCAGTGAAGTGCCACGCCAAGTGTCACCTTCTAATGCTACTTTGAATGCCATTTTGAATTATCTCCTATTCCTTTCAATGCTGAACCACCAGCCTCTTCTCGTCAGGCTTCACATATTTGTAGCCACTGATCTGGCACCTGTTTGGTGCTAAACAAATGCTGTTGACTGAGTGAACGAGAAGCCCTTTATAATATATACCACAAACAAATAGAAATATGGAGGAAACCAAACATGCATTTGAATCCCATCTCATTGTTCTCTTGAAGTTCTGACTCAAGACAGGAATCCTCTGTGGTCAGATTTAGTAGGTACTTTCCATGAACAGAACAGAGAGGCAAGGCAGGCCGGCCGAGATGCAAGGCCCTGTTGGGAGCCTGCTAGAGATCACACACATCACTCACCCACTTTCAACACGACAGCGTGCTTGGGAGGCTGGATCTGCAGCTACAAGCCCACATTGCACAAGCCTGCGAGTTCCTGTTGCTTATGTCAACAAGGAGGCCTTTACCCAGCAAATGGTTTGGTAGACTTTTCATCTTCCTTGACAATTAAAGCTCGAGTGTGGCATGTTTGTGTTTCAGGTGAAAGGTTTAAGGTACTAAGAGAGAGTCACCTTGTTGCATCATCAATAGCTAATTAGCTGGCATTATTTCCAGTCTTTGATGAAAAGCCTTTGAGGCCACAATGACAATAAAGAACAACAAGGCCCAAGTCTTTGGGACTCAGACAAACAAATGCCACCCCAAACCATCCTCTCGGAACTCAGTGCTGGAAAAGCCAAGCCACCAGATACAGGCCCTCATTCAAGAGTGCTTGAGAATAACCTAGAAGCTCCTCCAAATAGGTATAACAGCATCTCTCAAAGAGCAGAAAATAGAGAGAGGCTCAGTATCACTTATCAAAGAGCCTAGGAAAGCTCTGTGATCCCCAGCAGTGAACAGAGGCAATGGTGATGATGATGATAAAATATCATCAAAAATGTAACCCTAAAAATTATAGCTAAATTTTTTAAATAACAACGCAAGGATGGCTGTAGCAAAGTCAGCTCTCCAATAGCTGATCCCAGGCTGTTTGCTGGCCAAGGGCAACAGGTCAAACTGGAAGATGCACCAAGTGTATGTCTAGCCTCAGCCTCCTGCCTGCCGTGGCTCCGTTCCCTCAGCCACTCCTGTCTCCCTGGTGCTCGGCCCTAAATCCCGCTCGTGATGTCTTAGTGTCCTCCTCTCAAATCTTTAGTGCTGAAAATAAATTGCATCTCTCGCAAAATGCAATCAGTCATGTTATTGCTTTACCTGCATCACCAGAGCTGGGTAATACAGGGAAAGCTTAGAGCACAGGGCATCTCTGGCATGGAATCAAGCCAGCTTCTGCCAGGACCTACAGGGAAAGGTTGGGAACCACTGAGTGTCTCCCTGGTGCCAAGCACCATGCTCCACACTGAGCATGAAAAGCTGAAAAAGACACGTCTGAGCTGCTTGAGTACTGCCGGGCTGCAGGGCCGCTGTGTCAGGGGTCAGGGCAGAGAGACCCAGGGCAAGGATGGGTCTTGCCTGAACTCTCATGGAGGGGGGTAGGGTTACAAGAGCTTCGACTGCAGGGTCTACCTGCCCCTCCGGCCACAGCCCCCATGTCTTCCCAGCAGAGGCAGCTCTGTCTGCTTCCACCTGTTCTCAGATCTCATGGTTCCTCAGTAAATCCGTGTTAGGCAGGAGACAGGGTCCACTGAATATTGGGCAGCTCTGTGACACTGAACATTCACTCAGGTTGAGGCCAGTCAAATCATCGTAATGTATAAAGGCCAGGTCACCCATACTCAGCTAAACGACTGCCCCTTTCTCTAAGAAGGAACCACTCCTGCACTTTAGGGAAAACAAAGTTTTCACCACTAATAAGCCTTTTAGGCTAATGATACAGAATCTACTGTGACACAACAAAAGGTCACAGGCAAGAGGAAATCACAAGTTTAAGAGATTTCATGCTGCCAGGGAAATGACAAAGGCCCCCAAGCCCCTCAGTGATGCTGGGTTCAAACTGCTCAAATAGAACTTCTTCTCAGGGAGCAGCCCCTGATGCTGACTCCCTCAAGCCTAACTGCTTATGCTTTGAGAAAACCTTACTCGGGGTCTGCAGGAGGAAAGTCTCTTAGAGAGCTCAAGAACCCATAATCTGGGCCTCCCTGGTGGCACAGGTCATCAAGCCCCTGCAGCACGAATTTGATCCCAGACAGGGAGTGACCAGGGAGTGACCCACAGGGTGCAGCGGACCTCTCCTGTCTCCCCGCTGCTCCCTCAGAAGTGTGTTTCAGTCATTCTGCCTGCCTTGCTGCCCACACCCCTGCACCCATGGCCCACACCCCAGTTCTGGTATGCATAAATAAATAAAATAAATCTTAGAAGAAAAAAACTCAGAATCTGTTATCAAATCAATCCGCTTTCTATCTCTGCCTTTGCTCCCATCAGGAATGAGAATCTGTTTGCCCCAAGTCTGTGTCCAACTCAATCTCCCTGGTCCCTCCCAACAACAGCATTTCTGCACAGTCATAGGAGCTTCTGTGAGTTATGTGTATCTCTAGAAGATTTTCTGTCCTAATTTTGTTTCAATCTAGTTAGTAAAACATTATGAATGATCATGTGTTCCTGAAATTGTATTACCCACCTACTTCTAAACATGTTAGAATCCACTGTCAGGGTCTCAAATGTTGAGACAAGACTTGGCCAAATTAATTCAAGCAAGGTATAGAAAACTGAATTGAGGAATCAAAGGGAAGAGACTGTCTCCCCAAGAGTGTCTCATTAGTGAGCTTAAAATATCTCCAAGCTAAAATGACATTATTTATTCAAGACTCATAATTGCCCTGATATTGAGAATCATGGTAAACATGGTAAACTTAACACAAGTAGAATCTTTGAAGCCACCGAGAGACGCTTTTTGATCATCTCTGTGGTTGTTCTCACTGTGCATCACTAACGTACATTTAAAGTCAGAATTCTTGCTTTTCATTCATGAATTGCTTCCCTCTAAAACAGTGACTCTTGGCTGAAAGTGATCTTGCCACAGGGGACACCATCAGAACCCATTTCTGCCTTTACAACCTGGGGGTTGATGGGTGGGGTTGCTACTGGCATCTACTGGGTGGGGTCAGAGCGGTTCCTAAATATCCCACAATGCCCAGGCCAGCCCCCACCACGAAGAACTACCCAGCCCAAAACATCAACAGTGCCACAGTTGAGCAACCTGCCCTAGAGGAATGCACTGAGCTGGTACCTTGTGTTCCCACCACACTGTGGCTCACTTTTCCTGTCCCACAACTCCACTCTTCCATGTCACTGAGATGAGTTCACTGTGCCCCTCATGTAGTCAGGCATGGGAACACCATTCTAGCATTCCAGACCTTTGCTGGGGGCTAGATGTCTTACTGTCTTCTCTTCTATAGGAACATGCCTTTGCTCAGTTGACCAGCACTGTAAGCCCCAGCAGTCGTCAGATGAGATCTTCAACCTTATCAGGACAATTTAACTAGATCTGTTAAATTTACCTGTCAGGTTCAGAGAAATAGGTGGAAGAATTCCACCCAGGCACATGTGCTCGGCTCTGTGATACCTGGACTGGTGATACCAACTGCACTGGACCAGCCATGGAAGATAAGACCAGAACCTTTCTGCAGAGCACCTGTGCCTTGCCACATTCAGAACTTCGTGATGAGTCTTCTGCCCACAGATCTGCATGATTACATCTGGGGCCTCACTACCCTGGCCCTAGGTATAAAGACTCCACACCGAAGATACAGATCCGGCCCAAAGGTGGTGCAGATAGAACTGGGGTAAGAGCTCTGTTTGACATGAGTTCTTACTGTAGATAAGTAATTGGCAGGAACTACCTTGTCCTTAGGCTGGATTTTTTATGCTATTTATAGTCAAGGATATGGTTGAGATGGCAGCGAATAGAACCCATGGTAACATAGGAAATCAGCAAACAGAAGCATGACACAGAAAAAAGACAAATCTATTATGTGTCCATGTGAGACTCCATACCTAGAACCACCACTGGCTCATGGTAGGTATTCAATAAATACATGTTGAAAGAGTGACTGAAGGTCAGGGAAATGACACTCATTACTAGGCAGAGACTAAGAAGCAGAGCCAGAGGGAGCTCCTGACATGGTGCCTAAGTCCCAGTAGGACCCTCAGGCACCTACATCTGGATGAATGAACAGGTAAGTCCATCCCTAGAGGTGTCAGACCGCAGCTATCCATCCTTGCTGTCCTAAGACAAGTGGGCCTCTACATAAGCTGGTTCCTGCTCTTTATTACCTGAGCAATTTCAAAATAAAATGACAGTGAATTGGATCCTCGGAGTGTCTCTTGCAACCCAAACAAGGGCCATGAGATCTTGTAATGAGAAGGGCACTGAGTCCATGTGCCATCACCGTAGTCCAGTGCACTTCACCCTCTCCCCATTTTTGATCCCATTCCCCACTCCACCCCCCTAAAATGTCTCCAGTATATAGTTGTTCATTATTATTATTATCCCCCCCGGTCCTTTATGTTCCTGCTATGAGTGAAGCCATCTGGTATTTTTCCTTTTCTTTCTGGCTTATTTCACTAAGCATGATCCCTTCCAATTCCATCCATATTGCTGCAAAAGACATGTGTTTATCTTTTTTGGTTGTTTAGTAATACTCCATCATGTATATGTACCCCATCTTTTTAATACAGTCATCTACTTTTGGGCAATTGGGTTGTTTCCACAGCTTTCCTATTGCAAATAAAGCAGCAATAAACACGGGGGTGCAGGTGTCTCTCTGAATCAGTGTTTGTGTCTTTTGGGTAGATACCTAGGAGCTGGGTCATATGGAAGCTCCATGTTTAGCAGTTTGAGAAACCACCAAACAGTTTTCCATAGTGGTTGTACCAGTTTGCATTCCCTAGGGAGACACTTTAATAAATGGTACGACACTGAATTTGAGGCCTGAGGTGTCTATCTGCCCTGGGCTAATCCCCAGGACACCCTGACTTTCCTTCTAGTTCATAACTTGGATTAATAATGAATCAAAAATCTCCTAATGGGATTAGAAGAACTATTTTTCTGGTGACTTACTCCTTCCCCTGCTCCAGCCACACTGCCTCTTGATCAAATACAAGAATTTCTGTACCTCTTCTTGCATGATAAAAACAGGAATGAAAGGAACTGATGAGCCTTATCTCAGCTGAGACCTGGCACAGACCACAGCTCTGTGCCCAGCCCCATCCTGAATGACTTAGCACACCTCAACCACCCTGTAATCAAAGCATGACTTTTTCTGCAGCCCTGCTGTGAACCTACAGCAAAACATTAGATAATAACCAGCCTATTAATAAGAGATGAAAGTGTTATTTTTAGATTAGGTTTACCTAGGGGGGGAAAAGGTTGACTCAATTTTGGCTTACTAAGATAGCCAAGATTGTATATATTAACGGCTCACCTATTTATGTGCTTAACCAGGCTCAAATTAGCAGACACATGTCAACTCTCAGAGTTCTTTATGGCCTCTGACAAGCATGCATGTGATCCCAGTAAGAATCACCTCCATGAATAATTATATTTCTCTTTCTTCTCAGAAAACATCTTGAAACTTGTTCCAAATGCTCCCTACTGCAAAGTCTAAAATGATATTACAGGTTCAATACAAGCGGCACCCTAACTACAATTTCACACTGAGTCAACATCTGCTCATACCTCTTTTCAGTTTTCTTTGAAGGTAGACAGATGATAAACAGGCATGTCTCGGTATCAGAATGATGGGTATGGGGGTGGTTACAGTAAGATTTTAATTAACAATTTATTTAATGCCTACATGGAGCTAATTTATAGAAGAATGAAGACTTCTTCTTCTTTAGAAAATAATCTCTTTCCACTTCCTTTCAATATTTTTAATAGCAGCCCTGATAATAGCAGCCCACTGGCTAAGATAAGATGACCATGAATAGCTGGGGGAATTGAGAGAGAAAAACTATTCTCATAAAACTTCTTTCTGTTGATTTTAGGATGAAATTCAATTTTTCTCATTTTAATTTCAGTGCCACGACTGAGGTAGCATATATCTCATTGTCTGAGTAGGTAAAATAGGACCAAAGTGAAGAAATAGAACTTTGCACTCAAAATTATTGAGAAAGGATTTCATTTTTGACTCAGATGGAATAGCTTCCACTAACCAAACCATCCTGCTAGAAACAACTACAAAATCTAGACAAAATATAAAACAAGTTGTTGGAAGACAAGAGACAGCAACCAAGGTCCAAGTGCTTAGAGAAAAAAACAAAAGAAAACATAGGAGACCTCAGAAACTTTTCTGGCTTTTCCCCTTGAAACATTTACTCTTCCCTAAGCAAGTCAGCTCTGCAGAAAATTAGAGACTCGAAGCTTTCATCAGGTGTCAGAAACAAAAAGTAAGGTCCAGACTAGCAAGGCGGCAGTACTGGAGGAGACAAGCACGTGGAGGAACAGAAACTACAGAAATGCACTGCATTTCTCCTTGAGGTAATTATCACCTCCTAAACCAGGTGTTAGAAGAAGCCAGGAAACCAGCAGGAGTCAAGTAAGAGGCCACAAAACTTGGCAGACTTTTCACTCACAATGCTCAAGGAGTAAGGAGACATCTGGAGTACGGAGACCCATAAAAAGACTAGCCCAAAGACTTGAAGCCCTGACTGGATCAAGGTGATCAGCTCCTGTTGAACAGTCTAGTAGCAGGAAAGTAAATTCCCTGTGAACAAAGACAGCATCACTAAAAGAATTTACAATTTTTATACATAGTATCCAGCAACCAATATTATATTATAATTTATATGCTACTAAGTAGGACTGTATGAATGAAAACTGAAATAAAAATGCAGGCATTGGAAACAACCTCATGTGTGATTCTCATATTGTGACTTTCAGATAAGATTTTAAAATAATCAGAGTTCAAACAGCCAAAAGAAGAGATGACAAAGGTGGAAAAAACTGTGTTGTTTAGATACCTATTAAAAATGCAAGTGTTAGACATTTTAAAAATAATCATCAAAATTAAGAACTCAAAGATGTGTCCAACAAATAACTCAACAAAAGAGTAGAGCAAATGAGCGAACTCGACAACAGGTTGGTAGAAAGACTGAAACAAAAAAAGCAACAGCTGATGAGACACAAACATGAAAGCCTAAGAAATATGAGCGAGTGGAAAGGTACAATACACATGTAACTGGAGTTCCCCCAAGGAGAAGGCAATAAAAGAGCTGAAGAATATCTGAAGAGGAACTAACCAAGAATTCCCCCCAACTGGTAAAAGCATTAATTTATACATATAAGAAGTCTTACAGAGTGGAAGCAGAATAAATACAAAGGGAAGGGAAACAACATTTAGGTATGTCAGTGCTACATGGTGCTGAAAACATAGGCTGGACATGCTAAAAATAAAAACCAAGGGAAAGCTTTAACAGAACCAGGAGAAAGCTGGGAGCAGTGAGAAAGGCACCATCACATTCAACAGAGCTTTTCCAAGGAAATAATGGAATCCAGACGATTCCAGAATGGTAAAATGCTGAAAGAAAGCAGCAGTCACCTCCCAGACTAAGAAAAACTTCTTCAAAATCAAAGCCAAACAACAAAGGCATTTAGTGAAATTTATCAGTACAAACTATAGCAGACAAACTTGCAAACATCCGCTAAAAAGATGATTTGTGCCACCTTTCAGTCAATATGTGCCCCCAGGATGATACAGACCTCGAGGAAACAGAAACCAGAAATCCACAGCTACTTCTAAGAGCAACCAAAATAATACATTACATGTTTTTCCTTGCTCCAACTCACAACTTTGAGCCAACTTTTACCTTAGAACACACTACACCTGAGGAAATAAGTCTCCATATAAGTGAACTTCTTTGATAATTCAAAGATATGGGAAAAATGAACAAATATTTTACTTGGCACCATAGCAGCAGGGAAAGAGGGAAGTACCTTGCTCGCTCTCTTTCCCTTTGTCTCTGTCAGTCGGCCTCTCCCTCTGTCTCTCTCTCTCTCTGTCTGTGTGTGTGTCTAAATTTCGAGTTTCCATCCTGAACAGAATTTGCTGCTAGGCAAAGTGTGCTAATAAACAGTGGCATAGGTGGGCCTAGGGGCTAAGTCTCAAACACTAATATCTCCACAATTTGAGTTCAACCCCCAGCCAGGGAGCTGACCCACATGGCACGGAAGATCTCTCCTGCCTCACCCACTGCTGACCTGAGCAGTGTACTTCTGTCTGTCTGTTCTGCTCCCCACTCTGTCTCTGATGAATCCTCTCACCGCCCCCAACACCTCTGGACTACACACCATTCTTCCACACAAAAATAAACAATCAAATAAATAGAGGCATAAGTAATTTCCTACAGATGTGTGGCCTTAACAGAGGTCTATGGGTACTATGTGGAAAATGACAGCGCTTTTCCTTCATAGTCCACAGCGTATGAAGGGAAGGTGACAGGCTCTGTGATCCAACAGGCCTTTCTGATGATCTTGCACTCGTCCCTGCCACTGAATGACCAGTGAATTATTTACCTTTTTTAAGTCTTGGCCCTGCCCTCTTTTAAATGGGAACACTAATACCTACTTCAAATCATTGTGAAGGTGAACTTAGATAATGAATATAAAATCCCTCCTACAGCACATGATTCCCAGTCGGTACTCAAATGAGTAGGCGCTGTTACTAGCTAGGCATACTGGTTTATCAGATAAGAGGAAACAGCTGAATGACAAAGCACCAAGTGGGGAAAACTAACAGATAAGTCCCTCCTCACTCAAGAATATGAAGAATGGGACTAGGTACTCCTAAAAGCAATGTGTTATTTATACGTGCTGATTTCCCTATTCCTCAAGCTGTGAAATGTGGTTGCCTTAGAGATAGGGTAGTTATTAACCACCAGTAAAAATAAGCACACCGCTGAGAATTTATAGGAAAATGCATTTAATTAAGTGCCATCTGAGCCACCCACACGGTGAACATGGATTCTGGCAACAAAGGGGTTAGTGATGCCAAGTTCCTGCCAAAAGCTATTTCCTTAGTAGAGTGTGTGTGTGTGTGTGTGTTGTTGTTGTTGTTGTTGTTGTTGTTGTTTTTCTCCCTGACCGAGGCCTGAACAAAGAGTTCCAGATGGCAACATGGAGTAAGAAAATCCCATCACTACAGACTAGAAGTCTCCCCAGGTCCAAAGAAGATTGGAAAAACCTTTAAAAACATTTCTCCTGGATGAAGAAAGGGGGTGGGTAGGAAATAACAGTGATTAAACTTCAGACTGAATGCCTGGAGGGCTTTTTCATCGTTAGATGTACCCCACCTGTGCAGCACCAGCACTGTAAGTGTGGTTGGGGGTGACTGGGTTGATGGGATGAGAGGCGAGTAAGGACACAATTCAACAGAAACAGCAGTGACCATTTTGTTAAGTACCTGGCGTCTCAGTCACCATGCTGAACGTTTTGCGTGTGTCATTAAATTTCATGCTTGGGGGCCTCCCTGGTGGTGCAACGGGTTAAAGTGCAGCACTGTGGAGCTACCCGCAGCCACTGCAGCACGAGTTGGATCCCCAGCCTGGGAGGTGACCCACAGGGTGTGGCAGACCGCTCCTGTCTTGTCCACTGCTCCCCTCAGCAATACATTTCAATCTAGCTATTCTGTTGCACACTCTGTCTCTGGTGAATCCTCTCACCACCCCATCTCTGGCCTGCACCCCAGGTCTTGTATGTATAAATAAATGAATCTTTAAAACAATTCATGCTTGCAACCTACGATGACCTATTGCACCCTCAATGTGTAGGGCAGAAACCCCATCGCAGAGAGCTGGAAGAGTTTGCCTGTGATCTCAGAATCAGTCACCCACAGAGTTGAGCTCAAACCAAGTCTTCTCTGACCTCAAAGGTCATAATCTATCTGGGTACTGAGAAACAGGGCAAAGTTCTAAAAACCCCACCTTCACACAAATAGGTAACTAAAAAAATCAATGTATGAGATTAAGCTTAACCAATAAGGAATACTGGCAAAATGAGAGTATACATCAAAAAACTGAGCAAGAAATCCACTGGCTTGGGAAATCACAGAACATTCTGTGCAACAGAAAAGTTCAAGAATGTGGGGTTGAAATAAAAAGCATTCCAAAACTCACTGAAGACCAAGCGACTGACTTCATCCTTTATTTCTACCAGAGCATATTCTATTCACAAATAGAGTTTTCTAGCTTTTTCTGAAGAGCTGTTGTTTGTACACCCTTCTTTCTCCTTAGTAGAAAAAAAGTGGATGTGCAAGTTAGTTGTTAAGTATAAATGTGAAAAATATTTCATTCACTGTCAAAGTTTCTTCTCAGATGCCAGATGTATGAGTAAAAGAAGCAGTGCTAAAGGCAGTGTCTTCATAACTCTCGCAGAAATAGGAAATAATGGGCTCTGGACATGGAAAGTACCTTAGCAGGGACTACCGAGTAACTGTGTGCCTTGAGAGGGGACCTGCCTCCACTCTGGGATCTCCGACTTCGTGTAGCCTGTCATCTATAATTGGAGACGCTTGATTATTCCCAACTATGTCTGCTGAACTGCAAAGTCGTGCATCCAATTGACTTCAAGACAATTCCAGTCACATGTGACCAGCAATTCTAACTCAAAGTTTGCCCAAAACTGAGCTCCTATTGTCCAAGTATACGCTTTCTTCGATTTCCCCTACTCCAGCATAGCCTCAGGGTCATTAGAGCTGGAAACCTAAAAGGACATCTCTGATCCTCTTTCTCTTTCACCCTGCCTATCCCTTTAGCCCCCAAGTTCTGTCAGTTCCATCTCTGTACACTTCCTGATTTCATCTCTCCCAGTTCCACTACCACTTTTCATCAGTTTCTTATCTGAAATAAATCAAGTGTTGCCATCATGCCCCCTCAAGTCCTGTTCCATTGTAAAACACTCTCCATACTGTGGGCAGGGCGGTCTTTGTGAAACAATCTGATCCTATCACCTCCTTGGCAAAAACTTACACTTATTCCCCAAACATTCTTGTATAAAGTTCAAAAGTCTTCATATGCCATCCAAGATCCTTTGTGATCCGTCTCTTTCTTGTTTTTCCAGTTTTTACCCTTGTCATTCCACTTTGCACGTCTATGATCTACTGAAAGCAACCAAATGATCTGTACTCTCATATCTGTTATTTTTCTAAGTGCTATCCTTTTAAGAAAAGACCAAAAGAAAAAAAAAATCACAAAACAGTAATGGGTTATGACCATCTTCCCAAGTAGGGCGCAAACACGTGAAGGACAGGGACACATTATATTCATCTTTGTTCTCTAATACCTAGGATAATCTATAAACAGGTGGTCAACAAAAGTTTATGGAACAAATTTAGAAAAAGAAAAATAAGGAAGGAGGAGTTCCATATGTAGGAAGGTTTATTTTCAGGCACACTTAGCAGCTGTAAGACAAGTAATATATTACATTTTCAAAAGTCAGAACTTTTAATAGAGAGTACAGAGGAATAAGGAGATGCCTAATTTCATAGATTTAAATAGAATAAAGATCAATGTGAAGTATCTAATGGCCTAAAGAGACAAGTCAATTCGGCAACTGACAGGTTCATGATAAGTAGATAAATATACATATGTAAAATAGATTACAGATACATGGATAGATAGACAATAGACAAATAGATTAGATAGATGGATAGGTATAGACAAATAGATGATTAAAGATGATATTAAAAATAGGTGATAGATAATAGATGAATTGTCAGGAGGGAGGAAGGAAGGAAGGAAATAAATGTAGGAAGAAGGTGCCCTGGAGACAGGCCTGGGCTCTGGGGCTTAGGTGGGGGGCGAGGGAAGTACATTTGGCAGCTTTACCTCCAAGTCATAAACAATGGAAAAGAAAAAGAAAAACACTTTGAGAAGGGGAAAACAAGTTATGAGAGAGTGAATGTGCTCTTTGGTGACAGTTACATCATAAGTGTTACCTGAGGCCCCCAAGATGAAGATGGCAGGCACCCACAGGTGAGGCTGGCCTTTGCGACAGCCCTCGGGTTATACAGGTTTGGTAGCTTCCTTTGGCTAGGTATTGGCCAGTCCCTGCCAGGCAGAATCAGTCAATATTCTACCTTACTTGCCCTCTGAACCTGCATGTCACTGGTGATCCAAGGGAAAGATAATCTGCAAAGTAAGAAACACATCCCCTGAAATCTGAAAGCCTCCCTGCAGTGGCCATAAACTTCACTTCAAGGGCACGCAGCAAAGACTCTGGGTTCGGGGGAAATCCCGTGTCTCCCTCTCTCTCAATGAGACTCTGTTACTGCGAATAATGAGATTATCCCAGATCCTGACTTCATGTCATGACCTGAGCAAAATCCAGACCTAAACCTGTCCCGGAGCATGTGATAAACCAGGGGAGCTTGGTGTCACCACCTCTTCAAATACAGCCATCTTAATTAAAAAATTATAAGCTAGACTTTTGCCAAGGATTCAGATAAAACATCAAAAGGTGGGGGAGGTGTCTGTCAGTGAAGGGGCAGAGAGCTGGGGGGAAATTCTCTCTGAGGAGGCTTCTGAAACCTGGGAGGCTGGGGAACATCGAAGAGCACAGCCTCCGTCTGGGAGGGAGCTCTCAGCTCTCACTGTCCTGAGGACCTTGTGTCAAAACAAGCCTCTTCCCTCCACTCCCCTGAGCTTGTCTCCGACAACAGGCCTGTCCCAGCATGTGGGGCAAACAGACAAAACATCCAGCCTGCAGATAGGAATCTGGATCCTCTGGAAAACAGCCAGAAAAGTGGCATCTCATCAACCCCTGACATGATTTTTAGATCCCTCTGTTCCTTGCAGGTAAATGAGAGCTAGCACTCAGCTGGGCTCCCTGCAGAAGGCAGTTTAACCCAGGGAGCAGCGGCGTCCAGACGCCTGGGAACAGACCCCAGGAAGGAGTGTCAGGTTGTTAGAGGCAGACGTTGCCTCGGGATGACATAACTGATGAGCATCAGCCTTGAAGCCAAGAGAAAACATCCCTTCTCCAGCACAGGCTAAGAGTGACCTGCTGGTCATCAAACAGGGGGCAGTTAAATACACACCGGTTTCTGTAAACTGTCTAATCACCAGCTAGAGGTTGTCCATGAAGACAGGCGTATGGAGCAGACAGCCGGATTTTGCTTATGTTTACTTAGGGCTTACCTCCTCTTTGTAGAAAGACCACATCCCAGGACTGGGAGGGAGCTGAAGCAGAGCCAGCTCAATCTCAGCTGATGGCCCATGATGACGGTCACCCCAACTTCCCTTCTCTGTGTGCCCAGACTTAGGTCTTTCCAAAGAGTCCACGACATGTGTTTTTCCAGTTAGAATGGGTTTGACCCTTAGAGAGAGCAAGGGCATCCAGGTTATTTAAATCCAAGCTCTCAACCTAGAAACTCTTTTTTCAAGCAGCAGTTTCAAAAGAAGACTTAGGAGACAGAAGAAAAGAAATGTTCTTTTAGTTTGAGAGCAAGTTCAAGGCTTCTTATATTAAAAAGCATATGACTTATAGGGTTCAGCACAATCTGTCATAAATTTGAAGCTATAACATGAGATTTGGTGGCTTTTACATGGTGCCAGGGTCTTATCTCCAGCCCTCTTTTCCCTGTCACTCTAGAAGTCGGACACATGTTGCTGTCATCCTAGTTTCCAGCTCAATGTTCCTTTCCCCCCGTAAATTGCAGAAAAGTCCTTGAAAAGCAAGCACCATCGCCAGTGAGCAAATAGAAATGAGAAGTGTCCATTGGCACAGGTTATATCAGCTCCTACCTCCTCTGGTCTCCACTTACGATATGGAGACATTTCAGTGGCCATTTAAGGACCAGAGAGTCATGAGGACTGATGCTCAGGCCCACAGGTTCCCCCACACATGCATGGAAGAAAAGTTCGAGCTGAGGATTCCTCCCTAGGTCTTCCCTAGGCTAAAGGGCAGCAGAACTGGCAGGTGCAACAGAGCAGCCAGGCCTGGGTTGTGACCCCTGAGTGCCCAGCACATAAGATGACCTCTAGGAAATGACCAAAGGCCAAGCAGGACCGGGGACCCCCACCCCACCCCAGGTCTTCCTGTCTTTCCTCTGGCTCCCCTGCTCTCTCGGGGACCATATTCCCACATCTCCAGCCCAGCAAGGCAGAAGGTCTCTACTAGCTCAATGCTCCTTTCCCCTCTTCTCTGCCTCCTCCTGTTACTTCCTTTCTTAACGGAACCCCCACCCTACCCCGGCCTTGGCTAAGAACCCCCACCCTACCCCGGCCTTGGCTAAGAAAGGAGACGAGTGGGGTTTGTTTCTGCATCTCCGCGAGCATGGGGCACAAAGGTGTATGGATGGATCCTTTCCCTGTGCACTGATGGGAAGCACGTGTTTCTAGGTAAAACTACTATTAATCTCTGCATGTTATTCTTCCTTCTGTCTGTAGAGCAGATCTGTGTGTGCGTATTAAACACTCTTAATAGATTTTCAAGGAGCTTCTACCTTCTGCCTTCTGTGTAAGGCAGACCTGGGTGTGGAGTGTGCACACATATTCAAAGACAACACATCCCCCTCTTGGACACAACCTGCCCTGCCCAGTGTATATACATAGATAGTCCCTCCCTCCTGTAAGTCTTTGTTTCAATGTCAGTTTTCCCCAATTCTACTCTACTTTTTCTTTTTTCCATGACTCTGATAACCTCCCTTGAAGTGCTATACAATGTGCTAACCTATTTGTGTCTTGTCTCCTTTTTTAATTTCCCCAGCAGAGCTCATGCTCCAGGAAAGCAGGGAGGATGTGTCTTTCCACTAACATGCCCAACAGGCATCCAGAACAGGGCAGAGCAGCAAGAGATTCTCTAAGAATGCAAGTGGAAAGCATTCTTTGTTAGACTCAGGGAGGGAGGTGGGTGAGGGATGGGCGAGGGCGGTCTGGCGGCGGCTGAGTGGAATATGAGCACGTGACAAGCAGTGCATAACCCCAAATCAAAGCCTTTAGAGTGCAATGCAGGAGCCCTTCTGAGTTTGCTCCTATCAGGAAGGGAATGATTCTGCTGTTTCGTATCATGCTGTCTTGATGTTGTTGAGAACTGAAAGCCTCACAAACATGAGGTTATAGCTTCAGCACATTCCTATACAAAGCATGTGACCATGGCTTAACTACAAACTTAAATAATGTGTGATCAGTGATATATAGTAATGTACACAGATTTCAACCTTAATTGTGAATTTCCCTGTTCAGATATTAAATGAGATTCTTTAGAATTTAAGTAAAAAAAAAAAAAAAAACTTGGCATTCTTAACATAAAAATGTTCTTGAAATTGGTATGTACCATATCTTGGCTTTAAATAAATGCATTTTCTACATATATAATGGAAATTAAGTGTACATGTTACTTTCCACATGTGCTTTGTTAGAGACCACCTCTAACCGAGGCGGTAAAGGAAGCCCAATGGTCTCATCCACGTTCTACTTTCAGAAGAAATACTAGGTTCAGTGTAAAGAACAGGGAGTGTGAGCAGCTAGTTCTAAGGAAGGAGATGAGCAAGGATTGACAACTTTATCAATGAGCCTGTAGAAGTCCTACTACTTTGTTGGGTCGTCAGACTCTCCAGTATTGTTTTAGCAGGTTTCTGCTTTTTCATTAGACATGTAACATCAGCAGACCAATGCCACACATTTCCTTTCATCCAGCCCAGGAGAGGTAGTTTCCCTTCTGTCTGAACAAGGGGCTTAGTTGAAAGTGACTTGGCCAAGATTCAATCAGATTCAATCAAGATAAGATTAAAGTGTGTGCTTGGGCAGAGAGAAACACCTAAGGAGTAACGAGAGAGATTTCATCCATGTGTTGATCGGATGGGCTCACTCTTTGCCCCCGACAGTGAAAACCCTGCATCTGGAAGCCAGCAAGCGCCACGGAGAGGACATGGGACTAGAGAGCAGAACCCGGCTACAGTGCTGGTTCCTCACTAACCACTTGGGGGCTATCAAGAGGGCTTCAGGTCCTGGGGCTGCGGGAGGCCTCACTTTCCTCATCTGCAAAATGACAGGGTTGGAACAGATTATCTCAAGGTCCTTTCAGCTCTACTTCAGTATTGCTCTAGGCATCTCTGGGGATTTCTGAGGTCACCTGGATACCACCTGGACTGGTGCAGAGATTGTTAACTCTTCTAACAAGTGCTTGTCTGAACTCTCAGTTGGAGAACCATTACTGGGGAAGAAGTTGAGGATGAGTACTAAGAGCCGCTGCCAGGAAGATAAGACACAACCAGTCATCATCTCTGTGGAAGTCTGTGAAGTCCACAGTCTTGCTTTCTAATGTCCCATGAGGCCCAGACACCTTGTTGCCAAAGAGCAGACCCTCCACTGGGTGGTTCCTTAATTCTATCTGCAGGAGAAAGGAAGTCGCAGGCACTTTTCAAAAACACACCTCAACGGAAGATTCTGATCAACCCACTAAACACAAGATAATTTGTTCAAGGGTAGGGAAAGAACAAAAACTAGCCAGTCTTGGGGAAAACCCACTCAGAATAAGCCTTATTACAGATTATCAGGAAGAACAGCCAAGAACAATTTGACCAAAGCAGAAAGGGAAGGCACGCTTCATCAGAGACAAGCATAGGAAACAAAGGAAAAATAACAGAGACTGCGCGAGACTGCAGTGAGGGCCATGAACCGGCCCCCAGCAGAATGAGGGACAAGGTCAGCACATACACATCACAGTTTCACATATGGTAAAAGGTAGATTTTAGGGAAAGTGGCTCTCTTAATAAAGGATTCTGTTCCTACTCACATCACACACCAAAATGAGTTTTAAATGAGCTACAAAAACTGGGAGCAAAATGTCATCAGGAAACCTAGAAAGCAATGAAGCTAACTGTTTTCCTGGTCTCTAGGAGGGACCATGTTCCTCAGCATGTGATTAATGTAATATAATACAGAAAAAGTCAATATGCGTGACCATATGAAAATTTTCAACTCTCCACATAAGAAGAGCACTAGTTAAATTAAAGGATGAACAATACCAGAAGGCAAGAACTTGACAGGCAAACAGTAAAAATTCTAAATAAAATCCTTGATAAATAATGACTATTGATATATTAATTGTATTTATTTATATAATAGTTCTATAACTATTTATATACTTTATTTAGAGAATATTTGGGTTTATTGATATATTTAATTTTATAAATATATGTCAGTATTTGATTAACATGTCTAGTGTTAAATAGTTGATATTTGCTATCAGTGAATATTAAATAAGAGTATTTAATAAATCTCCTAATTAAGAGATAGCGATACAGCACACTACCTGTTTTACAGGTATGGGTTTGGATGGGTCACTGAATCTTCATAAACTTGCATCACTCTAATGGGAGTAATAACTGAATATATCTCAGGACTCTGGGGATTAAAAAAGATAATGGTGTTTTAGCTCAGTGAAAGGCACATAGTAAAGACTAAATGTTTGCCATTATTATTGCCGCTAATATTATCAAATTATTGTCTAAGAAGTAAATGATATCAAGTATTTATACTCATAAGAAATAAACTGTCATTATTAAATAAGTAGAACTATGAATAAAACCTTAAGAAATTTAAGCCACAAGCATACAAATGTCAAACAAATTAAATAAAACCTGTTCATCAACTATTGACACAGCATATTAAAGTAATAATATATTTAAGTGATAATTTACAGGACATAAGGAGAATTCTCATACCTTGTTGATAAAAGCACAAATTTGGATAATCTTCCCAGAGGGCAAATCATCAAAGTGTAACAAAACCTATCAAAATGATGTAAGACAATATTCGTATCACTTCATCTAAAAATCCTACTTCTAGAATTTTATCTAAGGAAGCAAACAGATATGTACAAAAGAAAAAGCATAATGAGACCCATCATGTATAAAGCCTTGCCAACCAACCGCAGCATAAATGGAACCGGAGGGACTGAGCAAGCCAAATCAGTCAGAAAAGGAAAGACAAACAGCAGGTGATTACCTTCCTATGAAACATAAAGAAACAAAGCCAAAGCAAAGCAGTAGACAAATCTAAACCAAGATGAACCCTGGAAATCTGACGTAGAATGGGGGCTACCGGAAAAGAGAAGGGACTAAAGCCCAGTGGACTATGAGAGGAAACTGTGGTGGTTTGGTGGTGAGGACTGGCAACATACATTTGAAAAGGTGTGAACCTGTACCCCTAAAGCATAAACCAGTTACCTTAGTAAAATGATTAAAATGAAAAGATTCCTCATATATATAATGACATATATATATATTCAACATAGTAACAAATATCATAGACAACTTAATGTCCAACAAAAATATTTTTCATCCAAACAATGGATATTTAAGAGCATGGGAAATTATTCACAATATTTGTTCAGTGAAAAAAGTGAGTACAACCTTGTTCTGTATTTTACCTCAATTTTAATAAAAAATTTATATATTTCAAGATATACAGACATATGTGTGTATACATATATATGTAACAGAAATAAATACAATGTTTATATCTTGGGTAAGAGAAATGCAAGGTGTTTTTTTCTCTCTCTCAATTTTCATGTTTGCTTTGTGCCTTTCCCTATTTTCCAAAAGTCATAGCGTTTACTTATTAGAAAAACAGTACAACAAATATTTTAATATTCCGAGATCTCTTTCACTCATATTTCCTTCTTATCATATTGCTTTCTAAGCTTACATTTTTATCTCAAATGAGAAATCAAGAAGACTAGTCTCTCACTCACTCGAGTGAGGGGCTCATCTCTCCCCATTCTATGGTGTGCGTGCCTCGCCAGTCTCTAGTGTAAGCCACTGCTTAACTGAGTCTTCCACTCCCTCTCCTCCTGCTTGGCATGTAGGAGCATTAGTGAAAAGCTCAGTTTTTGAAGCCTCACTATCCTTGAACACAACCCCAGCTTCCCAGTGCCCTTGACCTTGTGCTATCTGTTATGTATGGAACATCTGCCTGGGAAGAACCCTGAGTATTTTCCATGCGGTTCCTAGAGAGGTTTGTGGTTTGCAATGAAAAGTAAATCTACAAAATCTGAAATTTCTTCTATGATCAGTGGGAGCTAATTAATTCCTTTAAGTTTGGCAAGCCTATGACCATTTGCCACTTAGCAAAGTCTCCCTAACAGCAACATGGACACACGAGGAAGAAACTGATGTTGACTGAAGAATTCGGGAAAGTGATAAGCAACACATCTGAGGTGCTGTAATTAATGGGGACATGCTATTGACAGATATATGAGACTGACCTTGACTGGCTGCTCAGATGGGAAGAGAGGAAGAAACTGATGACGAGTCTCTAGTCATGTGCAAAGGAACTGCTGGCTTGAAGTGCCACCAACACAGTATCTGCTCTCCCTACCACCTTTCTTAGTGGCAGAATCCCAGCACCCAAGCAACAATGTTTCCAGTAAAAGACTACATTGCCCAGCCTGTCTTAGAAGTCAGCACTGCCATACTGTCAGTAAGCTGTAAGTAGATGTTACTAGGTGAGATCCTAGTCACAAGGACAGATCCTTGAAGGGACATCTTTGCCTCTCTACTGTAAGTACATCCTACTTGGAAACTAGATGTGACGGTCAGGGGTTCAAAAGCCACCTTGGATCATGGGGTAATACTGTGATGGAAGTCACATTTTAAGAATTATGGAATAGAAAAATAGAAGCAAACTGGTTTCTTAAGGAAGAAGGCCACAAAATTTCCATAGTAGCCCTATGCAAACATTACCCAAATGTATTTGACATGAAAAATAAATCTGTCCCATTTAAGCCAATTGTATATAACTTCTGTTAGGTGCTAATTTAGCCATCATTAACTAAGAACAAAGAAAATGGGGCAAATTTAAATTATTTAGTATTTAAAAGTACTTAGGTATTTGAGGCACCAATATGGTATTCAGTTAGATTTTTCCAGAAAGCAATGGAAATATTAAGTATTGATTACAATTGAAGTCCTGAATATGATCAAATCAGACAGAGATGGTGTATTCCACAGGACACACAGGTTAACCCCAAGAGCTCACCAAAATTGTATAATAAATCCTAAATACGCATGTGCCCATGTGCCTAATGATAGCTTCAAAATGTATAGAACTGAAAGGGTAAAGTGACAAATTTACCCCTAATTATACCCAGAGATTTCAGGACTCTTCTCAACAATAGATGAAGCAAGTAGACAGAAAATTTGCTAGGACAAAGAAAACCTGAATAACACTACCAACCAGATTCCCTAATTGATACTTACAGAAGACTTCAACTTCAGCAAAATGCACACTTTTCCAGTACACACAGAAAATTTACTAATACACCATATTCTGAGTCATAAAACAAAGCCAGCAAAGCATACTGTCAGACCACAGTGGAATTAAAGTAGAAGCAAGTAATGAAAGATATCTGGAAAATCACCAAATATTTGGAGACAGGGTAGCATATTTTTCAATAGCCCATGGATGAAGGGGGAAAAGATAAGTCAGAAAGCATTTGTAAACTGAATGAAAAAGAAAATATTTCTGATATTGTGGGAAAATAGTATTTAGAAGAATATTTATAGCACTAAAATGACTGTTAGAAAAAAAAAAGTTTCAAATCAAAGATCTCAGATTACTACTTGAACTAGACTATGAAGAAAAACGAAATTCAAAATAAGCAAGAGGAAGGTGACAAGAAACATCAGAAAAGGAACCAATGAAACAGAAAGCAGAAAACAATAGGGGAAATCAATTTTTAAAAAATAGCTGTTTTTCTGAAAACTCATCAGTCACATCTCAGACTAAATGCCACCTCTATAAATGCTTTTTTAACACTTAAGTAAGGCTCACTCTTACTCTCCCTCTGGCTCTCCATTCTTTCTTGAGGCAAAAAGGAGATGTTCTCTTTTCTTCCCTCTGAAGTGGGCAGTTAAGAATCTTCTCTGTAAGAGGTGAGGATTGCCTGTCCTTATAATATGAAGACACACACACACACACTCACACACACACACACACACACACGTTTGGAACTTGGGTGAGAAATGGAGAGAAGAAATGAGAAATAAAAGAGAATCAAGTTAGAAAAGGGTCTGCCTGGGGGCAGGGAGGTAAAGACAGCGCTATGAAGCTATCACGCCACCTCAGCACGCCGTCTGATCCCGAGCCGGGACGGTGACCGGCAGGCACAGCAGGCCTCTCCTTCCCCCTCAGCAGTTAATTTCGGTCAGTCTGCCTCCTCTGCTCCCCACTCTGCCTCTGGTGAATCCTCTCACTCCTACATCTCTGGCCTGTGCCCCAGTTCTTATATACATAAATGAATAAACTTAGAAAGAATGTAGTTAGAGGAACCAAAAGGAAAATTTAAGCGCAATAACGAATAAAGGAGAATGACCCGTGTGGAAACCCGCCAGTAGCTGGCCGTGTGTAGAGCAGAGGATGCAGGCAAGAGGAATGGTAGATGAACAAGGAGGCAGACCAGGAAGAGCCTGCCATTCTGAGGAGTCTGGACTTCTCCCAGGAGACCTCTGGAGTCGCTGGAAATTTTTAAGCAAGGAATGACAGGAACAAATTTGTTTTTGAGAAAACTGATAGCCTGTGGAGATAGCCTAGAAGAAAGAAGGCACGGTGGAAAGGAGGAGGGAATAGTTTGATTCAATTAATTAATATTAATCAGCATCAATTAAACAAATAGAACTGGTCACAGTTTGAGTGGAGGGTGGTGCTTTGAGTGAGAAGGGAGTCCAGCTGTCTAGCGAAGGCAATAGAAGAGATGAGAGAGTGTACAAATGAATAAAGTCAAGAAAGCAGAAGGTTCTGCAGGAGAACAAGATTCCCAAGAACAGGTTGGAAGACAATCAAATGGTGCCAATTGCCATCACTCTGCCACACAGCACTCGTTACGCAGCCGGACCTGGCCACACCACACCTGAGCCAGATGACCCTCTCTCTCTCATCATACAAAGGCCAAGCTGTCATCCTCTTTGAACACAGAAATCTACTAGAAGGAAATAAAATAATTAGATAAACTCCAGGCAACCTTTTCAGGTATTATCACCCCAGACAATCCATGCGCATTTCCACAGGGGCTATTAAACAGCACGTATGTTAAATGAAGTTAATCTGGCTTAGTTAGGAGAGAGTAGGCCACCCAATTATAACTGTGTTCTTATTTGTCTGCATTAATAATTGCATGTAGTAAATAAAAATTTTCAAAATGAAGAACATGAGAGCAAAAATCAATATAGGTATACCTGTCCACAAGAATGACTTTTCAACCAAAAAAGGGGGACTCAATTATGAAATTCGGGACCACTGTAAGAGATAGTCAGCACCATCAGAGATGTCGACTTACACAGAATTGAAGGATGGAGACCTAGATTTTTCTTTCCAGCCTCACAGATCTGAAATCAAGGACCAGAGTCTAGCACCTTGGTGGCTATCAGGACAACGTTAACAAGATATCGCAAGCTCCAAATCCATGAAGGATCCCACCCCAGCAGCGCTGCTTCCCAACTCTTTAAGCTTGGTCCCTCTATTTCATTGTTTCTTAGTTTCCTCCTCTACACAACCATGATAAGAACATCCACACATCGGGCTGTGGAGAAGATTAAATGAGAGTTGGGCATAAGCACCTGACCCACCAGAAGCCTCAAGAATTCTTAACTACTTGGAGACTAACAAGGTCTCAGCGAGTATTTGTGCATTTTATGGTTTACTGCGCCCACATAGTTAATTCCCTCCTGCTCCCTAGGCTGACAAGGCTCGCATTTCTTTGTCCCTTCTTCAAAGCTCTGGAGACAAGACAGGGTTCTGAGTAAACTATACAATCCCCACAGAGCAGGAAGTAAACAATGCGAAACACAAATAAAATCCAACACCATGTAAACAACCACACAAAGTTCACACAACCTTCGGTGATCCCCATAAAGACAACAGGAACAATTAAGACAGTGAAGCAACAATTATAGCAATTAAGTTTAATAGGAGTAATTAAACCAACTTAAATAAATGAGCATTCTTCAGAGAGCTTGCTCACCTCTTCCACTTAATGCTCTTAGGATTCAGAAGAGTAAAGCAAACATACAACCCCAAAGTTGTCCTACAGAAAGCTTGGGGAGAAACAGCCAAAGTTGAAGATGAACCTCCCGTTCAGACTCCTGAGGAAGAACAAAGCTCAGGTTGGGGATGTGGGGGGAAGACAGAAGAACAGGGCCCCATTCTCTTAATGTCTTCAGTGTTTACCTACCTGGGGAGTTGAATACACACTGCCTTGCCCAGCTAGGCCTCTGACAGTGACCTTAGGATGCCCACAGGGTAGAGAGAGGGCTCCAGAATTTCCCCTTCTACTCTCAGTAGTTTCCCTGTTGATGCTCTGCCACCCTAAGAGCACCCGGGCACAACAAGAAGGCAGAAGCTCTCGGGTTTAGATCCACAAAGCTAATGAAGCCCGACCTATCTCAGCTAGCCGCCAAGCTCTTGTTGAGGGAGGACTTGTTGGGTGCATAGAAGTGAATGCCCATGTAAGGATATACTCCACCTCCAAAGAGATCCAGTCTGGCTACACAACAGGGGAGGAAGCGGTGGCCCAAAGCGTGGTGCTGGAGAGCCAGTGTGCAGAACCCCCACCCCACCGGCATACGACTCCGAGCGAGGATCCTTCCCTGAAGGCTCACCTGTACTGGCCTTATTTTCCCAGGAACCCTGCAGCCTGGAATCTCAACCTTGCACTCACGTGCTTCCATGCGCGCAGGCCTATGGACGCTACTGTGCATTGACCAGCTGGGGGTGAGGGAGAGCGGGGCGCCGCCACCCTAAGGACGTGCATGCTCTCCCCCAGGCCGGTTGAGCCCAGAGAGGCTCTCAGTCTGGACCAGGTCCCCAGCAGTGGACTCAGTCAGGTGTGAGGCCAGTGTGCACACACACACACACACACACACGCAGGAGGAACGCTCCCGGCAGGCTCTCAGTCTGGACCAGGTCCCCAGCGGTGGACTCAGTCAGGTGTGAGGCCAGTGTGCACACACACACACACACACACACGCAGGAGGAACGCTCCCGGCAGGCTCTGCAAGGCTGATGTCTTATCCAGACTTCCTATCAGGTGGCCATCAAATCATTCTTTTCAAACACATGATTAGCAGACTAACTGATGTAAGGAGGAATTCCGCGCCGTTTCTCGCAGTATTGCTCAGGGTGGAAGCAAGAAATGAACACAAACCAAGGAAGCATTCATTTCAGGAGAATACACGTGAGTGAGGTTGATAAGCCTGAGCGGGAGAGTTCCATCATGTTCCAAAAGTGAGAGTGCTAAACAGTAATACAAGTCACCATCAGAAGGAATGGATATGAGTTCGCAAAAAAATAAAAACTAAAAAGGAGTTAAAGCACAGCACTATGAAGCTGTCTACTGCCACTGCAGCACAAGTTCCATCCTGGCCAGGGAGCTGACCCACAGGGCACAGCAGACCCCTCCTGTCTCCCCACTGCTCCTCTCAGCAGTGTGTTTCTGTCAGTCGGCCTGTTCTGCACCTCACTGTGTCTCTGGTGAATCCTCTCAACCCCCACACTTCTGGCCTGTACCCCAGTTCTCGTATGCAAAAGTAAATCTTAAAAAAAAAAAAAACAACCTATAAGGGCCCTCCCTGGTGGCGCAGCGGTTAGAGCACAGCACTGAGAAGCTAAAGCCGCTTCCGCATGAGTTCGATCCCCGCCTGCCCCAGAGGTGACCCCAGGGCGCGGCAGACCTCTCCTGACCCGCCGGCTACTCCCCTCAGCAGTGGGCTTCATCGATCTACCTGTTCTGCTCCCCACTCTGTCTCTGGGGAAGCCTCTCGCCGCCCCTGCACCCTGGCCTGTACCCCAGTTCTGTACGTACAAACAAATAAATCTTTTAAAAAAACCCTAAAAATGGAAATACCATGTGATCCATGATACTGATCTGAAAAATATGAAAAAACTAATACAGAATACAACTGCACCCATCCCTATGATCATAGCAGCATTACTGACAATTGCTAAGGTATGCAAACAACATAAGCGTCCATCAGCAGACAACTAAATAAAGAATTCATGAAAAAAATACTCAGCTACAGAAAGATGAAATAGTGTGTTTGGTGATGATATGGATGGACCTTGAGGTGATGATACTCAGTGAAGAAAAAGATTATGTGGTTTCACTCATTTGTGGAACATAAATAAAGCAAGCTCACTAGCAAAATTCAATAAAAATAACTCAAGGGGGGAAAATATAGTGGCCGTTGCCAGGAATCAAGGGAGGCAGCAGAGTGAGGGTAAAGTGATGGGGCATCGGCACTGGGGCTTTGCTGGAGGGTGAGCAAAGCACGTGCACACACTGAGGTGTGAAATTACACTCCCAAACTTGTGTATGTTGCTAAAAGAACAGCAAATACAATTTCAATGGGGAAAAAATTAACTACTCTAAAAAAAAAAAGTTACCAACCCTTCCTGGTGACACAAAGGGTTAGATCTCAGCACTGAAAGCTGGCCACAGTCACTTCCGCGTGAGTTCCATCCCCGCCTGCCCCGGAGGTGACCCACATGGCGTGGCAGACCTCTCCTGACCCGCCCGCTGCTCCCCTCAGCAGTGGTCT
>NW_004567153.1:1210479-1239444 GCF_000260355.1 Condylura cristata | reverse complement strand
CAGTACAACAAATATTTTAATATTCCGACATCTCTTTCACTCATATTTCCTTCTTATCATATTGCTTTCTAAGCTTACATTTTTATCTCAAATGAGAAATCAAGAAGACTAGTCTCTCACTCACTCGAGTGAGGGGCTCATCTCTCCCCATTCTATGGTGTGCGTGCCTCGCCAGTCTCTAGTGTAAGCCACTGCTTAACTGAGTCTTCCACTCCCTCTCCTCCTGCTTGGCATGTAGGAGCATTAGTGAAAAGCTCAGTTTTTGAAGCCTCACTATCCTTGAACACAACCCCAGCTTCCCAGTGCCCTTGACCTTGTGCTATCTGTTATGTATGGAACATCTGCCTGGGAAGAACCCTGAGTATTTTCCATGCGGTTCCTAGAGAGGTTTGTGGTTTGCAATGAAAAGTAAATCTACAAAATCTGAAATTTCTTCTATGATCAGTGGGAGCTAATTAATTCCTTTAAGTTTGGCAAGCCTATGACCATTTGCCACTTAGCAAAGTCTCCCTAACAGCAACATGGACACACGAGGAAGAAACTGATGTTGACTGAAGAATTCGGGAAAGTGATAAGCAACACATCTGAGGTGCTGTAATTAATGGGGACATGCTATTGACAGATATATGAGACTGACCTTGACTGGCTGCTCAGATGGGAAGAGAGGAAGAAACTGATGACGAGTCTCTAGTCATGTGCAAAGGAACTGCTGGCTTGAAGTGCCACCAACACAGTATCTGCTCTCCCTACCACCTTTCTTAGTGGCAGAATCCCAGCACCCAAGCAACAATGTTTCCAGTAAAAGACTACATTGCCCAGCCTGTCTTAGAAGTCAGCACTGCCATACTGTCAGTAAGCTGTAAGTAGATGTTACTAGGTGAGATCCTAGTCACAAGGACAGATCCTTGAAGGGACATCTTTGCCTCTCTACTGTAAGTACATCCTACTTGGAAACTAGATGTGACGGTCAGGGGTTCAAAAGCCACCTTGGATCATGGGGTAATACTGTGATGGAAGTCACATTTTAAGAATTATGGAATAGAAAAATAGAAGCAAACTGGTTTCTTAAGGAAGAAGGCCACAAAATTTCCATAGTAGCCCTATGCAAACATTACCCAAATGTATTTGACATGAAAAATAAATCTGTCCCATTTAAGCCAATTGTATATAACTTCTGTTAGGTGCTAATTTAGCCATCATTAACTAAGAACAAAGAAAATGGGGCAAATTTAAATTATTTAGTATTTAAAAGTACTTAGGTATTTGAGGCACCAATATGGTATTCAGTTAGATTTTTCCAGAAAGCAATGGAAATATTAAGTATTGATTACAATTGAAGTCCTGAATATGATCAAATCAGACAGAGATGGTGTATTCCACAGGACACACAGGTTAACCCCAAGAGCTCACCAAAATTGTATAATAAATCCTAAATACGCATGTGCCCATGTGCCTAATGATAGCTTCAAAATGTATAGAACTGAAAGGGTAAAGTGACAAATTTACCCCTAATTATACCCAGAGATTTCAGGACTCTTCTCAACAATAGATGAAGCAAGTAGACAGAAAATTTGCTAGGACAAAGAAAACCTGAATAACACTACCAACCAGATTCCCTAATTGATACTTACAGAAGACTTCAACTTCAGCAAAATGCACACTTTTCCAGTACACACAGAAAATTTACTAATACACCATATTCTGAGTCATAAAACAAAGCCAGCAAAGCATACTGTCAGACCACAGTGGAATTAAAGTAGAAGCAAGTAATGAAAGATATCTGGAAAATCACCAAATATTTGGAGACAGGGTAGCATATTTTTCAATAGCCCATGGATGAAGGGGGAAAAGATAAGTCAGAAAGCATTTGTAAACTGAATGAAAAAGAAAATATTTCTGATATTGTGGGAAAATAGTATTTAGAAGAATATTTATAGCACTAAAATGACTGTTAGAAAAAAAAAAGTTTCAAATCAAAGATCTCAGATTACTACTTGAACTAGACTATGAAGAAAAACGAAATTCAAAATAAGCAAGAGGAAGGTGACAAGAAACATCAGAAAAGGAACCAATGAAACAGAAAGCAGAAAACAATAGGGGAAATCAATTTTTAAAAAATAGCTGTTTTTCTGAAAACTCATCAGTCACATCTCAGACTAAATGCCACCTCTATAAATGCTTTTTTAACACTTAAGTAAGGCTCACTCTTACTCTCCCTCTGGCTCTCCATTCTTTCTTGAGGCAAAAAGGAGATGTTCTCTTTTCTTCCCTCTGAAGTGGGCAGTTAAGAATCTTCTCTGTAAGAGGTGAGGATTGCCTGTCCTTATAATATGAAGACACACACACACACACTCACACACACACACACACACACACGTTTGGAACTTGGGTGAGAAATGGAGAGAAGAAATGAGAAATAAAAGAGAATCAAGTTAGAAAAGGGTCTGCCTGGGGGCAGGGAGGTAAAGACAGCGCTATGAAGCTATCACGCCACCTCAGCACGCCGTCTGATCCCGAGCCGGGACGGTGACCGGCAGGCACAGCAGGCCTCTCCTTCCCCCTCAGCAGTTAATTTCGGTCAGTCTGCCTCCTCTGCTCCCCACTCTGCCTCTGGTGAATCCTCTCACTCCTACATCTCTGGCCTGTGCCCCAGTTCTTATATACATAAATGAATAAACTTAGAAAGAATGTAGTTAGAGGAACCAAAAGGAAAATTTAAGCGCAATAACGAATAAAGGAGAATGACCCGTGTGGAAACCCGCCAGTAGCTGGCCGTGTGTAGAGCAGAGGATGCAGGCAAGAGGAATGGTAGATGAACAAGGAGGCAGACCAGGAAGAGCCTGCCATTCTGAGGAGTCTGGACTTCTCCCAGGAGACCTCTGGAGTCGCTGGAAATTTTTAAGCAAGGAATGACAGGAACAAATTTGTTTTTGAGAAAACTGATAGCCTGTGGAGATAGCCTAGAAGAAAGAAGGCACGGTGGAAAGGAGGAGGGAATAGTTTGATTCAATTAATTAATATTAATCAGCATCAATTAAACAAATAGAACTGGTCACAGTTTGAGTGGAGGGTGGTGCTTTGAGTGAGAAGGGAGTCCAGCTGTCTAGCGAAGGCAATAGAAGAGATGAGAGAGTGTACAAATGAATAAAGTCAAGAAAGCAGAAGGTTCTGCAGGAGAACAAGATTCCCAAGAACAGGTTGGAAGACAATCAAATGGTGCCAATTGCCATCACTCTGCCACACAGCACTCGTTACGCAGCCGGACCTGGCCACACCACACCTGAGCCAGATGACCCTCTCTCTCTCATCATACAAAGGCCAAGCTGTCATCCTCTTTGAACACAGAAATCTACTAGAAGGAAATAAAATAATTAGATAAACTCCAGGCAACCTTTTCAGGTATTATCACCCCAGACAATCCATGCGCATTTCCACAGGGGCTATTAAACAGCACGTATGTTAAATGAAGTTAATCTGGCTTAGTTAGGAGAGAGTAGGCCACCCAATTATAACTGTGTTCTTATTTGTCTGCATTAATAATTGCATGTAGTAAATAAAAATTTTCAAAATGAAGAACATGAGAGCAAAAATCAATATAGGTATACCTGTCCACAAGAATGACTTTTCAACCAAAAAAGGGGGACTCAATTATGAAATTCGGGACCACTGTAAGAGATAGTCAGCACCATCAGAGATGTCGACTTACACAGAATTGAAGGATGGAGACCTAGATTTTTCTTTCCAGCCTCACAGATCTGAAATCAAGGACCAGAGTCTAGCACCTTGGTGGCTATCAGGACAACGTTAACAAGATATCGCAAGCTCCAAATCCATGAAGGATCCCACCCCAGCAGCGCTGCTTCCCAACTCTTTAAGCTTGGTCCCTCTATTTCATTGTTTCTTAGTTTCCTCCTCTACACAACCATGATAAGAACATCCACACATCGGGCTGTGGAGAAGATTAAATGAGAGTTGGGCATAAGCACCTGACCCACCAGAAGCCTCAAGAATTCTTAACTACTTGGAGACTAACAAGGTCTCAGCGAGTATTTGTGCATTTTATGGTTTACTGCGCCCACATAGTTAATTCCCTCCTGCTCCCTAGGCTGACAAGGCTCGCATTTCTTTGTCCCTTCTTCAAAGCTCTGGAGACAAGACAGGGTTCTGAGTAAACTATACAATCCCCACAGAGCAGGAAGTAAACAATGCGAAACACAAATAAAATCCAACACCATGTAAACAACCACACAAAGTTCACACAACCTTCGGTGATCCCCATAAAGACAACAGGAACAATTAAGACAGTGAAGCAACAATTATAGCAATTAAGTTTAATAGGAGTAATTAAACCAACTTAAATAAATGAGCATTCTTCAGAGAGCTTGCTCACCTCTTCCACTTAATGCTCTTAGGATTCAGAAGAGTAAAGCAAACATACAACCCCAAAGTTGTCCTACAGAAAGCTTGGGGAGAAACAGCCAAAGTTGAAGATGAACCTCCCGTTCAGACTCCTGAGGAAGAACAAAGCTCAGGTTGGGGATGTGGGGGGAAGACAGAAGAACAGGGCCCCATTCTCTTAATGTCTTCAGTGTTTACCTACCTGGGGAGTTGAATACACACTGCCTTGCCCAGCTAGGCCTCTGACAGTGACCTTAGGATGCCCACAGGGTAGAGAGAGGGCTCCAGAATTTCCCCTTCTACTCTCAGTAGTTTCCCTGTTGATGCTCTGCCACCCTAAGAGCACCCGGGCACAACAAGAAGGCAGAAGCTCTCGGGTTTAGATCCACAAAGCTAATGAAGCCCGACCTATCTCAGCTAGCCGCCAAGCTCTTGTTGAGGGAGGACTTGTTGGGTGCATAGAAGTGAATGCCCATGTAAGGATATACTCCACCTCCAAAGAGATCCAGTCTGGCTACACAACAGGGGAGGAAGCGGTGGCCCAAAGCGTGGTGCTGGAGAGCCAGTGTGCAGAACCCCCACCCCACCGGCATACGACTCCGAGCGAGGATCCTTCCCTGAAGGCTCACCTGTACTGGCCTTATTTTCCCAGGAACCCTGCAGCCTGGAATCTCAACCTTGCACTCACGTGCTTCCATGCGCGCAGGCCTATGGACGCTACTGTGCATTGACCAGCTGGGGGTGAGGGAGAGCGGGGCGCCGCCACCCTAAGGACGTGCATGCTCTCCCCCAGGCCGGTTGAGCCCAGAGAGGCTCTCAGTCTGGACCAGGTCCCCAGCAGTGGACTCAGTCAGGTGTGAGGCCAGTGTGCACACACACACACACACACACACGCAGGAGGAACGCTCCCGGCAGGCTCTCAGTCTGGACCAGGTCCCCAGCGGTGGACTCAGTCAGGTGTGAGGCCAGTGTGCACACACACACACACACACACACGCAGGAGGAACGCTCCCGGCAGGCTCTGCAAGGCTGATGTCTTATCCAGACTTCCTATCAGGTGGCCATCAAATCATTCTTTTCAAACACATGATTAGCAGACTAACTGATGTAAGGAGGAATTCCGCGCCGTTTCTCGCAGTATTGCTCAGGGTGGAAGCAAGAAATGAACACAAACCAAGGAAGCATTCATTTCAGGAGAATACACGTGAGTGAGGTTGATAAGCCTGAGCGGGAGAGTTCCATCATGTTCCAAAAGTGAGAGTGCTAAACAGTAATACAAGTCACCATCAGAAGGAATGGATATGAGTTCGCAAAAAAATAAAAACTAAAAAGGAGTTAAAGCACAGCACTATGAAGCTGTCTACTGCCACTGCAGCACAAGTTCCATCCTGGCCAGGGAGCTGACCCACAGGGCACAGCAGACCCCTCCTGTCTCCCCACTGCTCCTCTCAGCAGTGTGTTTCTGTCAGTCGGCCTGTTCTGCACCTCACTGTGTCTCTGGTGAATCCTCTCAACCCCCACACTTCTGGCCTGTACCCCAGTTCTCGTATGCAAAAGTAAATCTTAAAAAAAAAAAAAACAACCTATAAGGGCCCTCCCTGGTGGCGCAGCGGTTAGAGCACAGCACTGAGAAGCTAAAGCCGCTTCCGCATGAGTTCGATCCCCGCCTGCCCCAGAGGTGACCCCAGGGCGCGGCAGACCTCTCCTGACCCGCCGGCTACTCCCCTCAGCAGTGGGCTTCATCGATCTACCTGTTCTGCTCCCCACTCTGTCTCTGGGGAAGCCTCTCGCCGCCCCTGCACCCTGGCCTGTACCCCAGTTCTGTACGTACAAACAAATAAATCTTTTAAAAAAACCCTAAAAATGGAAATACCATGTGATCCATGATACTGATCTGAAAAATATGAAAAAACTAATACAGAATACAACTGCACCCATCCCTATGATCATAGCAGCATTACTGACAATTGCTAAGGTATGCAAACAACATAAGCGTCCATCAGCAGACAACTAAATAAAGAATTCATGAAAAAAATACTCAGCTACAGAAAGATGAAATAGTGTGTTTGGTGATGATATGGATGGACCTTGAGGTGATGATACTCAGTGAAGAAAAAGATTATGTGGTTTCACTCATTTGTGGAACATAAATAAAGCAAGCTCACTAGCAAAATTCAATAAAAATAACTCAAGGGGGGAAAATATAGTGGCCGTTGCCAGGAATCAAGGGAGGCAGCAGAGTGAGGGTAAAGTGATGGGGCATCGGCACTGGGGCTTTGCTGGAGGGTGAGCAAAGCACGTGCACACACTGAGGTGTGAAATTACACTCCCAAACTTGTGTATGTTGCTAAAAGAACAGCAAATACAATTTCAATGGGGAAAAAATTAACTACTCTAAAAAAAAAAAGTTACCAACCCTTCCTGGTGACACAAAGGGTTAGATCTCAGCACTGAAAGCTGGCCACAGTCACTTCCGCGTGAGTTCCATCCCCGCCTGCCCCGGAGGTGACCCACATGGCGTGGCAGACCTCTCCTGACCCGCCCGCTGCTCCCCTCAGCAGTGGTCTTCATCCCTCTGCCTGTTCTGCTCCCCGCTCTGTCTCTGGTGAAGCCTCTCACCGCCCCTACACCTCTGGCCTGTACCCCAGTTCTGTATGCACAAATAAACAAATCTTTAAAATAAAAGTTACAGCCCGCTGGGGGTCCAAGAAGCGACATGTGCCATATATACAGCAGGATACACAAACACGTATATAAATATATGTTAGTCATTTAGTCCCTGCAAAGGCTCAGAAGCTGTATAATTTCAAGCCAGGGGCAGAGGAGAGAGGCAAGCCCAGATACGGTCGATGCCCATGTGCCTGAACCGCCCTGCCTGGTCTCCGCCACAGTCAGCCAGGGGAGCAAGGACAGGCTGGAATAATGCCATTGGGGTGGGCCGTGGTGCCCAGTGGGTAATAGACCCCAGACTTACCCAAACCCCCACTTCTTCAAGTTCATGCCAGAAGATGACTAAGGGCCCCCCATGAGGAGAGAACAGCTGAGATGCAGGGTGAGGAGCTCCCCCACCCACAGACTGCACAGTCCCTTCTGTGAAGTTTCACCTGCACTGCTCACAAGCCCAAACCAGAGTGAATAAAGCCCCAGCTGGAAGAGAGGCTGTCCCAGGCATTTCGAGCAAGATAGCTCACTCTGGGGGCATTCTGCCTTGAGGATCTACACCCCCGTGCATCAGAGGACAGGCCCACGCTCCCCAACATGCATCTTAACTTCCACGGGGATCCCTGGCTGGGCGAGTGCTCGTCCACCAATTACGATTTGGGAGTTTAAGTGACAGCCCTGGGCTCTGGAGAACAAGGCCTCCAGAGGCTCCGAAGAAGATTTTTCAGAAAGAAGAGAGAAAAATCTTTTAAGTCACAATTTAAGGGGACGTGTTCTTAAGAGCCGTGTGCTCCAGCCATCTGTTGCAGGTCAATCTCCCATCCTTTGAAGCCCTGTGGTTGGTGAACCTGTAACGTTCGTCCATGCCCCTTTTGATCTCGTCCTCTCTTGAAATCTCCCAAGCGATTAGTTGCTCATTCCAAATGTATCTGCTGTGATATCTCTTAATTGTCGGCTTATTCAGCCCCCACATGATATGCAGACTATTGATGTCAAGTGTATCTCCCCGCCGCCCCGCCAGCGCTCCCCAGTTCTCTATTCCTGGCACACGCCCAGGAGCGGTTCATCACCTCCCTCACCTGGACTTCAGGACGCAGGTGCCTGCTGGTGTCCTGTCCATCCCAGGGTCAAGGTGCCCCTGCTATGTCAGAATCTTGCCATGTTCCCCCTCCTGGACTGTAAGCCAACGAGGCAGGGGTGTGCTCTCCACTCAGTGAGTCCCAGCAAGGGTCTCGGCCTGGGCCAGGTCCTCCAAACATCTGCTCAGTGGTGTGACGAGACTGGATGTGCCAATACACACATGCACGCATGTACACGGGAAGTTCCCAACAGGATCTGCAGGGCTTATTTCTAATCCATGCTTCCTATCGGGTATCCATGAAAACATCCTTTCCACATATGTGCTCACTGGTTAGCAACTACACACAGGAATACTGAGCAGTTCCCAGCAACACTGATCAGTGTGGGAGTGGAGAGCTGGACGTGAATGGAGGGAGCTTTTGGCATTTCTGAGGGCAGATGCGAGCGCAAGAGACCAGGTTTTCAGGAAACAGAACGGAGGCCATGAGGAGCTGGCACCACGCTCAGGAAGGTCAGGAGCAGGGGCAGCGCTCAATGGTGCATTTTAAGAGATGCCCTGTGGAACCACCTCGAGCGGGCAGGGGGCCTGAGGACACCAGTGCAGGAGCCCAGGGAGCCCACGCCGGCACGCACCAAGGAGAAGGAAGTCTCCAGGTGGCCTGGATGCTCTGGCCTGCTCAGCTGGCTATCTAAAGAGGGGGGCTTACCGAGAGGAGAAGCGACTCGGCGACAGGTCAGTTTCTCACACCTGTGTGGCATCTGGTGGCAAATGTCTCACCGTACATAATCAGAAATGAGCCTAGAGCTCAGCACCGCGCAGGGCCAGGGCTGAGATATGGGAGAGAAGATCACAGAGTTACCCTGGGGCCAAAGAGGCAGGAGAGGTAAAAAGGGGGAGGGCAAAGGAAGCAGATGAGCAGCAGAGGGAGAGCCAAAGTTTTAGGGTCACAGTGAAGGAGGAGCAAACAGAAGGTGCAGACAACAGTAAGGAATGCTGGGGAAAGGGGCAGTCACCAAGCTAGTGAAGACCTCAGGATGGTCCTGCTGCAAGTCTCAGAGAGGAGCAGGTCACTGCAGTGGACACTGCTGGTGGGGGCCATGGAGGACTCATGGTGAGGACAGCTTACGGCATAAATCCCAGCTGGTGTGCACTTGGGGGCTCAGTGTCAAGCCGAGTGCACTAGTCAACACAGATCCAGGGAAACACGAGTGCAAACAGCCGATCAATGCAAGGCCAGTGCAACATCCTCATAAGAGAAGGAAGGTGTGCAGCATACAATATGGGGGACATCAAGTGAGGAGAGCAGGAGGGGCCCTGGGATTGGTAGGGGTGTCTGGGGAAGACAGCCATGCAGCCTCTGCTCTGCTGGGCGCCACCTCTGCATCAGTGCAAGGTGGGCCACACCTCACTCCTCTTGTACCCCAGCCTCCAGGTCTGGCTCTCCTCCCAGCTGATCCCCAAAAGTAAGGGGGAAACCCAGTGCTCGTATTCACTGTGTTTTCTTATTTATCCAAAGAGAGCCAGGCAGGCTCCTTGCTCCTCCCTAGCCCTAGGATGTATTTCCCTCACGAGTCCCCCTTACAGGACCAGCCAGAGGCGCCAAAACAAGCCCACAGGGTTCAAAACACTGGGAAGCCCACAGTCAGCACTTAAGTAAGCAGATCACAAGGTGTCTATGAGGAGGGCAGGTTTGAGAGTGCCCACGAACGATCAAGAAAACTTCATCTACCCAGTGCTGTTTTTTAAGATAAAAATGATGAGTTTTGTAATTAAATACACATTTGTTTAATCTTATGAATTCCCCATTTAGAATTAGGTTCATGCCAGCTCAAGTCCATCTAACTCTTAATTAGCTAAAGGAGTTCTGATTCTCTTTAGCATTACTCTTGAAATTCTCCAACGGACAGTCATCATACTTGTAAAATAATCAGGAGGTAGGGTCACATGAACCTAAGTGATATTTGGGGGCCTGAGAATTAAAAACAAGCAAATGAATCTCAAGTGTCCTCTGCACATGAAGCATACCTGCACTAGATGAATGCCAAGCCCAAGGTAGCTCACTATGGCCTCTCTTCATCCTCAACTATCCCAGAAGGGATGTTCACTTCACTCATTCACTTCTAATATGTATTAAGGTACAAGCCCAACAGAAGATCCGGATAGTCACTTTTCCAAAGACAGTATATCAATAGCCAAATGGCACATGGAGAAATACTCAACACCTGGGAAGTGCAAACCACAAGGAGCTCTTACCTCTCACCTGTGAGAACAGCTCTTAGTTAGGTCGGAGAAGGAGCCTCTAGGTCACCAATACTGGTGCAGCCTCTACAGAAGGTTCCTTTAAAATTTAAAAATAGGTCCTCCCTGGTGGCGAAGCGGGTTAAAGCACAGCACAAAGAAGCTTAAGCCACTTCCGCATGAGTTCGATTCCCGCCTGCCCTGGAGGAGATCCACATGGTGTGGCAGACCTCTCCTGACCCGCCCGCTGCTCCCCTCAGCAGTGTGCTTCGTTGATCTGCCTGTTCTGCTCCCCACTCTGTCTCTGGCGAATCCTCTCACCCCTGCACCTCTGGCCTGTACCCCAGTTATGTCTGCATAAATAAATAAATCTTTTAAAAATTAAAAATAGAACTACCAAAGGAACCAGCAATTCCACCACTAGGTATCTATCCAAAGAATAAGAAAACATACTAATCCACAAAAATAACCTCTATGTTCAAAACAGCATTAATGACAAATGCCAAAACATTAAATCAATCCTTATGCCCATCAATGGATAACGGGATAAAGATGTTTTGTAGACTATGGAAAGCTGTGTGGAGAGTCCTCAAAATACTAAAACTCGGTCTACCACATGATAAAACTTGTAGACTACTATAGATCTGAGGCTCAAGCAGGAGAGAAGGAGGGAGCGCAGGCAAACAGGTGGAAGAGCACAGGGACTACCGAGGTGGATCACAGGTGCTGTAGGGGAGGGAGACTTACGGGGACTACCTGAGGGGAGGAGTCCAATACTGTACAAAAATAAACAATATGTGAAAAAATTGTGATTAATTTTAAAAAGATGTGGCAGGAATGCACACTGGAATATTACTACACAGCTCTTAGGAAAGACAGTGTCTTGCAACAACATGGATGGACCTTGATGTGAAGATGCTTAACAAAATAAAACAGAAAGACACTTGCCAAGAGTTTACTCAGATGTGGAATATAAATAAAGTGAGCAGACTAACCAAAACACAACAAAATTAATTCTCAGGTTCTAAGAAAAATAGGTTGGTTACCAGAGAGAAAGAGGAAGGGTCAGCGTGACTTCATGGTGTGGAGAGGTGTAGACACATCTTGGGGTTGTTAGGTTGTACTCACAGAATTTACAGCGTATGGTGAACTGATGGTGAATCAGGGCAAATTTATTTAAAACAAAACGATGCAAGCCCAGATGAGCCTGACTTCTGAGCCGGGATGCTTAACCACCGGGTTAATCTGCCTCCCACTCCATTAGGAAGATGGTGTTAATGACCGACCCTAAATAGCTTTGCTTCTGACACTTATGAGAGTGGTGGTTGCCAAGGAAAAGGTAGCAGTTGGCAATTTGAAACCCTGGACGTATGTTTTTGGGAGAAAAGCGAGAACAAGTATAAACTCTGTTGTCATGGTGCCTGGATTAAAATCCTCCAGCAACATCTCCTTGCCATGAGGTAGATTCCTCAGCAGAGGAAACTGGCTGTCTCAGGCTGACCCCAGACCTGGCCTTCCTTCTGCCCACTCTAAGGGCACTCCAGCAGTTGGTCTCTTCCATCCTCAGGTGCCGCTAGGCATCAGTACTTTGCATAGGCTGTTCCTGGACCCTGGCACCCTTCCCTACCGCCAGGGCTAACTCCTCTCCTTTCTGTTCTCAAACTAGGTTATACACCATCCTGGTACCTTCTCCCCATCAATCACACAGTCACACCCATCATTTTTCAAAACAAAATCATTCCACAGTATCATCACAAGCTCATTTGTTTAATCTCTGCTTTCCTCCCTCTGCTGGGCTCTCAGAACACAGACAGGACCTGTCTCTGTTGTTGTTATATCAGCCGATTGGCCAGTGCATGACCCATAAATACTTGTCACGGGAAGCAAAGGCCAGAGCAGCTTCTTTCCAGGAGGCAAATGGTGTCCTCTGGAAGAGCGTGTAGCTTCAGACGCATTAGGGCCTCCTAGGCCTGGACTGGGCCCACACAGGGTCCACACGCCCCTGAGGGGGAACAGAACTGAGATCCATCCAACATCCAAGTGTCTTATCTAATTTACAGCCAATTCCAGTTTAGCCAGTAGTAGCCTATTAACCATCATCCATGTTCTAGACACCGCAATTATTGCTTCCACATCTGTTATTTAATCTTCACCACGACCCCATGACTTAGGTCTGATTAAGACCGTCTCACCGAAAAACAGGCCTTGTGGAGAATAACGTGGCTAATGTGTTCTGGGCCTGGTTCAAATTTCAATGTTTTCCCACACACACTGCCAGATAAAATAGAGAGCCCAAGCTTCACTTGCATTTCAGATAAACAATGGGTCACTTTTTTCTTAGTGTATGTTAAATACTGCATGGGATGTATTTATACTTTAAAAAAAAAAAAAAACAGAAAACAAGCAAACAAAAACCATGTTATTTAACCTGAATTTGAAGTCGAGCTAGGGTTCCTATTTTTTTTTTTTTTTTACAGAGGGGGATCTAGGGTTCCTATTTTTTATTAGCTGCATCTGTTACTGTTATTGGTCCAATCACACAGGAGTAGTATTAAGGGGTGGGAAAGCAGGATAAGCCTTTCATCAGACCATTAAGAACACTGATTTTCCTTCTCCATCACTCACCTCAGCCTCCAAAGACACCTAGTCCCATGGTTGGCAGCTGGAGGGTCAGGTGCAAACCAGAGGGGGTTTATTTCCCCTGGAAACTCGGGTACTTCCTTCTCCCTGCAGGCCTGGAAGCTCAGAAAACGCCCCCGTCGGCCCCTGCCTCTCCTCCCACTGCCGTCAACTCCGATCTGCCCATTAAGTTCCCTCAGAGCTACCTGGAAATCTCTCTTCCATAGAGAGTAGCCCAAAATCAGAGTTAATTTGTTTGCTCCTGTGTCTATTTCTTCCACTTTCCATTATAATCACCTTTTCATACTAACCCCAAGTCTGACCTGTTTTCCCTAATATAATGGAATACCACACCTGCTAGACGTCTGTGGTGGGGCTGAGGGTGGGGTGGGCGCAGTAATCATCCTTAATTCTAGAGGATGGTTGGATGGATGGTTAGAGGATGCATGTTCCACTGTTCTTATTAGTGAAAGAAAATTAAAATCTAAGCTAAACAAATAAACAAGTCCAAGACACCCATGTGTCAAGTGTGGCTCCCAACCCATCCCCACTGGCCAGCTGCTCACGACCAGTGTCTGAAGAAGAAACAGGTTTGGGAAAGTATTTTCTAATGCTTGTCATTCCACTTGATGTGGAAATAGGATGGGGAGAAACAAAGAAGGAAAATTTAAGCCTCCAAAGTCGGTGAGATCACCTAGCCTTTGTGTGTTAATGAAGACAGTCTTTTCAATGTACCCAAGGCTTTTTTTTTTTTTTTAAGAGCTCTGACTGAAACAAATTGCTCTTGTGTATTATTAACAAATCCACCCTTTTCCCATTTCAGCATCACTGGGGAGAATGGAGGCAGTGTCAGGAGGGATTCCCACCCTAACTAGTAACGGGGTCTGAGCACTGCCTCCTTGGGGCACCTTTGACAGGATATATATTTTATATATCCTGAATCCACAGTCGTTTCTTTGTGCTCTCACCTGGTGAGGTGTACTTTGACAGCCACTTACTGGTGGTCTCACCCACCGTGGCCAAACTCTATAGCTGTACCTCTGATGCAGGGTTCTGTGGGTACTAAACCCCCCAAGGAAACTGTTCCATAGGGGACACCATCTGTGAGCTCCTCATCCCCACACAAAATCTCAAGGCCACTCAGGCTCAGGGAACAACACAACAGGGTTATTTAACAAACAAGGCAAACAACTCGCCATTAAGGCCACAAATGGCCAATGGCCAGAGGCCCAAACCAAAGCCACACTTTCAAGGCTAAAGCACCTCAACGAATACCTGGAGGTGTGGCAGCTGGCAACTGGAGCCAGGATGTAACTCACAGCAGCAGCCCAGTTGTGGGGCTCACAAACCAACCAGTGAAAAGACGCAGCAGCAGCCCACAGCAAAAGCCCAAATGAGGGTGAACAGCACCCCAATGCTGGAGCAGGCAGCAGTGGAGATGACAGCAGATCCCTGAAGGCCTTTTCCTGAGCCTTTGGCCCTCACCAATATCAACCAGTTCAGTGAGGTACTGGTCCTGAGGCCTTTGCATTCTCTCTCTCCCCTCTCTCCCCAGACAGACCCAAGACAGATTCAGCCAACTGGTCACCTGAATAGCTTTTCAGCTAAGTGTGGAACCTCACCTTGTGGGGAGGGGAGGGGTGGTCTGGCAGGATGCAGGCCTCCAAGCTTACTCCTAGGATTTCTTATCTTTTCAGATTCCCCATCACACTTCCTGCCCATTCACCTCGGTCCTTTCACCTGCCTCCAGGGCAGCAACACACTTCTATGTGGCAGCCTTCAGCGCAAGCAAAGGCCACATTTTCCAAAGCTTCCTTCTTTCCTGTAGGACAACTGCAGGGCCCTGGTAACACCTGACCCTCTCCCTGATAAAACAGGGGAATGGAGTGGCGTGAGACACTCACTGAGAAACAGAACATAGCCATGATGCCTGCCCAGAAGGAGAGGAATGATTTAAAGTTCACCATTTTTTTCCTTAGAGTAATCTCATTTAAATCCTGTTTTCTTCAGGCTTTCTTGAAAGATCTTTAAAACCAAGTTTCTACCCTAGTATTTTCCTATCGAGATTGTTGGTAGTTTTTCCTGGTTGTGAAATAATAGTTTACCTGACCCTGTAGCCAGATAAATTAAAGCTTATCAAAATTTGGTAAATATCATAAAAGAGAAGCCACCAGATTCACAAAGCTAGTGTTGGATGTTCCAAATCTGGTGGCAGCTGTGGGTTCTGAAGCAACTGGTTTCAGCTGGTTAGTCCTCATATGAACCATAGGAAATAAGAAGGGAGTTTAAATCGCCTCTTCCTTCCTTCAGCATTAAAATTTAAATTCTTTGAAGAATCAGAATATACAGATTATAACCGCATTGTTTTTTGTGTTTTTTTTTTTTTTTGGTTTTGTTTTTGTTTTTTCAGAAGACACCATCATAATAATGTACAGGAGTGAGATGCCCTATATCGAGACCATGTAGTTTTTAAAACTGAAAACAAAATCCAGTAATTAGAAACTTAAAGTCATGACTAAATTGTTTAAAAAAAAAAAAAAAAAACAACTAGCGAACCACAGGAATGTGTCTATGAAACTTGTGCATCAAGTCGTTCATGTTGTTTTCACCCCCATGTCCAGGAATGGCCACGTCTAGTGATGCCAGCTGCAGGAATCCAGGCTTCCTCCTCAAACTTGTCCCAGGGAATAAAACACGGCAACTACCAGCCCCCGCCTCACAGACCCTACCATGGTACCAGCTTGATGGCTTAAAGGACAACATTCTTTATGCCACAGATATGGGCAAATGCGGCACATCAGAGCTGTTCCGTCCTCCCCAGTCCACAAGCTGGTTGTTGAGACATTGACTTGTACATCTTACTCAATGTTGAACTTGCTCCTAGTAGGCCACAAAATTTCAAATCCCAAACTAAAGCCTTCTTCCTCAAAGGCTTTTCTGTAAAAACTTCTAAGGTCTCACTTTCTTAGAATCTTTAGGTATGTGTGTACGTTCACACATGTTATACATACACATGGGTTTGAAATGATTGATGTTCATGCGAGAACAGAGTATATCCAATTATCTTCCTTAACTATATGCCTTTGTGGTCTTATGTGTGAGTCTTTAATGTCTTTCTAGTATTTGCTAGTTAGTAAGTTCTCTCTCCCTCACTGTCTCTCACTCAATTTTAATTCTATTTTATCAGGAGAAAATGTGGGCTGAATAGTTATCTTAAAGTTCATAAGGAAAAATAAATGAGCAAAGAAAGCAAAGAAAAAGCTTTTTTGGGGTGGGGGAGAGGGAAAGGGTGCTGACCAGCTAAGACATACTGTAATGTCACTCTAATACTATAATCAAAATAAAATGATACTGGCATCAAGATAGATAAATTAATGAAACAAAATAGAATTCCAGAAACAGATGTTAATTTATGTGATAATTTAAGAAATGGCACAGTTGGCATCTCAGATTGGTGGTTAGAGGTGCGTTTATTAGATAAATAATGCTTGCACAAATGGTTCTCCATCTGGAAGGGAAAAAACTGGAAGAGCATCTCATGCTACATATTAAACTACAGCTAAATGGTGTAAAAATTCAAATATAAAATATAAATTTATAATAATAATTTACTGGAAATTTGGAGAGAACATACAAACAACTTAGGCAACAGGCAGAGAAATCTTTTATCGAAAGGAAAAAAAAGGGGGGGATTGAGGGAGACATGAAATGGGCACAGTATAAAACAACAGAAAAAAAAAGCTCTAAAGCATGATATAGTATAAATTGAATCCAAAGACAAATATATACTGGGGGAAAGACACAAAACACACATAATAAAGGGATTAACCTGCAACCAAAGACAATGAACTGTTCATAACGTATGAGCAGCACATATTTCACTGCTCACTGCTTTCACATGTCAACATAAAGACACACAACCCCAAAGCAGAGCTGCCAAAGGAAAGTGGGCGATTCACAGCACAGTACAGATATGGGAAGATGCTCAACCCACTGGTGGCAGTAAAGTGAAAAGAAGTAGCAAGGAGAGGCCTCTCTGTAAGGAAACACATCTTAAACACAGTATCTCTCCACCAGCAGGGAAGGTGGTAAAGAATACTCTCACATACTTTCTGCTCTATTTATAAGTGGTTGCCTGCTTTCTGCAAAGCAGTCTGACAATATCTACTAAACAAAAGTAAAAGAATCTCAGTCTTTGAACCTAGGAATTCCATTTCCAGGCACAGAATGTAAGTGACAAAAATAAAAGTACTGGTTGGCTAACCATAACAGGGTTCCTAGTAGCCAAATGTGAGAAAGAACTAAAAACTTATTAAAAGAGAACTACTGGATTAGAGTTTTGTAAATATGTGCAATGAAAGATGATAGTCATTAAAAGAATGGTTTGCCCCAGATATAAACCCACAGGTTTATGGACAGCTAATCTTTGACAAAGGAGCAAAGAAGATACAATGGGACAAAAAAAGTTTGTTCAGCAAATGGTGCTGGGAAAACTGGGAAGCTACATGCAAAAAAATGAAACTAGATCACTACCTCTCACCATACACAAAAATCAGTTCGAAGTGGATTAAAGACCTAGACATAAGAACAGAAACCATAAAATACCTAGAAGCAAAGATGGGTCAAACACTACATGACATACACTTCAGCGACATCTTTAAAGACAGAGCACCCAACGCCACAATAGTGAAGGCAAAGATAAATAGATGGGACTACATCAAGTTAAAGAGCTTCTGTACAGCAAAAGAGACATTACAAAAAACAAACAGACAGCCCACTAGTTGGGAAAACATTTTCTCACACAAAAGTAGCGATAAAGGACTGATCACAAAAATATACGGAGAAATGACGAAACTCAACAAAAATAAAGTAAACAACCCCATCAAAAAATGGGCAGTAGAGCTAAAAAGACACTTCTCCAAAGAGGAAATGCAGATGGCCAACAGGCATATGAAAAAATGTTCAACATCACTCGTCATAAGGGAGATGCAAATTAAAACCACAATGAGATACCACCTCACCCCAGTGGGAACGGCACATCTTCAAACAACTAGCAACAACACATGTTGGCGAGGATGTGGAGAAAAAGGAACTCTCCTGCACTGCTGGTGGGAAAGCAAACTAGTACAACCACTATGGAAAACTGTTGGGAGGTTCCTCAAACTGCTCAACATGGAGCTTCCCTACGACCCAGCAACCCCATAGGTATCTACCCAAAAGACACAAAAACACTGATTCAAAAAGACACCTGCACCCCCATGTTTATGGCTGCTTTATTCACAATTAGAAAGACATGGAAGCAGCCCAAATGCCCAAAAATGGGTGACTGGATTAAAAGGATGTGGTACATATACACAATGGAGTATTACTCAGCAACCAAAAAAAGGGAACACATGTCTTTTGCAGCAAATGGATGAAGCTGGAAAAGATCATGCTGAGTGAGATAAGCCAGAAAGAAAAGGAAAAATACCAGATGGTTTTTCTCATAGCAGCAATATAATGGAACAGGCAAGAAAATAATGATCATGATGAATAGCTATATACCAAAAACAGTGGGGGGAGGGAAATGCACTAGACTATGGTGATGGCATATGGGTGAATGGTGGCGGGAATCCCACAGGGACAACAACTGAGAGGGAAAAATGCACAGAATCAAGAATGATGTAAAAATAATTAAAATAAGTATTTTTTTAAGTATTTTGCATTCTGATTCTTAGGAGGAGCCTGAAATCGCCTCAGACCCCCAGACACCCCAGAATACTGGCTTGCTGGCTGACTAGCTGTGCCATCCTGGGTAAATCACTTAAGCGAGCTTAGCCCACAAAATGGAGTGAGGACAGAGCTGGCCACAGCACTTACTTCAGAAGGTTTAAATGAGATCATACAAATACTTCTGATACCTAAAGTGGAAAACCAAATTTTGCCATCTTATTTTACTATGTATGCATATATTTCTTTTTATTTAGTGATTTTCTTATCATGTAATCTATCTAGATATTAGACTGCCACCCCTATTAACTGCTACAGGCGGGAGAATGATGGTGCTGTTTAATGTCACTTTCAACCCACAGAATGGGATGCTTGAGGTTAAAAAATAATCCTTGAATGTAACAAACAGGGCTGGTTCCAGAAAACATAATTTCTTAAGAGAAAGTGATATTTAATAACAGCTCATTTTTTTTCTCACTGTACTAGTGAAGAGCAAGACTGTACCAAAGAAAAACCTTTGTAAGCACACATTGCACTCTGGTCACTAATTAACTGTTCTTTCTTATCTAAACATGCCTCTGCCTTTGAACCTGGGCCATTATCGGGACCTCCTGCTTAAAGAAATGACCCGTCTGTTCCAGCCCCTTCTGCTGTGCCTTATCACCTACTCTGCCCCAGCAAGGACCCCATCTCACTCCATTCTGTACCTCCAAAGCTAGCAGGGTCCCTGACACAATAAACATTTGCAAATGTAAAGCTCCACTGTCCTTATTCCTTCGTGATGCATTCTCCCCCATCCATCTGGAACCCCAAACCTCTGAGACCTCATCCCCATCTACCGCTCCTTGCCAGTTCCTCACACTTGAGGGGTTAACTTTACCATCTGTCTTCAAACAAGCTAGTGTAAGAGGAGACACTGCTCTTAAGATCTTGCCATTCACATTCATCACATAAGGGTCTCTGCTAGGGTATTTTATTTTTTTTTAAAGATTGATTTATTTATGCATACAGAACTAGGGTACAGGCCAGAGGTGGGGGATGAGAGAATTCACCAGAGACAGAGTGGGGAGCAGAACAGGCAGATCTACTGAAATGCACTGCTGAGGGGAGCAGCAGACAGGCCAGGAGAAGTCTGCCTGCTATGCGGATCATCCCCCTGGCCAGGGATGGAACTCATGCTGCAGTGGCTGCGATAGCCTCATAGTGCCGCGCTTTAACCCGCTGCGCCACCAGGGAGGGCCCAACAGGGTGTTTTAAACGAGGCTGTTGGCACAGCCTACAAAGCAGCGGGGGGAGTTGTATAAGGGCTTGGTGAGGAACTAGGGACCGGGAGAGATGGCCTATCCCAAAGGCAGGTCACAGGGCCTCAGGACATTTCTCACTATATGAGGAAAGCCTCAATCTTCAATCTGCCATGATCCCAGAAAGATTCTGAAGATGAACCCAGATTCAGGAACTCCCAAGATCTAGTCTCTGTTGGTCTGAACTAGCAGGGAAAGCCACACCCGTCACCTCCAGCTGATGTGACCTCTAGTCAGAGTTGACCTCAGGGTATTTAACTCCCCCTCCCTCGACCCCTTTCTCAGTACCCCTTCCCTCTTAACCTCAGAGTCTTAAATGCATTTGTTAATGTTCACTAGTTTTTACAAGTATTTTATAGTCTGTATCTTTGTTGTTCTAACTTGCTTTTTAGTACACATCATTACATCAGTTGTGCTGTAAATGGTAGAATTTCATATTTTTTGCAGCTGAACAGTATCCCACAGAGTGGATAGAACATAGTTTCTCGATCTGACCATTTACTAAGGGGCATTTAGGCTGCTTCCATGTCTGAGCTACTGGGAATAATCATTGCAGAGCATGTAGATTTGTATGTTCTTTCAATAGAAGTAAATGGCCGCATCATTTGGTATTTTCATTTTTGGTTTTTATAAGAGAAATCTAGATTAATCCCATAACAACTGCCCCAGTTTACATTCCCATGAACATTGTCGTAAGGCTCCTCTCCCCCATCCACTCCAGCATTTGTTGTTGGGGGTCTTTTGAACAGATGTCCTCATGGCGGTGAGATGCTATTTCATTGTTATTTTTAACTTGCATCTCCCTTCCTGGAAGCAAATGAACATTCTTTTTTCATACTCTGTGGACTTTGAGGTTCTATTCTGTGATTTGGCTGTTTGTGTTATTGCTAAGTGGATTTTTTTTCCTGTTGATTTGTACAAGATTTTATTGGCTCTATTAACTCATGCCATTTGTATACTGTGTGAATGTTTTCTCCCATTCAGTAAGGCCTTTTAAATCTTTTATATCTTCTTTCACTATGTAAAAGCTTCTTAGTTTGAGATAATCCCACTGATACTATGAAATATTTCACCAATGCTTTCTTCAATATATTTTATTTTTGCACATCTTATATAAATCTTTGAATTGATTTTTGTATATGGAGTTAGAGAGTGATTCAATTTCTTTCTCTTATGTGTGGCTTTCCAGTTTTCACAGCACATTTATTAAAGACACTGCTTTCCCCACTGCATGACTGTAGCTGCTTTATCGTAACAGGTGGTGATTGATAAATGCCTGGACTTATTTCTGGAGGTTTTATTTTTTTTTTTATTAAAAAGTTTATTTTTACATCATTTTGCACATTTTTTTTTCATCTCAATTGTAATCCCCACGGGTTTCCCATCACCAAATCACCCCTGTGCCACCACCATAGTCCCGTGCATTTCCCTCCCTTCCCCCCCCCCGTTTTTGATCCCATTCCCCACTCCACCCCCACAGAATGTCTCTGGTCCATGGTTGTTTCCCTATGACCCAGCAATCCCACTCCTAGGTATCTACCCAAAAGACACAAAAACACTGATTGAAAAAGATACTTGTACCCCCACGTTTATTGCTGCTTTATTTACAATTGGAAAAACATGGAAGCAGCCCAGATGCCCAAAAGTAGATGACTGGATTAGAAAGATGTGGTACATATATACAATGGAATATTACTCAGCAACCAAAAAAGAGCAGCAACTTGGATGGAGCTGGAAAAGATCATGCTGAGTGAGATAAGCCAGAAAGAGAAAGAAAAATACCGGATGGTTTCACTCATAGCAGGAGTATAATGGACCAGGCGAGAAAATAACAAAAATAATGGAGGTTTTATTTTTACTCCATTGATCTGTGTATCTATTTTTTTGCTCCTGCTGCACTGTTTTTAATATTCTTGTTTTACAGTAAAGTTTGAAAGCAGGTAAATCGATGCCTCCATTTCTCTCCTTTTTTCTCAGGATTGCTTCTGCTATTTGAGGGCTTTGTGATCTTATGTAAATTTCAGCTTTTCTTAAGTAATATTGGTGGCATTTGATGGGGATTGTGTTAAACTTTCATATTACTTTAGGCGAATCAGACTATTTTTTTATCAGACATCCAAACATAGCCTTTATATTTGAATAAAATGTACCCAATCCTTTAGGTATAGTAGAGAAAATGGTTTTCATTGAAAAGATTTACAATGTGTGAGTATACATGGTGCTGGACAACTTATAATATGGTTTTTCTTAATCTCTGCAAATATTCAGAGAAACATAGTCATTCCAGCAAAGAACTAGAACTCAGAGGAGTTGAAATTCAAACTCAGCTTTTAGCTGACTACTATGTTCATATTCTTTTTATTTAACAAAAAAACTTTATTTTTATTCATTTATGCATACAAGGACTGGTGATACAAGGACTGGTGTATAGGCCAGAGGTGGGGTAGGAGGGGAGGAGGTAAGAGGACTCACCAGAGACAGATTGGGGTAGAGAACGGATGGGTCTACTGAGATACACTACTGAGGGGAGTAGCAGGGAGACAAGAAACATCTGCTGCTCCATATGTGAGTTAGCTCCCTGGCTGGGGATCGAACTCATGCCACAGTGGCTAGCCATAGCTTAATAGAACTGAGGTTTAGCCCCTGCAACACCAGGGAGGGTCCCCATGTTCTTTTTATTATATGGCATAGAACATCAATAATCCCTGTGCCCAGGAATGATTCTCCTCTTTCTCAACCTACATTTTCATCTCTCAGAGGGCAGGATTCTATCTCCAAATAAACCTGTATCTGAGACAATCCCCAACTTACTTGGCTTTATAAAGCATGTATAATAAATTTATTTTAATTAACAGAGGAGTCAGTGGCCTCTGATTTTCAGGAAGTTGGTACAGTGTGCCATGTGGTATCCATGGCTGAAGAGTGTTTTACTGTCCTCTTACAACAAAGAATTTTTGAAATGTACTTCTCAGAATAATTCCAGTGGTGGACCTGGGCTATAAACCTAGAGTCAAAGTGTGCTCTGCATTTGTAAATAAAATGTCTTTCTACTGCCACTGCATGAAACTCCTTTTGGGTTACCACTTAGTTCCTTGTTATGCTAAATCCCCTAGCAGAAGTCACAGAGAGAGCTTCTTATAATATCCAAACAATTTTTCCAGCAGTTTGTTTTTTTTTTAAATTATTTATTTATGCATACAGAACTAGGGTACAGGCCAGAAGTACGAGGAGGTGAGAGGATTCACCAGATTCAAAACACTGATGGAATTTATGGAGCAATGTTGTGAGTAGAATATTTTTATGAAACAATACTATAGATATGACAGAGCAGTGGCTCTCACTGTGTTTGTGTGTGGGGAGGGGGGTAGGTTTGACTCCCATCCCACCCCCAAGACACTGGCAACATCTTGTCACAACTTAGGAGGGGCTTGCTACTGTCATCTGGTGATTAGTGGCCAGAAATGTTGCTAAGCATCTTTCAATGCACAGGACTTACCCCCACAACAAAGGATTAACTAATTCAAGATGTCAGTAGTGTCAAGGTTGAGAAACTCTGAGAGACAGAGACATTGGTGGGTCAGTACACAGGTAAGTACATAGGTAGGTAGGTAAGTGGATGAGTGGATCGATGGGTAGGTAGGTGGGTAGATGAATGGACAGGTGGGTGGATGGGTGGGAGGAAGGAAGGGAGGGAGGGAGGGAGAAAGGTGGGTGGGAAAAGGGAGAGATGGAGGGAGGGAGGGAGGAAGGAAGGGAGGGAGGGAAAGATGGGTGGGTGAATGGATGGCTAAAATTGTACTGTAGAAGTTACTTCTGATTCAAAAGGTGATTCAAAGTGTAATGATTATCCTTTCAGTTTTGGTCCTATGGCCACTGCTAGTCAAGTCACTCAAATTTCACATATCTTTCTAAATAAGATTATCAGTTATATTTAAAAATTACTTATTGATCATATGGAGGAATAACTTGGAATCTTATAAAAATGGCAAGCACTTATCTAAGATGTAGTTATGTGAGAAGAGAAAAAAAACTATAAAAGATTATTTCAAGATAATGAAACTAATTATAAAAGTAAATGACACTACTCGTGGAAATAAAGGAGTGAAAAGGAAACCAATTGTGTTACTGTGGCTTTGGACCTGTTGAGTTTGAGATACAGACAGTGGAAACAGAGGAGATCTAGAGATGAGTGTCTGGGCTTTGAAGTCATGGCTGCTGATGAGACAAAGGTGGTTTACTGAGGGCAAGAAAGTGGTATCTTTTCTGGGAACACACACTTTGGAGGGCACCCCGGGGAAGAGGCCAGAGGGAAAGGGAGTCGGCAAAGAGATAGAGGATCAAGTGCTTTGATGTCACAAAGACCCAGGGAGGAGAGAGTTTAAAGGACAAGGGTGTGGTCATCAGTACCAATTGCCACCAGGACATCAAGAGAAAGAAGGTAGAGGGAAGATCAGATATTTTGAAAAATTATTGGCAACCTTCAGAAGTGCAATAGATGGTGAATAATTAAAAGAATGATAATTTTAACATGGAGACAATTGTTTGAAAAGATGAGGACAGACTTGAATGATCCACAGCCATGAGGTAAGCAAAAAAAAAAAAAAAAAGTTTCAAAATGAGAGCTATTTCAATATGCTTAATGGAGGCCAGAATACAACTGATAAAGAAAAAGTAATCTCAAGAAAATCGATTGCACTTCTATAAACAGAATCAGTATAGAGTGATTACAAAATATTCAAGTAACAAGGAAAACTTTACTTTTCTAATATACCTGGGCCAAAAAGGGTCAAACAGTGAAATGTATTTCCTAATCTGCCAAATCAATCTTTTGGGTCTATTTCCAATTACAAAAAAAAAAAAAAAAAAACTACAAAAGACAAGTGGGTGGTACCAAAGAGAGATTTCAGTGTGCCTCACACTGACATCTCTGACAATCGTTCCTACTTTCCTACCAGATTAGATTTTACAGCTTCAGGAGAAATTTACGTCAGATGCTTGGCATAAACTGGCCAATCAATGCTTATATCTTAAAAGCAAGAGTAATGTGTTAGCTTGGTAAATTTGCTTTCATGCCAACAGGGGAATGGTAACTCTGACCTGAAATGCTTCCAGTGACAGATAAATTATATGAAAGAAAAGTGATGCAATTGAGAGTTATAATGACTATCGGTGATAAGAATAGCTGAGTAACTTGTTTGCTGCTTTGGCAAAGCCTGGCTCGAGTTCAATTACATAAGGTCCTCTGTCAAACACGTTACATTTCAGGAAGCCACATCCAACCACACCATGAGAAAGTAGTTTCCACAGTCTTAGCGAAATCCAGAAACCTGAGTTAAAGATAATCACCACCCAAATATATTCTGTCTACTTGAAATAAAAATGTGTGTCTATCCACTTACTTGTATCCAGCTTGCCCCCCCAATTTAATGTTCAACGTATTCTGCCTTAAAATTAGATAAATGTGTCACCTGTCTAAAATATAAGTACACATGTACAAAGAAGAGGACCACCTCTCCAGGAAAGAACGTCTATCAGAAAGGTTATTTTGAGAGCAAGGTGGCATTCCATTTCCCCAGCCTCTTTTGCATGAGATTAGCCAACTGAGGCCAATGTCAGAAAAACCAAAGAGCAAAAACTTTCCTTCAACTCTGATGTAAAAAAGAGCTCATGCCATTTTCAGCAACATGGATGGAATTCGAAGGGTTATGCTCAGTGAAGTAAGACAGAAGGAAAGGTAAAGTATCGGATGGTTTCACTTACAGGAGGAAGACAGGAAAATTAAACAAAGGGTAAAAGAAAGAGAAAGAGAAAGAAAACTTGTAGCAACCACAGACCTGAGGCACAAGCAGGAGAGAGGGAGGGAGCGCAGCCCCGAAGGCAGGCGGAAGAGCAGGGGACTATGGAGTGGATCTCAGGGGCTCCTGGGGAGGGTGATTTATGGGGACTGCCTGAGGGGAGGGGTCCAGTGCCGCACAAAAATGAAGAACAATGTAGAAAATATTTAAAGGGAAGAGAGGGGCTAGGACCAGTATCACAATTATTTAAACTACTATTTTATGTGCTTTCCATTCCTGAGTTATCCTAGTGGGTGGCATAAACTTTGTTAATAAAAATCATAAATGCTACTAATAATAGCAGAAGCAATAAAGACAATGATAATACATCTGGAGAGAGCTGAGAGCTTCCTCCACCTTAACCACGAGGAAAATGTGAAATGGAGAGGAAGGTGAGGACAAGAATGGTTTTAATATTTTGTTAAAAATTTGTTTTTACATATGTAAACGAGAACTGGGATATAGGCCAGAGGTGCAGAAGGTGAGAGCATTCACCAGAGACAGAGTGGGCAGCAGAACAAGCCGACTGACTGAAATCCACTGCTGAGGGGAGCAGTAGGGCGACAGGAGAGGTCTGCTGTGCCCTGTGGGTCAGCTCCCTGGCCAGGCATCGAACTCATGCTGCAGTGATGCCTGATGGCACTGAGACTCCCCTGTGCCACCAGGGAGGCCTGAGTTAGTTTTATTTTAAACACTCATATTTTCTCAGGCAAACAACAAGCCAGATCATGGTTGAGGGTGAGGATGCAGAGAGGCAAGGCATGGAGCAAACATCTCAGAAACAGAATGCACTCCCTTGAAAGTGTGGGACAGAAATTAGACTGCTTGGGTGCTGGGTGGACTGGGGTCAGCCTGGAGCAAGCAGAGTTGGGGGTTCTACAAGAGCATTAAGGGTGCAAACTAAGAACTGATGTGTGAGGGGCAGGCTGGGATCTAGTGTGGGTATCATTGGGAGGGTGCTGGGCTTCATCAAAGGGGAGCTAGCGAGTGAGCCCGTGAAGTTCCTAGTGCCGGCAGGTCAGTAGCAGTGCCAGGCAATGAAGCGGACAGAAAGGCCCTGAAAGTAGGAAATGGCCATGTTTGGAGAGGACAGGGTGTCAGAGACTCATCCCTGTGGCTGAGAGGAACCATCAGTCAGCCTTGCAGACCTTCCAGGGACACGAGGGAGACCAGGAGTTCGGTGGGAAAAAACGCCATGAAGAAACAAGAGACTGGTGTGATCTGACACGGTCCATGCAAGGAGAAGGGATTTGCAGGGCAAACAGGAGAAACGGGGTGAAGGGTAGGGGTGGAAGCAGCCAGGTGAGAATTTAACACCAGCTCTGAGCCCAGTGATGTTTGGGGAAACGGTTACTACCTGCCTCACGAGGGCCAGGATATGCCCATGCGCCTGCAGGCCTGAGGCACCCTGGAATCGATCTGTTTCAAAAGCGGAAGCTACACGCAGCCAAACACAATCACCCGATCTTTTCCTGAAAGCATCCAAAACAGTGATCTTTAAAGCAAAAAGACCCCTTTGGGGAACTCACCAAGATTAAGCATTTGATGGGTTGGGGGGCGCCCTCCCTTGTCAAGCTGCCAAACACTAACGACTGAAATCCCAGCAAGGCTCTGTCTAAGAGATCATATTCCTTTGGGCCTCCTCAAAAGAAATTGCTGGAGTACCGTACACTAGGGCTAGAAGCTTCTGTGTAGAAATCATTCACCTATCTTTTTCCATACCTACAGTGCATTTCCTCTCTGGATTTCATCTGAATTCACGTTTCTAGTGCTGAAGATCAAAGCCTGCAGGAAGCACTATCAGGTGCCCCTAGATGTTCAGCAAACACACCCCTCCTGTCTCGCACCTTTATCAGCTGGCCGGTGCAAGTCACTGCAACTCAAATCTTTCCAAGGCAGAGAGGAGGCTGTGAACCCCAGGAGGACTGCTGCACTGGAAATGAACCACTCATCAAAAGGGTGCGTGGGAGGCGAAAGCCTAAGCTGAAGCAGCATCTGGTCTGGCCTGTGAGCTTCAGGCAGTGATGCTACCATGTCCCTACCCCTCACAACTGCGGCTGCCCTTGGGCTTCTGACTCTTTCCAGTCAGGACCTCCTGACTCTCTCAAGGAAGACAGAACCCTTCAAGTGATAGCGGCCTAGCGCTGGCAGGACATGATGGGAGATGATGCCCCATTTCTAGTGGCATTCCTTGAGGATGAGTCCACGGGCAGACCTATCCCCAGACTCCTTTCCTCACTGGGCATTCGGGGCGGAGGAGGGCAGCCCGGGCTGTCCCCAGTACCGCAGCCAGAGCACCACCGTCCTTTCTCCTCTTCGGTGGGAACTGGGAGATGGCAAGGAAAAAATGTGTGAAAAATGATTCTGAGCAAAAAGAGACACTTCTTCAACTGAAAGTGAGATGGAGCTGAAAGAAGATTTGATCAGAGTGATGGGTTGTGCAGAATTCCCAGCGGGAGACTTAAAAAGGCAACTGGGTTCCCGGCGGGAGGTTTCTCACCACATGAAAAGCAAGGGCATTTCTTCTTTCTACTCAGATCTTCGGTGAACCGATTAACCAACAGGTGTGTGTGGGCGCCTGCTCTGAAGCCAACTCTAGGCTATGAATTCAGAGAGGAAACAAAAGAAATGGAAGACAATCATCCTCTTAACAAGATGTATTCAAATCTGTGGCATGCGGAGCCTTAAACATACAAAAGCCCTACACCACTCAATTCCTACCGATGTGGAACTCAGCCTCCTGGGGAGACTTACACGAAGCATTACTCAGAATTATACCTCAGCATTACTGGCCTGTTGGGGCCAGCCCCCCAGACCTCTCCCCACTAGAGCTGGAGCACCGGCCCCCCAAGTTGTGACACCAAAAATGCCCCAGACAAGTTGGCAACTTATTTTCTGGAGACCAAGACGGCTGCCCCCTGTTGCCTTTGAGAACTAGTAGCCTTGACCCATATTTGCAAGCCAGTCTAATAGATTAAGTAGCAGCGTTGCCTACAAGGGACGGTTGCCACATAGAAGAATGTCTAAATATCGTTTCCTGGGAAAGAACTCAGAGGCAAAGCTGCTGGAACAGGGTCTGGAACAGAAACTAGGAATGCAGTGTGTCAACAAGAATAAACATGAG
>NW_004567153.1:1157048-1210287 GCF_000260355.1 Condylura cristata | reverse complement strand
TGAGACGCTGAAGCCGCTTCCGCATGAGTTCGATCCCCGCCTGCCCCGGAGGTGACCACAGGGCGCGGCAGACCTCTCCTGCCCCGCCCGCTGCTCCCCTCAGCAGTACACTTCATCAGTTGGCCTGTTCTGCTCCCCACTCTATCTCAGGTGAATCATCTCACCGCCCCTGTACCCCATTTCTGTATGAATAAATAAATAAAATCTTAAAAAAAAAAGAATAAACATAAGTCATATATAAAACTGAGAAGCCAAAACTCTGCAATGAACTCCAAGCACAGAGTGTAGGAGATGGGCCCTGAGATGGATCAGTAAAGTTTCTTTGTCAAGGGACAGTATTTTTGGCTTTGCAGGCCAGGTGGTCTCTGCCTTGTGCAAATGCAGCCAAAGGTGGTATGCAAGACCCTGTACCAATAAAACTTTATTTGTTAAAGCAGGCAGCATACTGGATCTGGCCCAACACCATGCTGTCTTGTTCTTGACTACTTCCCAGTAGATCACCAAAAGAAAATACTCACATGCTCCCAGACCCTAGTCTGCCCTTCATCCTCAAGTGAGCCCAGGCAACACAACTGGATGGGTCTCTGCACAGAATAAACCCGAAAGCCACACAAGCGAGTACTGGGATCTGGAAGGAAGGTGCAAGGGTTCAGGTGAGCCTTCTCCGCCTTAGGCACTGCCACATTACTAGGAAAGACTGGCTGCCCACTGGGTGGACACCAGAGCCCTGCTGGAGTCCAGTTAGGGCATGGATTTGATGAGGAATCTCTTCCCTACCTCCAAAGGGGAAACCTGTGCAGAAGACGGCAAAACATGAGTCTGTCTCTCGAGGCTTCTGGTCTACCCCACCCTTCCCCTGTTACATGTAAGTTGAAATATGATCCAAACGATAGTCATAAAGTATAATAAACAATGCCAGAAATGATCGCATCCAGTCTATACTACACCCCCAACCCCAACATGTTTTGGGATACCCACATATATACTCATGGTCAGCAATCTCATTATATTCAAAGCAAATATTTCATGTAAAGGAAATATCAAATGTTGAGCTTCAGGCTGGAATCTTGATTGGGAAAATCTGAATTCACACAGAAAGAAAGCTATTACCCTAATGTGAGTGATTCACTTGGTAAGAAGCAGGAAGCTTATTCTTAAGAGGATAACATCTATTCATCGCTCGCTGACTTAATATTCACGGTATTACTCCTTATAGTTCTACAATTAACATTTAGTCATACCATTTTCTTACATAAGACTTACCTAGATTGTATATAAAACCTGTGTATATACGCACGGGCTTTGATCTAGAGCGCCCATCCACAAAGGTCTAATAGCACATGGTTGTGAAACCCTGAGGAGGGCTGACATTCTCTGTGATGTTGGAGACATAAAAATCATTGCGTTTTACTGTTGGTAGTGCTTTCAGTTTAATTATTGGTGGTAAATCTCTTAGCTGAGTGATTCTTTTAAGGATGACTGTTAGAGGAAGACAAATGGATCTGTTCCTAGGCCTGGTAAGTAGGGTGTAAGAGGTCTGAACATTTGACCAAATTGTATGGTTAATCCGCTAATTACCCATTGAGAAACTGTTTTAAGAATAATTACAGTACCAGTCCTATTCATGGGCATTGCTAATCCTTTTAAAAAATGTTATGAAGCTATTCGGTCCAGCAATATCCTGAGGCTGAAGGTGCCATCGGTCTGACAGACTTTTGCTTTAAAATATGACCCTGGACACACACACACACACACACACACACCAAAAAATAAAAACTTCTTTCAAAGCTCTCACTGCATTTGAAGTAAGTGTTCACTTGTTGAGTTTTTACCTGAGCTTTTCATACGTTATCTTTGCTGGGGATGAGAGGCATAGCAAATAGGGAAAATTTTGCCCTCTTACCCTGATTTCAGCCTGGCAACTCCTAGTTGGCCCCAAACTCATGTCTTAAATGCTGGAACTACCAAGAAGTGGTTGAAGACCCAGTGGGGTCCTTACTACTTCCCTTTGTGTCCTGGGCACCCTTTCTCTGTGTAACGACAGGTGCCTGTGTTTCCAAGAATTAGCTAAGGCAACTTCAAGGAGCCAGCGGGTAAATGGTGACAAGTTGTTCTGGTCTGAGTTGGTCTTGACAGAGTGGAGACCAGAGAAGAGACTGGCTTTGGAGAAATCTGGGAAGGGTGAATGAAAGCAGGACAGACTTAGGCAGTTAAAGAATTTCAGCAAGCTGCCTACCTGGACAAGCAAAAACTGGAACAAGCCATAGCTAATCAAGTCTTCCAGTCCAGAACAAATAATACATAGTATAACTGATGTGAATCTCCATGATTAAAAATAAAAAAGTAAACAGTTCAACTCTAGTTGCAAAAAAAAAAGTGGCCTTTTCTTGGGGCCCCCCAATTTCTCCATATTTGATTCTTACCATCAATAGTCTTATTTTCTCCAAAGGTCATACAGTCAGCTGGGTGATGATAAGCAACCTCATTTGGAGGTGGAACTGAACAGAATGGGGCTGAAGAGGTACACAGGGTGGCTGCTGCCTCCCAGATGCTCTGGGATAGATCAGACAACATGGAGAGAGGAAATGGAGGACTTCGGGCAGAACTGTCATGGACATCTGTCATTTTTCTTTGATCGCCCCGCCCCCAGCTTTGGGGGACCATGGCTGCTCCCTGTTGAAGCCACCTGGAGAATCCTGCCTGCTTTGCAGACAGCTGCCCATCTGCACCCCTCTCTGGCTCTATCCCAGCAGGGGAGGAGGCAAAACCTTTCTTTGGTTGCAAGCACTGAGCTATGGTCCTGTGACCTGGCTCCCAGTTTGTGGTATCACTTTGGAAGCCTCCCAGACAGCCTGGCGTGCTTTATTTTTTTAATGATTTTTTTTTATTCTGAACTTAGCTCAAGCTGGGTTAGGTTGCTACTGAGAACTTTGGCTGGAGAAGGGGCACAGAGCCTCCTAGAGCACAGCCTAAACAGCTTCTCCCAGCTCCCCTCTGATGTAGGACTCCTTTGCATTCATCCTATCCAGAGGGCTCCTTCTAACAGGATACCAACCCGGAGCAGAAAGCCCTCCTCTGCTCAGGCCTAGAACAAAGGCAGATGGAAGGCAATGGAGGAAAAGCGAGGCGTTTCCAAACCGGACACTGGCAGAGGTGCATGTTTGCACCCCAGTGTCCCTAGAGATTCCCACAGAGGACACCAGGCCCCCTGGGTGACAGAGGGAGATGTGCGCAGTGTCCCCTCCGACTCCACCTAACACCGAGCCCCAGTGTCAGAGCTGCCCCTCCCCATTCCGTCAGTGCAGAGGCCTGTCTCGGCCAGGCCTTGGAGGTCTGCGGCCCTCTGGTCTCTGCTGCCCAGCCTCCCTCTTGTCTCCCCGCTTCTTCTGCCCTAACACTGCTCCATGTGCACCCTTCCTGGGCCTTGGTCCATCCCACCCAGACTGCAGGAAGCTGGAGAGTCCAGCCAGCTTAGACAAGCTGCGCCCTGATCAGGGACAGGAGAACATCAGAAATGGGGGGAGCGGCGAGGGGAGCCAAAGCCACGGCAGAGAACAAGGTGGGAATCTCCATGTGGCTTTTAATGATTTTGAAGGTCAGTTTGTCTATGAGAAGAAGTCTGTGGTTAAGTCCTACAAGGTGAAAGGCCATCAGAAGAAATGGTTCTTTCTCCTGTTGGCATGAACCAATAAAGGACAGAGGATTATAATCTAGTGGTATGTGGGCTCGGTAAAGGCTGTATTAATTGCAGTCTCGTGGGAGAATTGATTGTCTCTGATGAATAATTATCCTGCACAACAGCAGTAGGTATGATAGTATGTGTCACGTTAAATTTGTTGTAAGTTTTATTTTATTACAATACTAAACCTTGTACTTGTTTGTTCAAACTCCTATTGTCCTGTTAACACGCTTATCTGTTCGTGACTATAAAAACTTGGAGGTTATTCAGCACGATCAGTTTACTATTCCACCGCCTCTCACATTCTCACATTCCTCATGCTCCCCCTTCTTTCTTTCTCTCTGTTTCTCTCTCTCTCTCATCTCCCCTTTCTCTCTCCATATGGGAGTGTTTTTGGAAAATATCCATATATGTAACATAGGATGCTAGGGAAATGTAGACAGAGGGTTATAAAAAAAAAAAAACACTAAAAGCATACTATTAGGTCATCTAAATACTAAGGAACATTAAAATAGGAATTACGCAAAAGAAAAATGTCTAATCAGAATAAATGACCCTTTTAGTATCACTTATGATATCTAAAAAAGTCTACACAGGCATCACCCCTCTAACCAACTGAATAATTGTGGAGAGGGTGTTCCAGAGGCAGAAGAGGGGTTTCAGAGCAGTCTCTTACATGGACCCCATGATGTGTTTGCAGTGGACTAAGGTGGGTAAGGTCATGCCGTGTGACCCCTCCCAAGCTCAAGCAACTATCACACTTTTGTTAAATCTACTGCATTTCTCTGGATGAGGGCCAAGGGCCTCAAGGGAAGGAAGGGGTCCCATGGTCTTCAGGAGCCTTGTGGGGTGGCCCTGTGGGAAAGACACTCATGTTACACTATTCTCCAATTTTCAACTCACAAGTAGCTTCTTTTGCTACAGAAGAACCCAATGGCCGAGAGGTTCTTGTGTGATGGCACCACCACCACAGCTGGGGTTCAAAGGAAACAAAGACCCCTGGTATTCATAAGACCCCAAGGGGCTAAGTGTGTCTTTGAGCCAATGTCACACGTGAAGTACTGACCAAGTTTCAAACTTGGGGGCCCCATTCCATTCTACATATGCATTCATAAAGATATTAAGTCACACAAACTGAGGGAATTCCTGAAGCTGTGCGGGGGCCCCACCTGTGGGTGGGGAGCCGGGTCACTGGCTCTGTCTGAGGAGCTGGCAAGTTCATGGGCTCTGGAGTCTGGACTCCTGAGCTAGGGCTCAGCTCTTCTTATTTAATGATCTGATGACCTCGGGCAAATTACTCAGCCTCCGCTTACTCGTCTATAAAAGGGGGTAGTCACCATGCACTGCCTGGCAAGAATTTCCATCTGAAGTGATATGCGATGCCTGTGTCTCCCCCTTAGTCAACATTCAGGCAAGTTGTTTATACTCTTTAAACTGGGGTGCAGGCCAGAGACAGAATGGGGAGCAGAACAGGTGGATCTACTGAAATACACTGCTAAGGGGAGCAGCTGCCCAGACAAAAACAGGTCTGCTGTACCATGTGGATCACCTCCCTGGCAGGGGATAAAACTCATGCCATAAGAAGACACAAAGAAATGGAAAGATATTCCTTGCTCATGGTTTGGAAGAATGAATATCATTAAAATGGCCATTCTACCAGAAGCAGTATACAGATTTAATGCTATTCCAATAAAAATCTCAGTGACATTCTTCAAAGAAATAGAACAAATGTTGATGAAATTTATACAGACCACAAAAAAACTCAAATAGCCAAAACTCTCCTGACTAAATTGAAAAAAAAAAAAAAAAGAGGCATCACAATCCCAGGCTTTAGGCTATATTTCAGAGCCATAATAATCAAAAGAACTGGGGTACAGGTCAGAGAGGCAGGACAGTGAGAGGATTCACCAGGGTCAGAGTGGGGAGTAGAACAGGCAGAATGACAAAGTACACTGCTGAGGAGAGCAGTAGGTGAGACAGGAGAGGTCTGCCGCACCATGTGGGTCACCTCAGGGGCTGGGGATTGAACTCACACTGAAGTAGCTGCGACCAGCTTGCAGTGCTGCGTCCTAACCCACTGCACCAATAGGGAGGGTCCTCTACAGCTAATCTTTGACAAAGGAGCAAAGAATATGCAATGGAACAAAGGAAGTTTGTTCAACAAATGGTGCTAGGAAAACTGGACTGCTACATGCAAAAAAAATGAAGCCTCACTACTACCTCGCACAAAACCCAACTCGAAATGGATTAAAGAACTAGACATAAGTACCAAAACCATAAAATATATAGGAGAAAAAAATAGGCGAAACATTGCATGACATACACCTCAGTAAAGTCTCTAATGATGCAACACCCAAAGCAAGGATAGTGAAGGAAAGGATAAACAGCTAGGAAAGGACTACATCAAGTAAAAGAGCTTCTGTACAGCAAAAGAGACACCACACAAAATAAAGACGCTACTCTCCTACACCCACCGATTGGGAGAACATATTTGCACACAATACTGATGACAAAGGGTTGATCACAAAGATATACACAGAGCTGACTAAACTCAACAAAATCAAAGTAAACAAACCCATCAAAAAATGAGCAGAAGAGCTAAAAAGATGCTTCTCCAAAGAGGAAATGCAGATGGCCAACAGGCATATGCAAAAATGTTCATCGTCATTTGTAATAAGGGAGACACAAATTAAAACCACACCAGTGAGAATGGCACTTTAAAACAACTAGTAACAACAAATGTTAGTGAGGATGTGGAGAAAAATGAAACTCTCCTACACTTCTGATGGGAATGCAAACTGGTACAAACACCGCAGAAAGTGGTTTGGAGGTTTCTCAAACTGCTAAAAACAGAACCTCCATATGACACAGCAATCCCACGTACAACGACATCACACACACAGCGACATCAACTCATCTGTACCCCCATGTTTATTGCTGCACTATTTACAATAGGCCTCAAAAATAAATGACTGTATTAAAAAGAAGCAGTATATACACATAGTGGAATATTATCCGGCAATCAAAAAGATAAACTCGTACTTTTTGCAGCAACATGGGTGAAGCCGGAAAGGATCATGTTTAGTGAAATAAGTCAGAAAGAAAAAGGAAAATACTGGATGATTTCACTCAAAGCAGGAGTGAAAGGGATCCGGGTGAGGGAGGAGGAAGAAAGAGAGAGAGAAGCAAATGTAATAAAGTAAAAATGAGAACAATGAACTATAAACCAGAGACACAATATGGGGTGGAAAGGGAATGGGATAAAAATTGGGGTGGGAAGAAGGCACAGGACTATGGTAATGGCACACAGGTGAACTGGTGGTGGGAAACCTACAAGGACTGCAAATGAGATGGAACAATGTACAAAATGAAGAATAAAGTAAATATATTTTTTTCTTAAATGAAAAAAAACCCTCAGGCCACACAGGTGATAGTGTTGAGACTCAACCCCTAGGCCTCCAGGGAGACCCTGACTTTTTAAAATTTATGTATATGTATTTTATGTCATTGTTCATTTTGTGCAATGTATGCTTCTCCCAGGTGTAGGCCCTGCAAAATTCCCACCACCACTTCCCCAGTGCATCACTATAGTCCCTGTGCGCTTCCCTCCCGTTTTCCTCTTTCTCCCATCCTCTCTCGTGCAGAATGTCTAACTATAGTTGTCTGTAAATTTTTTTTTTAATTACTATTGTTTTTTTCTGAACCCTTATTTTGTTCCTCTCTAAGTGAAACCACTCAATATCTTTCTTTTTTCCTTCTGGCTTATTTCACTGAGCATAATCCCTTCCAGCTCCATCCATGTTGCTGTGAATGGCATTAGTTTAACTTTTTTATTGCTAAGTAATAGTCCCAAGTGTGTGTGTGTGTGTGTGTGTGTGTGTGTGTGTGTGTATAGATATAGATATTTTTGGTCTTACTTGATTTTTTAATGAGTTTCAGTAATGACTTCTGCCATGTCCTCCTCAGATGTGCTATGAAGATCCATGGGAGGTCGTGTCTGTTACTGTAACGTCTGTCTTCTCAGAATGAAGACTTACACAGAAGTAGGTGAGTTTTTTTTACAAAAAATAAGTAAGATTTACTATTATTCTGCCTATAGTTATCTGGTTGCAATCTTGTAGCACTGTGATGGTTACAGTGCTGGATAGAGAACTGCTATTGAAAGCTAAAGGATTAGGTAAACATCTGTTTCTATATTCAGTAAAATTACTGAAGCTCTCAGTTGTGTTATAGGAACTCACCTGTGGTCGCATCTCCAAGGCAGGCCCCCAGCACCTCTATCTCCTCAGCACACCCTTCTCCAGTCCTCACCCACCAGTTAACCTGTGCGACTGATAGAAAATGGCAGAAGTGATGGGCAAGCCCTTGGCATCTGCCTGGAGATCTGTCTTGAGTCGCTGGTTCTAGGGAAAGCAGCTACCCCTCACAGAGCGCGTCAGGCAGATGTTGGAGGTAGGCACAGAGCGGAGAGTTGAGATAGCAGCCAAGGGACCAGAGAAGGATGTCAGTCAGCAATCCCCCGGAGGGGCCCCTCCTCAGTGGAGACTACAGCACTAACTACAATTACTGCAAAGGATTCTCAGCCAGAACCACCTAATGAAGCCCCCTTAGGCCCCTGGACTATGGAAACTGTTGCTAAGTTTGGGGGTAATCGGTTTCTCAGTAATAACTAACATATCATCTGATCAATACATTAAATCTCTCTCTCTCTCTCTCTCTCTCTCTCTCTCACACACACACACACACACACACACACACACACTCACTAAGAAACCCTTAATGGGGCCTGCCTGGTGGCCTACAGAGTAAGTCTCAGCACTATCATGCTATTCCCAGTCAGGGAGGTGACCCACATGGCACAGCAGACTTCTCCTGTCTCACCTGCTGTTCCCTTCAGCAGTGAATATTTCAGTCAATCTGTTCTGCTCCCCACTCTGTCTCTGGTGAATCTTCTCATCGCTCCCCCCTCCTTCACCTCTGGTCTACACCCCAGCCTTATACACAAAATAAAAAAAATTTTTTTTGAAAAGAAGAAAAAAATGGGGCCCCCCTGGTGGCGCAATGGGTTGGAGTACAGCAGCCAGCTGCAGCTGCTTCAGTGCGAGTTCCATCCTGGCCCCTGGAGGCAGACCCCTCCTGACCGCCCGCTGCCCCCTCAGCAGTGGGCTTCATGGATCTGCCTGTTCTGCTCCCCGCTCTGTCTCTGGTGAAGCCTCTCACTGCCCCTGCACCTCTGGCCTGTACCCCAGTTCTAAATGCATAAATAAATCTTTTAAAAAAGAAGAAACCAACCCTTGGTATACTATTTCAATCTGGTAATTATGCTATTTCAACTTGGTACTGGGTCCTAAAATTGTCCAGACAGAGGTTTCACCCATTATGATGTCCTTTAGCTCTTTAGTCAATAGACTTTAATCCCTGACACCCCAAAATGTACTCATCTCACACTGAATCCCATCATGCATAAGACTTTCTAATGTACCAGAAAGCATCTTCTAGGTTGAAGAAAAGACACTTCTTGACTTTTACATCCTTATCAAAGGACAGATAAAAGTGAAAGCATTTGTTCTACTAAAGAGAACAACTTACTAGACTCTTGCTATAGGACGAAAGGAAAATCCAAGTTTTATAACTTGTGGAAAATCTGATAGTCAGGAAGGGATGAATGTTTGGTGCCTGCTGGTTGAGCAGACTCTTCTGAAGCCTCTATAATACTGGTTATTATGAAAAAATTAAGAGTTAAATGAATTGTCAATTAATGTATACATTAATTTAATGCTTTCAAGTATGAGAATCCAAAGATACTTAGCTACTTAATACATATGTAAAACATAGTATATAAGTATATTCATAAAAGATTTAAAAGATTATGCCTAAGATCTTGCATGACCTATTAAATTCTACATCCATCACTTAGTTAATCCCCAAATTCTTTGCTGTCATCATGAGCTGAAACACCCTTGATCAACAAAATGGTTTGTTTATTTACATAAAATGAATCATGAAACAAAACTTTATTCCTGGTTTTGACTATGAAAGCCAACAACTGTGTTATGCTGTAGTGAAACTCTGTGTGGCAAATATTCAAGTTAATGATATTAACCAAAAATATCAGAAATGAGTCAAGGCATGTACACAGACTAAATTAGACCACAGAGATATACCATAACTGGTTTTAGAGAGGTGGTCTGTAGTTGGGTTGCTAAAGCCATTTTTTTTTTTTAAGTCTGGCTCAATTCTAGACTTTAGTATAATAAATAATGAAAACCTCTATCACAAAGTTATCCAGGATACAGAAAGGTTTCCATGTCCTTTCAGAAGAAAGGCATCTGGCCATGAAGAAAGGTGTAACCTCACCTTAGATTCAAAAAATAAATAAATAAAATGTCATCAACCAACCAAGTAGTAGCCAGTTGAGCATTGAAGACCTTTGTGAAATCTACCTACTTAACTCAGAAATTTCCTGAAATCTCAATCCCCTTCAAACTCAGACTTGAATCCTCAAAATTCAATGATGATAACTAGAAAAAAATCTCGAAGGTCAGAAATTCAAATACTAAAACCATGAAAATACAGGATTACTTAAATATATACACAAAAAGTATTTGCAAACACTTAACAGACAAGAATGATTTTCTTTTAAAAGTCTGAGTAAACTATAAAAGATATAAAAGGGAGCTACTTAAAACTGATAAAGGGGAATCTATAACTAAAATCTTAAGTAAAATTGTGAATGCTTTATTTCTTAATTATCCTAGGAGAGTCAGAAAAAGATGTCCTCTCTTATCATCATATTCAGAGTTTTCTTAGAAACCTGCCCATTCTAAAGTGAAAAAGGAATTAAATGTATGAAGACTTGAAAGGAACAAATAACACTATTTCTGTTTACAGAAACCATAATGGTTTATTTAGAAAAAGCTATGAAAGCTATAAAGCCTGAATATTCATCAAAATCTCAAGTTACATGCTAAATAAACAAAAGTAAATTATATTTTTAGTCTTAGCACAATTGGAAAAACTATTAAAACTTACGCTCATGGATTTAAAAAGTTCAATATTGTTAACATGCTAATTCTCGTCAATTTGAGCTATAGATTTAATAAAATAACCCCAGCAAGCTTTATTGTATAAATTAACACATTGATTCCAAAACATCTGTAGAAATTCAAGAGACCTAGATTAACCAAAGCAACCTTGGAAAGAAAGAGCAAAGTTGGAGGATTTATACTACCTGGCTTCAAAACGTGCTATAAGCTACAACAATCAAGAAAGTATAGTACTGGCATTTAACAACAGATGAATAGAATATGAGGAGAAGCAGAAAATGGATCCACAGCTTAAAAAGAAATCCAAAGATTTCTTTCAAAAGGGGCCATAACAATCCCCTGGGGGCGGGGGGATAATCTATTTAACGAGTAGTACTTTAATGACCAGACATCTGCCTAGGAAAAATGCACTTTGGCTCTTATCTTAGACTACCCAAAACTTAATTTGAGGCAGTTAATAAGTCAAAGTGTAAAAGCTAAAACCATAAAGCTTTTAAAGGAGTGTATAAAACTCCTTTAGTTTAGGCAAGCAAGGGTTTTTCAGATAAGACATGAAAGCAATAATCAAAAAGATTTAAATATTAGATTTTATAAAAATTTAAAACTTGTGTTCTTATTAACTAATTAATAAGACAGAGACTGGGAGAAAATATCTACAAAACATATTCAGGTGATATAAAGAACTCCTAAAACTTAATGAAAACAAAAATAAGTGTAAGTAGATGTCACCACATTATAGACGTGTTGCATATAAAAGGAATACACAAAAAAATATCTTCAACATCACATCAGGGAAATACAACTTGAAACTACAATGAAGGGTCTCCCTGATGGCCTCCAGGTTAAATTTCAGTGCTAACACTTCTACAGCTTGTGTTCTATCCCGGCCAGGGAGGTGACTCACATATCTCACAGCAGGCCTCTCCTGTCTCCTCGCTGCTCCCCTCAGCAGTGTGCTTCGTCAGTGGGCCTGTTCTGCTCCCCACTTAGTCTCTGGTGAATCCTCTCCCCACCCCTGGACCTCTGGCCTGTACCCCAGCTCTGTATGCAGAAATAAATAAAAAAAAATTTATCTTAAAAAATAATTAAAAAAAAAAAGAAGCTACAATGTGAATACACCAAACACCAACTAGAAGAAATACTGACAAAACTAAATATTGTGAGACTTTGAGGAAATCAAGTGTGAGTATAAAATGGTACAACCACTGTGGAAAAGATCTTGTTGTTTCTTTAAAATTCCACATTTGAGCCCTACCTGGTGGCACAGAGGGTTGGAGCACTGCACTGAGAAGCTAAGCCAAGCTGTGGCCACTTCAATGCGAGTTCCAGCCCTGCCTGGGAGGTGATCCACATGGAGAGTCAGACTTCTCCTGTCTCGCCCTCTGCTCCCCTCAGCAATATATTTGGTCAATCTGCCTGTTCCGCTCCTCACTCTATTTCTAGTGAATCCTCTCGCCTCAAGCTGTAACCCATTTCTGTATGCATAAATATTTTTTAATGGCATATTCGATTGCCCTGATTTGATACTTTCACTAGTTACCAATTTTAAATGAAAGCCTATTTCTAGTTATCTGTACAAGAATGCTCATGATTGCTTTATTTACAACAGCAACTTTGTAGAAGAAATAAGCTAATGGTAGTTCTCTCATTCAGTGGAGTACTATTGGGTTATTGGAAAAGTCATGATGTATTTTTTTTCTTTGATAAACAAGAAACAATGCATCACGACATCTCAACAACCCAATATTTAGCAGTAAAAAAAGCAATGAAGTACAGTTATGTATCTTGACACTCAAGAATCTTAAAGACATCTTCTAAGTTCTACAATGAGGAGTTAATCCAAGGATGGTGGCGGCAGGGTATAGGAGCCTGAGATAACGCAAGTGATGGCACTGTTTTAACTCTTGATTGGTGTTTGGGTTACATATAACCTAGAGAATGATACACTTACGGCTTGCCTTTCACTCGATATAAATTTTACCTCAAAAAAGAAAAACTAAAAATATACGTCAAACCCCCTTGAAGCTAAATACTTGTGTAGAAGAATAAACTCTTGAAATACATGAAAACAGAAGATGGCTGACAGGTGGACTGGAATCAGAACCTAGTGTTCTCAGGATGCAACCAACTTTTCTGAACCTCCAGGCCACATGCTTTACACCAAGCCTCCATAGTAACACTAGCAAGTCCACTTCGCATGTCAGGAAACAGGCTCAGAGAGGTTAAGAACCTTGGATAGGACACACAGCAATCAAGTGGCAGAGCTGGATGTCAATCCGAGCATCCACCACCTTGGAGGCCCCCTGCTAAACGGGAGAGAATCAGACTGTCAGAGCCACAGGGGACAGAGAGCACTCACACAGCCCAGACCACTGAGACTATCACAAATGACAGCTGGGGTAGAACCAGAGTCACAGTAGAAAATCAGGGGCCTCTCTTCTGACTCTCCAATGCCAGGCTCTGCATCACCTCTGCTCTCACAGTCCAGATGCTCAGAATGAGCAGGACTGGACACCCCCCTTCCAACATCCTTGGGAAAGCCAGAGCTTGATCTCATGGCCCACACTGACCTAAAGAATGTTTGCTGAGTCCCTGGCTGCTTCATGGGGAGAGGTGAGCTGAGGCTAAAAGGTTGGTTGTTTATGTAGATTTCTGCTTTAGAACATCTGCAGTCAGACAATCACACAGGTAAAGGTCAAAACAATAACAGAACACCCTTCATTTAAGATCATAGAATGGTTTAATTATACAGTGCCTTCTGTTATTACATTGTGGGGTTTCCAGCCTCCTGTAACTCTGTCCAACCACCACGGGCCACACGGGTGTGGCCGGCAGAACCACTGGCTGAAGGGTTTCCTTGTAGACTCCAGGTCCCCAAGAAAACAGTGACCTGGCAAACAGACTGGGAGAAGCCCCACACTCAGAAATCAGGTTAAAATCTGGTAGCATTAGTTGGAAGGTACTGTCTCTCCCCGTTTATAAAACATTGCTTTATTTTATTTTCAAACAAACAACAAAAGAAAATTAAAAGCTTTCTTCTGTGCTGCTTGGTCGCTCAACAAGGAAAAAGGAACTGTTTCTATTCTTTGTGTTTTTTTATTTATTTAGTGTGCAGAGGTAAAGCCCAATGCCTGTGGAAAATCCTGTGCGTAAACTGGAAATTCTGGCTTCTTAAGGAATCTCTTTATGGTCATTTTATTTGGGGATGTGTAGATTTTTTTCACCAGCTGTCAAGGGAAAGTTTAATGTTCCCAAGGGGGAGGGAGATTTGGTTTGTTTTTGGTCTTTAAAGGAACTGCCAAGCCGAACAGTAAAAATGAAGGTAATTTTTTTTTTTAATTCTCTGTTTCTTTTCTTATTTTACAGGAGAAAATGTGCTAAGGAAAAACATGACAACACGAACTTTAAATACAAAATGTATTAGTGGAGTCATATGGCAACTCTTTTGGACAGAGTTGTCAAGTTTATCAGTAAGGAAGGAAAATGAGGAAGCAAGTAACATTACTTCAAGAAGTTTCACTGTAAAGCTTGCCCTAGACTTTTTAATCTACACTCTCTAGAATGTTCACAGCAGTACAGAGTTAAAAAAAAAAATCCTCAATATTTTTCCAATTAATGGATGAGGAATAAAGGATAAAAAGAAACATTCAATCCAAAAGTAAAAGCATCCTCAAATATAAAGCATTATTTTGCTAAAGACTGGCCTAATGGCTGAGTGAATAGCTGAGATTTCTGGAGTTAATTTTTAAGTGAGACATTCACAGTTCAGAGCCAGGAAGAATTCCAAAACCCAGCTTCCTAGAAATAGATAGACTATGAAGAATAAAATTCCCACACATAACAAAAGTGTGGCCATTGTGATTCTTTTGAAATAGTATTAGACTAGGAATGAAGAGAATGAAGAGAATTACACTACTCTTACCAACTTCACAGGCACCCTTGGCCCTTAACTGTCTCAACTTGAGTTTTCTCATCTGTAAAAACAGTAGCCCAACGAGATAACCTCTCAGACCACTTCAAAAAACATGAATCTATTGTCATTTAAATTTATCACGGTTTACATTTTGTCTACCTTTGTTTGAAACTGTAACTCAGTCCGGTGCACTGGCACACAAAACTGCAAGTCATATTTTTTCAACCACATTTTTTACAATCAGCAAATGTTTCATTCTGTGGCTTTGTAAAAACATGGAGATGCTGAAACTGCAGGGTATTTGGACCCTCCCTTTGGATATGAAGCTGGTGGTTCCTTTCCTTCTCTGACATCCCTTCCTGCTCGAAATCTTGTAGCCAATAGCCCTGTCACAAAACGTGTTAGGCTAGTGGCAGAAAATGACCATGCGTCTAGGGAACTACTACTTGAGGTTGAGGATGGCAGGGAGGCTCTTGCCTGCAGGAGAAAATAACGTGCATACAAATCCTCCCTTGAAGAGAATTTTGAGCACCTACCAATAATAATAATAATTCAAAATAATAAGAAAACCCTCTCAAAGAATAAAATTTCACTGGTAATGGGTGTGGATACTAGTCCAAAGGAGGGAGGATTACAGAGATGATGGTGAATTCATATGCCAGGCGAGAAAATCACTGAAGAATTGTAATCCCTCTTCACTTGGCACCTGGCTTGTATTAGGTTGCCATCTCAACATGCACGTAAAATAAATTGCTTCAAATACATGTAGAGCAAAAAAGACATTAATTTTTTTTCTGAAAGACCCTGTTCTCCTCATGTGTTTAGATTTCCTCCGCCATACATCTAGACTGCAAGTACCCGCTTCCAGATTCATGGTACCTACTTCTGGTTCTATTTCTTCCCACTGTCTGTGTCTTTCTCTATCTGGCCCCTACCCAGTGCCATAACCAGACTGACTTTGGGAAACTCATTAACTTAGAAGACGGAGGAGGGGGCTTGGAGTCCAGTCAAATAAGTAATTTGACAGCTACCATATAACAGATTTATAGACATTTTAGAAAACCCAACTTCTTAGAGACAAGCAGCCCCCCCCATTCCTACCCGTCTCACACACACACACACACACACACACACACTGTACACACACGCTCACTCACTCAGTGCTTGGGCTGAGGCTGAAAACTAAATTGCTGTGCAGTGACTAAGTAAAAGTCACAGCAAAGACAGTGGAATTGTAAGATAGTTTTCCATTATAAGGGTGCATAATAGGTGCTTAATAAATATTTGTTCAGTGAGCAAGAAAGCCTGTGAGAGCTTGATACACTCCCCTCTCTATAGGGTGGGGTTCTTTCTACCCAAACAACCTGTGTCTAGTCAGAGTTTCTTCCTGCTTTTTCAGGGTTACAACTCTTCTCCACGTTCAACCTCCAAAAACATGCTCAGGTCTCCTGCATACTCCTTTCTGGGCTACATTTCCTCTCTGTTTTCACTAGCAGAAAACCACAGAACGCCTCCCAAGAGACCCCATTGGTTTGCCTCTAGAGAGATTCCTAGCAGATATTAATCTTCCTATAACTGGGGGCTAGTGTTGTGGACAGAGAAATTATTCGGGGGGGATCTTTTTCAGAGCTCCATAATATCTTTTGCTCAAGGTCAGTTTTCCTCTCTCAAGATAAGACACTAGCTGACGTGGACATGGTGCTTTGCAGTTTACAAAGCATTATCTCATTTACTCTTCACAACAACCCAGTAAGGTAAGTTTTATGAGGAAAGATGCACCTCAGGGAAGGTAATATGATCTTAGTAGACAGCTGTAATACCTATGGATATTTACAAACCCTGTTAGCATGCAACTGAGGGGTACTGGGGCTTCCCAAATTTGCAGGCTCTCATGGGGTCCAGCCATCTACGTGCATAAAGACAAAGCAGACTTTTACTGTAAAAAACTTTAATAGCATTATTGTGCATATAAAGAGGAGAAGAGAAAAGATAATAGTTTCCAGTACAACACCCAAAGTTACCCATCCCCTCTCGGGTAAATGCCCAGCCATCAGGTTTGACCCAAACGAGGCCACTGAGGCCTGAAGTCTTGCCACAAGCCTCTGGCAGGGAACCGTAGGAAAGGAGTTTTGAAGCGAGTCCCAGAAAGCTGGGACAAAAGACCACGGTTGTCAGCCTGTCCGTGTAGTTTACCCACTGTCTCTTCCAAGTTTCTCCGTGTCTCTCCTCCGAGCATCCTCTCCATGACCCCCAAGGCCCTGGTGCAAGTCCAAAGCCGAGAAGCAAGGAAGCCCTTCCCCACAAGTCTCTCTGAGCCACAGCCTTCCGCAGCGCAGTTTCAGAAGACACTGCTAACCATGCACCTACTCCAACTGGGCAGGACGTCCAAAGGAATGTGCGTGACGGAAGCTGACAGCTCTGATGAATGGCTAAGAGGTTTATTTGAACATTTCGATACAGCAGATAATCTCATGTCCAGCTTTCAGGTGCCCTTTCTGGTTTCTCATTCTCCCTTGGGCTCCGGCGTCAGTGGCCAGCCAGCATCCTCTTCACAAGTGTCCAAAAGAACTCTGACAAAGCCAGCCCAGAGCCAGTCGCTGAAGCCCTCAAGTATTCAGTGCCACATTCACAAAGCTGCTGGACGCAGGGGAGACCAGGTACAGCCTCCGCTGTCAGCGGCCCTCTATCTTCCCACCGAGCTCAAGCACCCAGGTCCCAGCCAGAGCTGCCCATCACAGATGTCCTGGGGAGATGGGGGTATTTTTTTCCCATTTCGAAGCACGAATCACAGAATGCCAAGGGCACTAGCAGCTGAGGCGCCATATGGGAATCCCTTGGCTGTGGAGCCCCATGCTGAGCTGACACTCCTGCTTCCTTCGAGTCTCCTTCCCAAGATCCAGAAAGCAGCTGGTGGGCTCAGCCCGGCTCCTGGTTGAACAGCAGCCTCTGAAGGCAGAGCTCACGGGGTGCTTGGGACCCAGGGAGCGGGTGGGCAGGCGCGAGATATCCATTGCTCAGGCTAGTGATGCTCCTGCCCTCACTCAACTAACAGCGTTCACAGTGAATCAGTGAGTCCTTGGTTCAGCAGCGGAGCAGTCAAAAAATAAGGGGGAAAATGTTGATTTCTTACAAATCAAGAAACCCTTCGGTTCATCACCAATTTCTTCGGCTTTTGTGTATTCTGTAGTTGCACAAAGATGACAGCTCTTTTTACCACCTGTCCAGGTTCAGTCTCCTTGTTTTGCTAGCCCAGGTCATTGTCTTTAAAACACTTTTTCATACTGGCTAATTGGTCCCTAATTCCCAACTGGGTCATGGGTGGCAGCCTCAGGAAGAAGCATTTAAAAAAAAAAAAGATGTATTTATTTATTCATACAGAACTGAGGTACAGGCCAGAGATGCGGAGAGTGAGAGGATTCACCAGAGACAGAGTGGGGTGTGAAGAACAGGCAGATCCACGAAGTCCACTGCTGAGGGGAGCAGCGGGCGGGTCAGGAGAGGTCTGCCGCCCATGTGCATCTCCTCCGGGCCAGGCGGGGATGGAACTCATGCGGAAGTGACTCAAGCCTCTTAGTGCTGTGCTGTAACCCGCTGCGCCACCAGGGAGGGCCCAGGAAGAAGCATTTTTGCAACAAATACATGGCAGATGCTCAGGGCAGAGCACTTGTCATCGGCTTCTCCCACGGCACACTGGTTGAACCCACAGCCATCTCAGTCAGCCTTGCCCAGCTTCTCCAGGGGACTTAGCTTGCTCGAGCAGTACTCTGGGGACACGTAAAGCTAAGGCGGAAATGCGCTCCCGATGCACACACATGCACGTACACACGTGCACACACACTTGCACATGTGACCAGGAAAGTACACACACAAGGGCATGCCACTGGTCCAGTGTACACATAGGACGTCCGTGTGTGGGCATCTGTGTGCCGTGTGTGGTGGGGCTCACAGACACATACACATACGCACCTGCCCACTTCCTATATGTTCATCCAATGGGCTTTTTCTTCAATCCAAATTATGTTCACACCTTGGACATAAACTTGGATTTTAAACTACTGGATGTCTGAACTGACTACTTTTTTCCAAACTTAGTATTTATGAGACACGTTAGCACCACTGACGTCAATGAAGTCACCGAGACCTGGCCAGATTTGGTAGCCACAGCTTCCCTGTGAGGCTAGTGAGAGCCACCAGCCTATGTGAAGAGGCTGACTGCAGATGTAGGTGTTGAAACAGCCCCAGCGCACAATCAAAAATCTGGCCCTGGACTAAGTGTTGGCCATTGACTCTTGAAGGAAGAAAGGCAACCAAAAGAAAGAAAGAACATTCTATAGATGTTCTTAAAACATTTAGAGAATCATTTTTATGATTCTTGTTGAATTAAGTCCTGCCAGAGGCTTTCTAGGACCACAACCTCTCCACTACAGCAAAAGTACTCCAATTTGGTAGTTGCTCTGATCTGCTGCAAGTGACCTCAAAATGCAAGACAAGAGAGACCCTAATCAGAAGGACCCCAGGTTAAGAGTAAAACACATGGGTACACCCCCTCCAATGGCAGCCAAGATAAAATTCCTCAGCCCTTTCCTGGAAAGGGAAGGAGAGGAAAAGGTGGTCACCAACAGATCCTGACACAGGGCAAAATGGAAGAAGAAGAATGGATGGATGAAACCTTGGGAGGTGATCCTGTCTAACTTCTTATTTTGGCAGAGATGAAAAAATGAGATCTAATGAATTGAAATGACTAGCTTAAGGTCTCTAAGGTCATTTGCAGCAAAGCTGGCGGTTAGAACCTAGTTTGCAGGCTCCCGGCCCTTCATAGGACTCGCAGAATCTGAGTCAGCAGGGACTGCCCAGTCCAGCCGCCAGCCCCTGGCCACACTGCACCAGGCGCGGACCTGATGTGTGCCTGGCCCCTTGGGTGAGCTCACCTGCATGTAAACAAGTGCCTTGGCTTCCAGTCCGACTCTGCTTCTGCCTTTGGAGCTGAACCCAAATTTCAGTGCTTGCCCAGTTTTAGAGCACTTGGTCCCCTGAGGCAGGGGTGAGCCCATTTGAAGCACATCTCTGTACTCAGGCTGTTTTGTCCTTGTCTTTTTAAATGAATGGGGAGCAGAACAGACAGATCTACTGAAAAAACTGCTGAGGGGAGCAGTGGGCGAGACAGTGGAGGTCTGCTATGCCATGCAGTCCAGTTCCCTGGCCCGCAGGGGGTTTCAAACTCCTGCTGCAATCTCTGGTGACAGCTTGACTGTGCTGTCTTTAACCCATATGGCACCAGGAAGGCCCATAACACTAATTTAAAAGGAAACCTGCAGTCTCACATTTACTGAAATGTCATTTACAACAGCCAAGATATAAAAACAACCAAAGTACCCAAAAATATATGAGTGGATCAAGAATATATGGTACATTATATATAATAGAATATTACTCGGCCATCAAAAAAGATAAACCCATGCCATTTCAGCCATGTGGATGGAGATGGAGAGGATAACGCAAAGTGAAATACATCAGAAGGAGCAATAAAAATATTGGATGGTGTCAGTGTGAGGAGGCACTGCAGGTCAGGTGGAGCTGCTGGTCACTAAGCCCAGCTGCTGCTAGATCATCACAGAGCCTCTGACAGAGTGCTCATCACAGGACCTCGGGCCACATACTTTTACCCTGCGCACAAGCATCCCAGAGGGAGAGTGCCAAACGCCTTGCTGGATCGCGCGCTGGCAGCATTTCCTTGACCCGCCAGTCCAGGGGCACTCTCAGTAGGACAATGGACTTGCCCTAAAGTGACACTCCCTGTGACCTAGACGTGCGCATGGCCACTCGGCCACTCCTGCTGTGCACTCCAGCAAATATCAACAAGCATGCCTGGCGCCCCAGCTGCCATCTCTGACCCAGCTGAAAGGAAAAGTTTGCCCCTGAAAGCACCAGCAACCGCTAAGGCCCCGGGCACTGGCTGCCTGGGGCTGTGCTGGGTGCACACCTGGGTGCACACCTGGGTACACAGCTGGGTACACAGCCCGTGAACCTTTTCTTTTTTTCCACCTGGGCTCATGGAACAGTTGGCAGGGTGGCCCAGAGCCACTGCCTGTAGATGATCCAGAAGGAGGCTGGACATCAGCCTCGTCTGCTCTGCTTCTCCAGGGGGGCTTACCCCATCTTCCAAACTCTTTACCTCCTGCCCTGAAGCAAAGCCCAGGCTTCCTGTGCCCCTGGTCCAAGTCCCAGCTCCCTGTGTTCTCTCTCCCTCCTGCCCGTCTCCACCACAGCTCAGGGAACCCTTGGCTCTTGGGCCGCCTGGGTGGGACCCAACAGAGTCAAGCATTCTGCCCAAGCTACAGATAAAAATCAATGGCGCCTGCAATCCGGCCACGGATCAATTAATGTGTCATTTGTCAGTTTGGACTCCAGAGAAAAATAGTGATGTAAGAGCCCTCTGTGTTTGCAAAGCCACAAATCTGCCTGGTCAGAGGCCATTTAAAATCATTACAAATAGGTCAGTAATCTCTGCCTCCAACACAGAGGGGCCCCTTTCACATTTTTCCAGCGGTTTATTGCATAAATATTATTTTTACCATCATTCTTCAGTCTGTAGGTGGGATCTCCAGTGGACAGAGACAGTGATAAATGAGCCTCCAGGTGTTACTGCTCTTAAAAAAAATTCCTTTCACAAGTATTTCTGAGGACTGAAGTCACTTTCAGAGGGAGCTATTTAAGAGAGGCTCCTCCTTAGAGAATTCTTAAAGAAACACTGCTTGCAGCTGCCCTCAAGGAGACCAAGCATGACATCCAGGCTTGTCTGTATCCGTGTCAATGCGGTGCAGTCGGCCTCTGCGGCATGCCAGCAGGCAGCGCTGGGTGCGGGAGCCCGTCACAGCCCTGCGCACACAGCACGGCACAGGGCGGGCACAGGCGGGCACAGGGCGCTGCTGCGGCTGATCCCGGGAGGCGGGGAAGTGGCACGTCCGAGAGGTTTCAATACTCAAACTCCAAGTGCTTGAAGGACTGGATCAAAACTGCCTGGTTAATTAGCAGAAGGTCAGGGCTGAGAAGCGTGTTTCTTTTTTTTCATTTCATAGATAAACTAGGATGCTGGCCAAAAAGATGTGGGGGGCTGACAGAATTCAGCAGAGACAGAGTGAGGAGCAGAACGGGGGCTCGAAGGAAACACACCCTGAGGGGAGCAGCGGGGAGGTCAGGAGAGGGCTGCTGCGCCATTCAGGTCAGTTTCCTGGCTGGGGATGGAACTCAGGCCATGTTGGTGACAGCTTGAGATCGAAGCCCTGGGCCACCGGGAAGGCCCTACACGGTTATGTTTCTTTAACCCAAGATAAAGAACTGTCAGGAGAGAAACCGTGAGGGAGGACAGAAAAGCTATGCAGTAAGACCACTCAGACGTGGACTCCAAACTTCCCTCGCCTTCCTCTCAGTCAGGTGACCTCAGACCGCCATGTAGGGACTCTGAGATCTAGTCTTGTTACTTGTAAGATCGAGGTATTTCTGACTTGAATGGCAGTGAGAACTGGAAGAAATGGTACCAGTGGTAATCATGGGCGGCTGTTAATATGAAAGCTCAGTGCTTTTCCTTCCCTTGGTATTCCTTGGTATAAATATTTCCCAGTGTGACTCCCACCAAACCAAACACATGTTACAAAATGTGCTCCGAAAGAGGGTCTCATTGTTAAGTGTGTCTGAGGACCTTGGCCACTTTATCTCCCTCTTTCAAATTAGCATTTTCAAAGCTCCACCAGACTTTAATCTCCACAAGGGCAAAGAACACACCTTTCTGACTTTGCACTGTATTCCCAGGAACTAATACAAAGTCTGACACATGACCACCACTCAATGAACATGGTATACAAGACAGTGAGTGAATGAGTGAATGAGTGAATGAGTGAGTGAGTGAGTGAATGGCATAAGAAGTCCTACCTCAGGAAAGTACTCTTTGTATGCTCAGAACTTCAAAACTTGTGTCTGAATCTATTTTTTCTCTGAATTCCTGTGAACTACCTTCCTTTTTTTTTTTTTTAAAGATTTATTTATTTGTGCATACAGAACTGGGGTACAGGCCAGAGGCTCAGGGGCGGCGAGAGGCTTCACCAGAGACAGAGTGGGGAGCAGAACAGGCAGATCAACAAAGTACCCTGCTGAGAGGAGCAGCGGGCGGGTCAGGAGAGATCTGCCGCACCCTGTGGTCACCCCAGGGATCGAACTCATGCTGAAGCGGCTCCAGATTCTCAGTGCTATGCTTTAACCCGCTGCGCCACCAGGGAGGGCCGAACTACCTTCTTAAGAAGTTTAGTTTTAGAAGGATGTACATTTCCAGCCTCTCTCTGGATGAGGGGAGTCTGCTGCTAGGGAGCTGAAGTAGGTAGAATCCAAGGGATTTTCCACTGTAGACAGTGCCAGCTTTACACAAAGCCCAGACTGCCTTTTCCCATTCCTAAAGATGAAGCTGGTTCACGGACTGGCTTAGAAGCTGCAGAGGTCCATTTCATTGTCAGCCTACAGAAAAGAAATCCTCAGGAAGGCTAGTAGACCGCCAAGCTGCCAAGAAAGCTTTTCTCTCGTAGGCATTAGTGGATGCACCAAGCCCCAGCTCTCACCCCTCAGCCTGGCCTCAAGACGAGTAGCGCTGAAATGTCTCCCTCAGTTTCTACCATCACAAAGACTTTCCCAATGCAGACATTTCTCTGCACAGAAGTCTTTGTCACTGTGACCCTTGAAATGCTCAGCAGAGGCAATGGGTCGGGGATCTTGGTCCCCAGGATCGTAGACTGACTCCCCACATAGGTGCCACAGAGCATGACGAAAACACACTGCAGCTGAGCTGGAAATACTTCCCTTTCCTGGTCAGTCATTAACCACCTTTGTCCTCTGGCTGCCAGAGGGCCCCTCCCTTAATCATTTTACCTTTATCACCCCTCCACCATCCAAACCATGAGTTGGAGGGCAAAAGAAACCGCCAGTGGTGATATTAACTTTTACGCTGGAACCAGAACTACCAGTAAAGACCTGAAAAGCCAATTGTCTTGCACTTTTAAGAGAGCCTGGAGTTGAATGGGCTGGACATAAAGTAGGAGTGTCTTTCCTAAAGGTAGTGCTGTCAAGCAAAGCTGAGCACAAAGGCCTCTTCAGCCTGACCTCCTGGTCCAAACGGCTGCATCAAACCACTGAAGAAAAAAAATCAAACGCTAGGAATACGAATGTGTCACCCACCCCCACACACACACATGCCACCCACCACCCAAGTGTCCGTACACAGAAGCGTAAGTGGGCAAACAGAACACAGCACGACTCTGGGCTTCCTGTCAGTCTCAGAAGGAGGGAAGTTGCGCTACATGACACAATGCGGATGCACCGGGAGGACATTATATCACATGAGATGTGCCAGTGGCCGGAGGACAAACACTGTGCAATTCCACTGAGACTCAGTCCGGGGAAGCAGAGTCCTTAGAGATGAAGAGCCCCGTGTTGCCACGGCCTGAGGGAAGGACCAGCAGCGGTTGGCACTTTATCGACGCGGGGTTTCAGTTTTGCAAGAGGAAAACTGTTCTGGAGACCACAGTGGGGACAATTGCATAACCGTGAATGTGTGTATTGCAACTCAGCTGTGGGCTTAGAATGGATGGGGTGACTGAGTCCATGCTATGTGTTCTTTCCTCTTTACCATGCTTTGCAAAAATAGCTCCAACTCTTATTTCAAACGAAATACTCCCTCCAAGGAGCCACTCACAATTCTCTATCTTCTCAGCATTGCAAAGCAGCTTTCTTTCCACTCTTGGTCACAGGTAAGCCAAATGCCAGCCCACACAAAAATACTAATTTGACAGGAAACCTGCACCCTGGTGTTTATTGCAGTACTATTTACAATAGCCAAGATATGGAAACAGTGAAGAAGCCACAAAATAGAGAATGGGTGAAAAAGTTGTGGGATATTTACACAATGGAGTGTTACTCAGCAATCAAAAAGACAAACTCATGCCACTTGCAGGAACCTGGATGCCGCTGAAAGGGATGCTGTGCAGTGCAGTCAGCCACAAGGAGAAAGCTAAGTGCCAGATGGTCTCCCTTGTATGAGGGATACAGAGAAACAACAAAGGTCCAGAAAAAGTCAAGCCTAGCAAGCTGAACACAGCCCTGAGGCATACGGCAAGGGAGGGGGAGGAAGGGGGTCAGACAGGGGAGGGAAGGGTACAAGATGCTATGGTGATGGTTCTCGGGCGACATGGTGGGGACTACAATGATGTAAGAAAAAAATTTAATAATTAAAAAGAACAAAAACAAGGTCACCCTGCCTCACTTGCCCCTTGTGGGAAGCAGGGTTACTTCCCAAGGGGTAGTTTCTCTGGAAGCCTGGGATAGACCTCCTGATGGCAGGACGAGGCAGTGGTGAGGTGCTAAGTGGCGGGGACAGCTTCCCAGCTTCCAGAACATACTCTGCTGCTTCCCCGACTGTTCAGCATGGTCTGGGGCTCTGGAAGCTCCCAGCCTGGCATGGGATTCCTGTGAGTGGCAGACTGTATGATTCTTTCTCGACAAAGTACTTTTTTTAAACACCTCTGCCCATAAACACAACACAAACAAGTTTCCTGGTGAGTCAGAGGGCCAGAACACACACTAAGTCCATGTAATAATCTTTATGTAATTTGCTTCTTAGTCATTGTCTGGCCCATTAGCTAAATAGGCAGCATGTATGCCTCTGAAAATCAGGGCCTCTATAAAAACTACCGTTGTGAGTACACGAAGCAGTAAAGAGCTCACGGCGAGTTGCACCAAAAAGGAATTTTGAAAGGATAAAAACAGGCCGGTCTGAAGCTATTTAGGGTGAAATGTCAAGAGAGGCCTCCCCAAGGCTACAGAGCCTGGGGAAAGAAAATCATGGTGGGTTCAAAAGCCGCAGTTGCCCTGCTGAGGCGAGCTCGGCACAGGACAAACACCCCTCAGCCCCTCAGGTAGGACAGAGCCATCTTCATCCCCCAGCCTGACCTCAGCTGGCCCTGCCCAGCCCCAGCCGCTGCCCTGCCCAGGGACACAGCTCCCCACAGAGCAGTTCTCCACACACAGTGAGGAAAGAGGAAGTCTGGCTCTCTCGCACACACACACACACACCTAAACACTCAGACACAGTCACACACACTCAGACTCAGACACACACACACTCAGAGTCATGCATACACTCAAACTCATACACCGGACACATTGCTCACACAGGCACCCTCACATACATACTCAGATGCACTCACATCCACTTGCACACACAGACACACCCAGACGCATCACGCATGCTCACACCTCACACACACACACACGCCCACCCGCTCAACTGTACACACCAGCCCTGCCGGGGTTGGCAAGCACAAGCCAGCTGCACCCCGGGAGCCCAGGCCGGCCGCCTGCTCAAGCCCAGACTCGCCTCTGCCCCTCAGGCTGCATCTGCCCATCTGTCTAGCTAGCACTTGAACTTGAGGCTTGAACTCACCTCTGATATAAGCTTCCTTATTCCAGAATCCAGAAATCTTAAAGAATAGGTCAAGCAGAAATGGAGTTTCATTTTAGTAAAATAGAAATCATTTTTGCAGCATTGTCTGGAGGGAAGAGGATGTATTGATTTAAGGGGGTATTAAGCCTCTTAAATGCCAAGGTGCCTCTAAAAGTGGAGAGGCACAGAATATTCCACAACATTTAGGGCCGGGGCCTGTTTGGGGTCCATCCAGAGTCTGCTTCCTTGTCCTTGAAATTCAGTGAGCTGCAGGATGCACAGCCTGAACCCTAAATATAAGGAGAGGAAATGGGGTGATCGGACATGCTGATCTTTCTCTTTTCTCCAAGAACAAAGGAAACCAAGTTATTTATTTCACTTAAGTATACTGAATGAGGTTAACTGTATTGAATTAAACCCAACATGTCGTGTGCGCGCGTGTGGGGTCGATGAATATGTGGGCATTTTTCAAGCAAAGAGAGGGGAGGTCAACCATTTTCCAGTTGAGTCAGTTTCATACATAAAAAAAGTATAGCAGATGCTTGAATAAAATCACTTGCTTCATTCAACATCATCTTGTTTTAACGTTGATAAGAAAACAGAAATCCCAGCTGATAGAGGACCAAGCAACATTATTCGAGGACTTGGTTTCCCTCAATATCTTAAGTTCAGTGTTTACCTTATGAGCCACATAAGTGGACACAATTCCACCACAAGCTTCTCCGAGTCTCACAAGCTCTATAGTATTTCTGTCCAGTAAGGAGCAACTTTACACCACCATGTAACAAGGCAAAGCAACAGGCAGGCCTATGAGGGACCAGAGCTTCTCGATGACGCATTTTGTGTCAAGCACTGTAAGCAGCATATTTTATCTTAAAGATGGGTCTTCCATTAGCAGAAACTTGGTGTTTTCCCTTGTTAACAAAGATAGCCTAAGACAGGCTAAAATAATAACATCTCATCTTTAAGATCAAATAATCCAGTGCTCCTCAATTTTTGCATCTCCAAGGTACAGATAAAATCAGTTCCTTCCTAGGGTACACAGAGCATGTGCTTCTATCAAACATTCTGGAAAACCTGGGACCAGCAGCCTCAGAAGGGCTAACTAAGCCTCCCCATATCCTTGGCTATCACCAAGTTCAATACAATTCTGGAATTTCTTTCCATTTTCACGTATCTGATTATCCTTTATGAGGGGTATGGTTTTCCTTTAAAAGGCCATGTGTGCAATGTTTTTTCCCTCTCTGATCCCCACAATATTTCTCACTGTTTCCAAATCTCCGTGTTTCTTTCAAATAATAGAAACTACAATACTGGCTTTCACTAGTTCCTACCAGGTTTAAGTTCTAGCCAGTATCTGTGATGTGCCAGAACCAATTGTTAAATTTTCAAGAATCTATGAGCTGGTTGTGGAACAACTGTTAATTTGAGATCACCACAGTGGGAGCATTTACACCATGGAAATGGCATACACTTCAAGTCAGGGCTTAATTTGTTGTTTAGGTGACTGTCTAAACTTAAAGTGATAAAAAAATATTAATACTATAGATTAAGCTTCATTTTTTTTCCCTGTAATGAAAACATTTAAGATCTACTCTTCTTATATCTTTCCAATACACAATATTAAAGTCACTCTGTTGTACATTTTAAATTAAAAAAAGAGTCACCAGGATTTATTTTTTATAATTAAAAGTTTTGACCACCTTCATTCCTTCACCCATTTCCACAGACCACCAATTTGTTCTCTTTATCTACAACTTTGTTTTTGTTTTTTGTTTAATTTAGTTTTGTTTTAATTCCATATGTAGGTGATAGTACACGGCATTTGTCTTTGCCTTATTTCACACAGCATAATGCTTTCAAATTCCATCCACCTTGTTGCAAATGACAAGATTTCCTTTTGTGGCCGAATAACATTCCATTGTGTGCAGACTCACAAGCACACACTCATTTGTCCCTTAACAGCAGAGATATGTTCTAAGAAATGCGCCATTACTGTTTTAGCATTCTGTTAATGTCACTGGGTAGTGCAACTACCCAATGGATGGAATAACCTTCATCACACCAGGGCCTTAGACATACGTTATTGGGACCACATTCACATATAGTGTCCATCACTGACCGGAACATTTTCACGGGTTGCACGGCTATTTACCACATTTTCTTTATCCATCACTTGCTGATGGACATTTAGGTCACATCTATATCTTGGTTATCATAAATAATACTGCAGCGAATATGGGGAAGATAACTTTTCAGATTCATATTTTGTTTCCTTTGAATAAAAGCTCAGAAATGGAATTGCTAAATCACACAGTAGTTCTATTTTTAATTTTCTGAGGACCCTCCCTCCTATTTTCTATGATACCAATTTGCATCCTTACCAACAGCGCACAAGGCTTCCCTTCTTTTTCCATACTCTTGCCAACACTTGTTACTTCTTGTCTTTTTAATAAACTTGAAAAAATCCCCGGTCTATAGACATTACATTGCAAGTAACACAAAATAATTAAGGGGATATTCCTCCATCTTTGAAAACTGCTCCCACAGAGAAATCGCTCGCATCAGATCTTCCTTGTTCACGTTTACTTTTTACCAAAGATTCACCAACATCCATATCAGAACCACATTCTGAGCACAGCCCGGCCTCCACCACCATCCATGACACCGAATGTCCTGGGGGCGGATGTTTCTTCCCCACAGGGCCCAAGCAAGTCTTCCTCAGCCTGCCTGTTAAGAAAGCTGACCCTTCCCCTCACTGCAGACCCTGCCTCTAGCCAGACCATCTAGCCTTCAACCTGGCCGTTCAAGGAGCAAATGGGGACCCTGAAGATGTCCACACGTGGGTACCACCTCTTCTCGCTGCTTTGCTTTTAGGCTTTGGAGTTTGAAAATTTCCCAGATGTAAGAGGCTTCAGAGATTATGACATAAATAAGAGTACACCGGCCCTCCCTGGTGGCGCAGCGGGTTAGAGCAGACTGAGAGTCTGGGGCCGCTTCCGCATGAGTTCGATCCCCACCGCCCCGGAGGTGACCCCATGGTGCGGCAGACCTCTCCTGACCAGCCTGCTGCTCCCCTCAGGAGTGTGCTTCGTCGATCTGCCTGTTCTGTTCTCCACTCTGTCTCTGGTGGGGCCTCTCACCACCCCTGAGCCTCTGGCCTGCACCCCAGTTCTGTATGTACAAATAAATAAATCTTTAAAAAAAAAAAAAAGAGTACACCTTAAATAAGTCATGTGTGTGAATGACAGTGGGACAGGAAACAATGGTGCCTCAGACTAGGCAGCATAAACATTTAGATAAATTCTAGAGAAACACAATTTGGCCTCCTTTTCCTATATCCCACATTTTGCTTTGCACTTGGGGGAAAATTTGCACCTAGATACAAAATTGTTCTTGCAAACTAATTGCACCTACAGTCAGCTAATTGGAGGGGCAAGGATCCAGCAGTGTTGCAATTAGGTGATTGATGCTGTAATTCCTTTACCAAGAACAATGAGCACTTTTACATAACACTTAGTTTTTCAAGTAGTGTGTAGGTACCATGGAGTTGGTACCTAACATTCTTCCCAGTAACCTTGCACACCATACCCATTTCATGGTGTTGAACGGTGTGTCGAGAGGGGTTGTGGGAGGGGGGACAAAACAGAGGCTCTCTGGTTCTGATCAAAAACACTACCATCTCGGCCACCCAAAGAATCCCATTATCACTGCTGGATCAAGATCCAATAAAAATCCACCAAATTGGGCCCTTCCTGGTAGCGCAGCGGGTTAAAGCACAGCACTAAGAAGCTAAAGCCACTTCAACATGAGTTCAATCCCCGCCTCGGAGGTGACCACATGGCGCAGCAGACCTCTCCTGACCCGCCCGCTGCTCCCCTCAGCAGTGTACTTCATTGATCTGTCTGTTCTGCTCCCCACTCTGTCTCTGGTGAATCTTCTCACCGCCCCTGCGCCTCTGGCTTGTTCCCCAGTTCTGTATGCATAAATAAATCTTAAAAAAAAAAACACCAAATTCACTATGTAGAAGTCATGTTCTCTAACTATTCCTATTTTAGTCTCCTTTTCCCTCCTTTCTCTAAAAGCTTGCAATCACAGAAAGATGAGTAGAAAATTGGAATGCCCTCCTTCTAAGCTCAATTCCTATCAAGTAGATGGCAAGCTACTGTCAGAGGCATTTTGTTGACATTTCTCCTGTACCAGGTGAAGACATTTTGGCACTGACCACTCCCTGTCCTAACTCTGAACTCCGTCCTCAGCCTTTCAACCTTTGGATGCTGCTGCACTCCTGTCATTGATAGTCCACAGCAGACGTTTGCATGATGGAGTCAGTCAATGAAATTTACCTGTGCGCCTGTGGCAGTATTCGCTCATGCCTAAAAAGCCACTTATTTGTATCTGTTTATGGAAACTATCTAAAGAATAACTGAATCGTGTGAGCATGAAAATAAACTGTGTAACCATTAAATAACTTATGTGATCATATTGGGTTGACCAGTATTAAATCTCGAAGTCATAGAATTTTGGTTTTAGAAGGGGTTTTGAAATTATGCCCCAATGACTTCATTTTTCAGGTGAGGCCCTGGGATGGGGGGCTTGGTCAAGGCCAAGGTGATTAAGGCTAACTGAGGAAGACCACGGTTTCCTGCCTCCCAGACCATGTAGGGGCAAGGATCCAGCAGTGTTGCAATTAGGTGATTGATGATTGAATTCCTGATGAAAACAAGGGTTCTCACTGTTCCTTCAGTAATCTAGTTTTATTCATATTGCCATATAATATACAACAATAAATTAATTTCAGGTGTGCAGTATAATGTGCCATCTGTATACAACACAAAATGATCACTATCTTACGTCTATTTCCCATCTAGGCAATTTTTCAAATTTGCAATACTGGATTATTGCCCAGGACCTGCTGTCTAGCCTACATCCTTGTGACTTAGTTATTTTACAACTGGACATTTGTACATCTTGATCCCCTCCATCCATTCCCCCAGTTCAGTTGTCACCCCTTAAACAATTCAGTTTTAAAGTTGCAATTATAATGCTGCTCACAGAGCCACTGAAATACCCTTTGGCCAGGTCCTCTGCATGCGAGCAGCAGTGACCAGCATGCAGGGCAGACAAGCATGCGCATCCATACCTGCTTCTGTGCGTGCCTTCGTGGGGATGCCCAGCGGCTTGCTTGCTGTCCATGCAAATGAAGCAAAGCTCTGCGCCTTTGGTCCCTGCGGGCCTCCTTCCTCTGCTCACACAGTTAGGCTGGGGCAGACAGCTGAACGCTAGCTCTTCCAGAAGGTCTGTGAGCATGTCCCTCACCCTTTAATTCACACCATCATTCTACTCATTTACTCCTGTTATTACCCCCATTTCAAAGACAGGGAAACTACATTGTGTCAAAGTTGTCGGGCCTTGAGTACAGAGCTGGTATCGAACCTCAGTCTTCTTAATTTGAGCTCAAACGCTGACCATCAAGGAGTCAATCCCAGAACATGAACCACAATCTTTTCGTTCAGAAGCTGCCACTCCACCCCGGGTCTGGGCTTCAGTATGTAATTGCCAAGCCCTCTTCATCCATAGCTGGGGCCCTCACTGCCTGTTGGGCTTCACCTCCATGATGACCCCTCACACCCTGAGTCTGGTTGGTAGTGAGGGAGCTGTTCTCCTAGAGAAGAGCCCCTGCCCTGGGGGGAGCCAATCTCCTCTTCGGCCCACTGGTGAGGACGTCAACACACCCACCGGCCAATGCTACCCACATATAGAGGCCTTTCCTTACTAGGACTGCTTGGAGCTCACAAGGACTAGGTGCTTTGCAGAAATAGCCTTTGGTAGCTTAGCTGTAATACACTAAGTAAAATAAGCCTCCAGTTTCTGCCCTCTGGGAATTCAACTCAACAATTAATTTGGAGACGTTTCCCTCTCTCCCTTCTCTGTCCCTCGCGTTCAACTCTAAATATAATCACCAGCACTCTGGTTGTATTTTGACAGAACTGGTTTAGCACATTCTCCAAAAGCATGAAGGTTATTCTCTTTAATCATTACATGGTTGTTCTTAACAGAAGACAGATATTGCACTGAATACTTTTGTGACCACAAGGAAACAAGATCTTTCAACAACAGATTGACAGACTTGCTAAAAATAGTTCCTTTAGAGCCGTGGGCTTAGGGTCCCCCCTGAGGACCCCTTGGCAACTGGATATGATGTACCTTTAAAAGTTTTCCCTAATGAGTCTGTGATTCAAACTGTAAAAATGCAAAGCCAATCATTCCTGGTAGGTTATTGATAGGTTATTTTGAGAGGATGGACTTCCAGAACACCTTTCTTTCATTCCTTCTTTCACGACCTTTTGTTGAGTCTGTCCCTATGTTAGGAGCTGAAGGGACACACATACACTCATGCATACACACATTCTCATATAAACACAATTTTTTTTCAGGAACTCACTGTTCAGTGAGGAAAACAGACCAATATCTGACACTACAGTGTAACAAGCATGTCAGTAAGCAAGTTCCTACAGGAGCACAGAGGAGGAACACAGAGATGGATAGGGTGGACAGGTGGACAGATGGATGGACAGATGGATGGACGGAAGGACGGAAGGACAGACGGACAGATGGATGGACGGACAGATGGCTAGATGGCTGGATGGCTGGATGGACAGATGGAAAGATGGATGGAAAGATGGAAGGACAGATGGATGGATGGATGGACGGATGGACGGACAGACGGACGGACGGACGGACGGACGGACGAACGGACGGACAGATGGATGGATAGATGGATGGATGGATTGAGTCATTGGGGGAAGATGGAGGAGGAATTACTGAATCCAGAGTGTGAAGAGGTAGGGTTGATGCAAACAGCATCAGTTGCTATCAGTATAGCTTACCTGAGGTATGATCTGGCAGGAAAAGTGTTTAGCTAGGAATCAGAAGGGCTTTTCAGGCTATAGGAAAAACCCACTAGTGGAACCAAGGAGAGAGCATGTAGCATGTTTGGGGAATCATTTGATTTTTCCAAAATGGGGATGAGTTGGGGAAGACTGGACATAGAGCTAGGCCTCAGGACATGGGGGGCCTGGGGGAGAGTTTGATTTTGTCCAGAAGATGACTAGCAGCCATGGAAAGCTGGTCAAGTAGACAGCCTGTAATTCAGAAAGATGCTGGTGGTGCTGATTTTGCAGGAAGTTCAGCATTCCAAGTTGACTGCAGTGATTCCAAGAGAAGGGGATAGGTTTTATCATTTAACAAGTTTAATTAAGGGGCTGTTAACTTACAGATGAGTGACAGAAGGAGGGGGAGAAGCACAGCAGTGCAGGGATGTTTCTACTGCCTGGTGCATGCGCACCAGGTGACAGAACAGAATAGCAAAAGGTGGGACTATGACCCCAGCATGTCTCCATAACCAGAAGGCTACCAACACAGCCTTCAGCCATATCACTCCTATCTTTGCTACCAAGTGACCAACTGAAAAAAACAGACACTCCTTGAATACCTATCTTGTAATATATGGGACTACACACATTAAGCTCAACACCTGCCCCAAACCCTTTGGACTAATAATCCTCACGTTGTGCTGGTAAGGGCATGGATGCTTCTAGAGCAGAAGTTATTTGCACAAGATCGCCCAGTCAACCTGGAATTTAAATCCAAATTTAGAGGGGCCCCAACATGTTTAGAAAAGTACATGGAAATAAAAATGACTGTGACGCCAACGTGTGTTTCACTTTTGCTGACTGAGGTAACATTTGTGTGTTTTTATAAGGAAAAGGCCCACGGTGCTCATCACATCTCAGAGGCAGCCTTGACCCTGGAAGCGTGAGGACCATGCGGGGACGGCGCCCACTGGGAGCCTGATGGTGCCTCTCTGGGAATGCAGCTCCGGGACCCTGCCCCCTGGCCGCGCCTCACCCTTTCCTCCTGCAGAGAGCCCCGAGCGGACCACTAGGGGAATGTGGCCCGAGCTGGATCTTCTGTAGTGGAGGTAGCGGATGGAGGGAAAGCCCTAGACTGGGCAGGAGAACAGAGAACTGCATTGCTTCCATTTTCTCCCCAGGGACAGGCTAGCCTCACCAGAAACTGGGAAGGAGGCAAAAGTTGGACATCAACCTTCCCAGTGTGGCCACATCATCACCTTGTCCCAGACACCTTCTAATTTTTTTTTTAAGATATTGTTTATTTATTTATTTGTGCATAAAGAGCTGGGGTACAGGCCAGAGGTGCAGGGGCAGCAAGGACTCATCAGAAACAGAGTGGGGTGCAGAACAGGCAGAACGACCAAGTACACTGCTGAGGGGAGCAGCGGGTGAGACTGGAGAGTCCTGCACACCACATGGGTCATCTCCAGACCGGGGATGGAACTCACAGTGAAGGGGCCACGGCTTGACTTAGCTTTGCAGTGCAGCGCTCCCACCGCTGCACCACCAGGGAGGGCTCAACACCCTTAACTTGTGCAGCGGTCACCCACAGTGAGCCTAGTCCCTCTGCTCTAGCTCTGCTCTCCAACAGGCCAGGCCACCTGTCTGTGCCTGTGTGCACAAGGCATCTACCCGACTAGCCCAGGCTGTGCCCAGGGGCCACACAGCCAGACAGCCTCCTCCACGGTGCAGCACGTGCAGACACTGGGTCTTGGCCACCTTTCCCTTTTTTTTTTTTTTTTTAATTTAGCATGTAATGTAATGAAGACTCAAAAATGCCTGAGTTGTCGAGTACACTGTGACTGTTGTAAGGTTAGGTTTTGCTTCTTAAAGTGTCTGCTTCGGTCATCGGGCTAGGCATGTGTGATCACAATTTATAACTGTGCACCTGAGGCGTCCCTGATGGCCTAGAGGGTAAGCCTCAGCGCTGTCACTAAAAAGGCAGCAGACCTCTCTTACCTTGCTCGCTGCTCCCCTCAATAGTGTATTTCAATAAATCCACCTGCCTTGCTCCCCACTCTCTCTCTAGTGAGCTCTCAGCTTCTGCACCTCTAGTCTCTAAATAATATTGTGCATCTCAATTAGGAGATGAATTCAGAATAGTCCATAGAACCGCAACAATGGCTTTGAAGACCCTCAAAGTCCAGGGAGAAGGGCTTGCAGAGCATGGAGGAGAGAGGACCCAGAGGTGAGTTAGTTCCAGCCACTACACATAATCTCTCTGGGCCCTTTCCTCCTTTGTGAAATGAACAAGATCCACCTATTTCAACGGACTGTATGCAGTTCAGGTGGAAAAACATTTGCTAAACATTGTACAGTGTTTGCTGACGACGTCCATCTTGAAATTCTGGTTTAGATGGAAATTCTGGTTTATGATGAGAAGTTCAGGAAAGAGAGAGATGCAAATCAGGTCTTTCTGGAGCCTTTGGGGGCCAGGGAGGTTACAGAACCCCCAAGACATCATGTGGTTTCCCCGCCAGCTACTCTGGGTAGCAACTGAGCCACAACACCCACCTGACGCCTCAGGAATCTTTCTATTGCAGTGATTTAAGCAACGCAGCTAAAGCAATTTCCAGTGTGTTTTGGTAAGCGTCATCAGCCCCCCAGGGTTAGGATTTGACAGTACCTGACTATCTGGTGCTGACCGGTTCTTTCAGGCTCATTCCACCCCGCAGAGCAGAGGAAAAAGCACTCAGCCTCATTACTGACAGAGCGAAGCAACCTTCAACGTACACCCCCAACTGGAGCAAGCCCGGGTGTTCTTTCCATTTCATGGAAGAGTCTTGCAAAACACTGGTTCTCATGTCTTCGTGCATGAGTCATAGATGCAAGAATGAAGAAACACCGCTCTGAATGACAAACAAGGAAAAAAGAAAAGGAAGAAGGCTATGATGATATGTTCTTGGAACATAACTCCAAGTCAGTCTACAAAAGCAAAATCAACACCTTGATCTCTGTTTACGGTAGGCTCTTAAGAGGACCCAGAAAGAGATCTTTACTTTTCTTTCCGATTAAAAAGATAACAGACAATAGACACACTGAAATCAAATAACAAAATGAGTCTCCTATTCAGATGAATGTTATTTTTTAACACGGCCCAACATTAAGGAAAAGCTTACATAAATCTTGATCTATATGATTTGATTAAATATTTTTGCCACAGATAAAGATGTAAATTACAAATAGTTCTTTGAGTTATGGGAAAAATGTATCATGTAATAAGTATGAAATACATATAAATTCATCAGAAAGTTGTGTCCTCAATGTTTTAATCTTTTTCCTTTTTCTTTTCAGTAGAAAATAAACTGAAAGGAACATGCTTATCAATTAATTAATTCTAACAATCAGTTCCCAAGAAGGAATGTGAACATTTTAAAGCACATCTATCCAAACCTGTTTCTTTAGCTGACCTAAGAAGTAAATAGACATATGGAAAGATAACACAGATGTTATTTTATGGCCCACTTTTTTGTCCATTTACATGCTGTGGTAGTGAGCAGAGATCTAGAAGCCACTGTTAGCAATTTTCAAACTGCTTTACCAGAATTCCATTATATGGTTGAAGCAGAATTTATCAACTAGTCTCATGAAAGGACATTCCAGCTGGATATTTTTATTGAGATATAATTGGCACATAACATCTGTAAGTTTAAAGTGTATGACTTGTGGATTTGCTACATTTATACTTCCTTTGAATTGTTGCTTATATATAAACAAAGCCGGGATAAACATTTCTGTGCATTCATCAATGTATACTTATCCTTGGGATACATTTCTAGGAGATGAATGAGCCAGAAAGTTCCTCCATTTTTAACATTAATGCATATTGCCAAATTGTCCTACAGAATTAAGGTGCTCATTCCTTATTTCTGCCCCAGCAATGCAATCAGTGTCTCCAGACCTCAGCACCAGTGGGTACCACCAATTTTTTTCAGTTTTGTTCCAAACTGAGAGGTAAAAAGTATTTCACTGTTGTTTCAACTGCAGATCTGAGATTGCAGTGTAGCGCTAAATTATCAAAATGCAAGTTTATTGCTAATAGTGATGATAGCTGATGTGCAATAAAAATCCATTATCCACCCAGCTGGTTGGTACCTTACAGAAATATTGCTTTCATCCTCATGATTATACCTGCAGGTTGGTACAGGTTTATTATTAACCCTATTTCACAGCTAAACACAAAGGCTTAGGTAAATCTCCTGAAGATCATAAAGCTAGTAAACAGTGGGCCCAGCACTGAGACCAGGACGGCCGGTCCCAGCCCTTCTGTCGAGCACAACAGTCAACTGTCATTGGTTTCCACAAGCAAGTGTGCTAGCTGTGTTTCTTCTCCAGATGTTTCTGAGTGCGTTTTAGGTGTACATGCCCCCGTCCCCTTTTCAATTGAGTGTTCATATTTTTATTTATTATTAACGATTAGCCCTTATTTATTAAGAACACTGTCCTTTTTTGTTTTTTTTGTTTTTGTTTTATTTTTTGGCTGCCATGGGAATACATTTAAACCCAAGTTACAATTCTGACTCCTGTTTTTCATTAGCAGGAGGACTTGAGTAACATCAGACTCCTTATGTAGTGTTCCTCATGCACAAATGCTCACAGCAGGCTAGCTACGCTGGTGTGCTCAGTTTACTGTGGCCCTGTCACGGACACTAGGGGCTCTGCTCATATAGCAGGTGGAAAGAGGAGACGAAAAAGACAGAGAAGAGGAGGGGCAGACTGAATCATAAAGCACCAACTTCCCTTTCAGTGTGTCACTTTCTGAGCTCCCCCTGCCCCCAAAGACATTTTCCGCCATCCCCCAGCAGTGAGGTTTTATCATGTGGTATTGTTGGTAGGGATTCTAAAACATTTTCCTTTCATTCCCAAACTTAAATTCTCCCCCGACCCTTTAAATTTTAATTATTCATTTTATTGAGGTCATGCTGATTTACAACACTGTATGCTTTAAGAGTATAAGTTCACATCTCTACAAATGCTTGCTATCAGCCACACCCAGTAATGGTGTTTGTATATTACCACAAAGCCCCAGAATCCTCCACCCTAGTCTACTGCGCTCCCTTCTCCTCTGCTTCCCATCGCCTACCTCCCCTTCTGGTAGTATCAGTCTGCAGTCAGATTTTTAGATTTGTTATGGTTTAGATTTGTGTCTGTTTTTTTTTTTTTTAATTTTTTTTAAAGATTTATTTATTTGTGCATACAGAACTCTGGGGTACAGGCCAGAGGCTTAGGGGCGGTGAGAGGCTTCACCAGAGACAGAGTGGGGAACAGAACAGGTAGATCCATGAAGCACACCCCTGAGGGGAGCAGCGGACGGGTCAGGAGAGGTCTGCCACGCCATGTGGTCACCTCCAGGGCAGGCGGGAATCGAACTCATGCGGAAGCGGCCCTAGATTCTCAGTGCTGTGCTCTAACCCGCTGTGCCACCAGGGAGGGGCCGTGTTTGTTTTCTTTATATTCCATATGTGAGTGAAACTATCCAGTGTTTGTCTTTCTTTTCTCATGTATTTCACTTAGCATCATTCTCTAGTGCCACTCAACTTTTCACAAATGGTAATAATTCATCTTTTGATAGCCGAATAGTATTCCATCGTGTGGAATACTTATACTCTTAAAACATATAATGTGTCCACTCCTCTGTCACTGTAGAGAACTTCAGACTTAAGAAAACAGACCTTTTATGGGTTAAGTCTGACTTTTTGAAAAACACCTCTTTCGCCAAGTACTTATATGTATGTATGTATGCACGCATGCATAGAACTGGGGTATAGGCCAGGAGTGTGGGGGAGGAGATGCGAGGATTCACCAAAGACAGACTGGGAAGCATAACAGCTAGATTTACTGAAATACACTGGTAAGGGGCACAGCAGGCGAGACAGGAGAGGTCTGCTGTGCCATATGCAAATCAGCTCCCTGGCTGGGGACTGAACTCAGGCCGCTGCAGTGACAGTACTGAAACTGGACCCCTATGCTACCAGGGAGGCCTGAAAAGCACTTCAGACACACTTACTATCCTTATAAAATCAACAATGAAATGCACTTTAGACATACATATCTCCCTTATAAACCAAGGGTATCTGTGTTGTCAAAGAGTAAGAGGATTGAACAGTTCCCCAGACCACATAACTTACACATTGATGAGAGTACAATCCAAGTCCAGAGACGTCTACCCACCGCACCTGTCCACAGCCCATCAGGGCCAAGCCCTCTGGAACTTACAAAGTATTTTCATTCCCATTAGCTCCCTGCTCTTCCCACAAACCTTCCAGGTAGCACAGCTTTTATGGTTGCCATGGGCTGATGTGAGGCGAAAGATATTACAGAACATGATCTCCCACTATGGGCATGGAACGGGAACCCCATGTGTCACCTACACTTGGTCCGGCAGCATCCAGGCCCTAGGGCCACCTGCCTGAGAAGTCCTGAGCCACTGAGAAGTCCTCTGTTAAAGGAGGGCACGGATGTCACAGCTCAGTCAATGTCAGTAACTGCAGACCTACTCGCTAGGGAAATCTGAGTTCCTCTCCAATTGTCACTTTGGCTTCAGCGAGTAGGTGGTGTGCCCACAGTCCTTCAGCCTATCCCTGGAGGTCATTTCCACAACTCAGTTCACTTGTAAAAGTGGATACATACAGCCAACCCCTGGGGGCCACATCATTTCAGAGGAAAATCCAAGTATCTCTTAAGGAGGAAGTTGAGAAATACAGCCAAAACAAATGTTGCTGAGTTGAAGGATTAGAATAAAACTGCAAGAATAGCTGGCACGATGAAGCGCACATACCACACATTAGTCAAGGGCACGCTCTAGCAAGGACATCACGTCCATTTTAAGTTGTTTTCCACAAGAAACCCTTCAGGTTTTGGTGCGCCCACACCGGACTAAGACTCTCCAAACTGAAGAACCTCTCTGCTAATCCAGTTCAATCCCTACATTGAAGAACATTCTGAAGCACTGGAACTTTCTTTCCTTTGCTCCTTCCCGTATACAGAAGCAATATATGTCTGCATGAACACACACCCCACACACACACGTACATACGTGCACACACCTAATGTCTCAGGCTCCCAGGACACGTCTGGTCAAGGCTTTAGGGACGTCAAGCAGGAATATAATGCAGGTAATGCAGCTGACCAGAAAGCCTAGCAAGAGAAACACTGCGTGTCAGGGAGGACCTGGTTTCCCATCAGTTTTACATTTATACCTAACATTCACTCCATTCCAGTCAACAAAGTATTGAGCTATAAGGCCATCAGATGATGGCTGCAGAATTATCTACAAATGACTCATTGTGGCCCCTGGTGCACAATGGGTCCTCACACATATCCTAGCTGGGGGGAAATCAGGCAGAAAACCTTGGTGTTCTGACCAAGGCAACTTGGGTCAAGATCCTCAGTCTGCTCTTGACTTCGGACAAGAGCCCTCACCTACCCTCACTCAACTATGAGCTTATTTCCTATGGGTGAGCAAATACAAGGAGTAAAGGAGATGATGTATGTCTACTACCTGAGTTGGTGTGAACCAACAGTAAATGCTAAATAAACAGGAAGACCCAGCCTGAGATTTGCATATGGTAGAGAAATACCTGTTCCTACTGTTCTTTCCAAAAATCCACCTCTGCACTTCTCTGCCTGAGGTTGAATCCCGTAACTGCACAGCATCCCAGCCTGGGATTGGGTGTGTCATGAAATCAAGGTGCAGTCCACTTCCCAAAAAGGGAAGCTTCGCCAATCTGTTTCCAAACTCAGCTCATCAGAAAATCTCGGCTAGTGACTAGGAGCTGAAGCAGCGAGCTCCTTCCTGGCAGATGATCTGCATGAGATCTTTACAACATCACCTGCCACATCTGGCTGAGTTGCCTTCTGGGCATTTGCAAATCATTCATCTGGGTCTGCTCTTTCTGACTAGATCTTCACGGCCTTGCAGGCAATAATCACCCCGTGTCAGCACGGAGATCATTCGACCCAATAGGACCCAAGGGTCCCCTTCCACCCCAACTTCCAACCTAGATGAAACTTGAGACGAGGCCCCAGACATCTTTTAAGAGATTCAGCTAAAATCACTATTTCCCATAGCTAAAACAGTAAATGTGAAAAGAAACATGAGTATCCCAATTTCTACGTCTCTTGAAGGTCTGAACACAGGTTTCCCAGCAGTGGCCAATCTCACCAGACAGACTACTACCCCCTGGCTTGGGCTTCACCAACCCCAAATACCCTGGGGTGGGCAGGGTGGGAGGTCCCTGGAAGGTGCCTGGTGAAGCTCCGCTCCCCTTTCATCAGCCCCCAAATCTGGAAACAGTAAGAACAAGAAGAGATGGAAGCAGAGTCATGTATTGGGAGGTAGCTGTGAGAAGTCCCTGATGGCAAGGTGCACTGCCACCCTCCCCTCACCCCAGGGTACAGAGAAAGTAAGAACAAGAAGAGATGGAAGCAGAGTCATGTATTGGGAGGTAACTGTGAGAAGTCCCTGATGGCAAGGTGCACTGCCACCCTCCCCTCACCCCAGGGTACAGAGAAAGAGCAGCGCCCAAGCACACATGTGCATGCCCGCAGAAAGGAATCCACATGCACCCGCATCCAAACATGCACACACCTGCAGCTGATGTGAGATGTCTGACATCAACAATGGCCCTTCCTAAACTCATCCTAGATGTGAACAAACCTCATAGGAGATCTCAGATATAAGCAAGAGACTCACTGATCTCCCTCATGCGAAAAATATGGGAAACTATCAAGGCTCTGGCACTGGCTCTAAAATGACCCTTGTCCTCTAAAATCATCATTTATTGAGCAACTATTTTAAGCTCCTTCAGTTTATCATATTCAATTTAATCCTCATGCGAACTCTCATTTTCCCAGTGAGGAAATAGCTGCTCAGAGAGAGCTTAAGCTACTTATCAAGATTACTGTGATGGAAAGAGCTAAAAGGTCATGTTTGGCATCCACCAGACTGAAATCCAGAGGCCACTCGTGAGTTGAGCCATCTTGACGAGCTCTGTGAGCTCTCTGCTCCACATTTGTAAACTGAGGGGTGATGGGCTCATCCTCACAGGATTATTATGAAGATTAACGTAGCTTAACAGGCTGACTGGCACGTAGGCAGTGCGGGGGAAGAGGAGTCTCCCTGATGGCATCTGTTGACAGTTTGTCCTCCAATCCCTCATTTTGCTGTGTCAGCTCATCCTCACGTCCCCTTAGTAGGAGTTTAGAGAGAACAGGGGTGGTTCCCATACCTGATCTGTTCTGGGTAATCACACACAGAGTGACACTGTTCTTCTGTGCAAATAAAAACAACCCCTTCCCCACCATTTCAGCCTTGATGGCTATTAAGGGCCTGTGCACAACTTGTGAATACATTTTAATTTATCTAAGTCCTTCTACGCATTTATCCTTAAAGGACTTTGAAAAATAATACAAGAAAGAGAAAGAGAATATTGAAAAACCCACAATTTGCCTGAACTGACAAGAGCCTGGGGTGGGGGGGGGGCAGACAGCCTCTCAAAAATGTTATTACTTAAAACTTGCAGGCTGACCATAGATTTGCGGCACACAGCAGGGGAGGGGGGAGGGGAGGGTTAAAAACGGAAATGGAAGAGCACAAGTGATTGTGTTGATGGTCTCAGGTAGCTTGATGCTTAGAGAATTATAGGGACTCCACCTGAGGGGAGGAACCAAATACAATGATATAGGAAGAGTAAAAAAAAGTGTATTGCTTCACCATGCTTTCACCATGAGCGCGTGCACTTCTTCCCAGTGTCAGGGACACACGCTGGAAATGGAACCCTAATGGAATGTCTGGGGGGTCTTGAGAGCTGTCCTATCAATGCTGACACACTTTCATCTCTGCTCACCAATCAGCATGGGTTGACATATGGCCATCGCTTAAGATACGGTCATTGAGAGGCACATCTGATAGTAATAACACCTCTGACTCCACTGGTGGACACCTCTGAAATGCCCCTTAGCCGGCCTCTCCGCCCAGTCCTCAGCTGACCAGCTTGTTAGGGTGACTCAACAGCACTGTACCTCATGCCTCCCCCAGTACTGCTAGTACCTCCAGGCACTACCCCAGGAAGCACAGGAGCTGAACACCCCCAGGCCACCCTTCACCAGTGGGAGGTGGGACCAGGGCAAAATGTTTATCTTCTAGGGGACAGGCAGGTCCAAGATGGCACCAGGCAGAGACACCTCTCCCATTGTGCAACTTGTGGGCACCTTCCTTCCCCAGCTCCTCCCCTCAGGCCCCCTCGCTTTGTTCCCAAAAAAACTACCTGCAGCAAACCTCTCTTTCAGGCTCTGCCTCAAGGTAACTTAAGCTAAGATGAATCATTTCCTGCACTAAACTTGAATGACCACAGTTCTAAAATCAACAAACAAGACATGAGATCTTACAAAAGAGGTTTCTGAGCTATTTCTACTTTCAAGGAGGGCATGGATTGACTATGAAATATACAGAATTCAGAACCTCTATATGCCAGGGTCGATGCAGACAATTAGTCAGAAAATGTGGACGAGCACTATCGCCCCAAATCCGGGGTGTGTAACTGCTGTCACTCGAAAGAAATGATGACAATTAATTTAACTTTACTTCCCTTAAGGGAGTAAGACAAAGACGCCAGGGATGCCGGGCCTAACCTGGCGTCCAGTCAAGGACAGGCCACATCAATGCTGAGAGGCTGTCACCACACTTGAGTTGAGTTGACTGAAGTAACTTTTAAAACATACTTTCCAGAAAGTTGAGATCAAAATCTCACACTAAACAAATATTTTAACTAAAAGAGGAGGAGATTACCCACAAAGGTGTACCCGGAGTGTGGTGAAGAAGCACTGCTAACACCTCAGCACTCCAAAAATAAACAGCACAGAGCCTGAGAAACCAACAGTGAGGTTCACCAAATGCACAGATTCTCTTGGGAACTTTCCAGAAGGTCGAGCAGTAGCCGCAGCTTGGGAGGAACAGCCAGGACCTGCGTGGCTCAGACCACTGTGGGGAGCACGCCTACACACACCACTTGCTGAGCGTGCCAGAGAAGATCAAGTAAAATGTTTTGGGGTTTCCCAGAGAAGTGAAGTTCAAAGCAACACCCCGCCACCCTGCCACCCTCCCCAGCAGGCTTGACCTGCAATAACTACCCCCAAACTACCAGGCAAACACCAACCTGATTCTGCACAGGTGTGGTGGTGATGAGACTAAGCAGAATTTTCCAGTGGTTTCTGGGGAACAGAGGGCAGGTGTGCTTAAGTAAGCAGGATGCTGGAGCAGGGGGCCCGAGCTAAATGAGTTTCTCCTAGCCCAAATCATCTGTGTCCAGTTTCCAAGTCTTACAAAATGATGATGATATTGTGAAGAAATCAGGAGGAAGAAAACGAGAGAGAGAAGTGGAAAGTGCTTTTGAAAGGCACGCCGCGTCTACTTGTAGCAGACAGGACAGACATTCCCTTTTGCTTAGAAAACCCTCTGTCCACGGCCATTTGAAGTCAGCCCTGTAAACTAGCCTAGCGAGAAACATTTCCGTTTATTTAGGCAACACATCTCTCTACCCTTAAGCATCACAGAAGAGACCTATCCTGTGCTTGGAGCGAAAAGCTGTTCTTGCCTCTCACTGGAGGAACCTAAGGGTGCCTGGCAGGACAGCTTGAGCCTGGCCTGATTTACACCTTGAAAGGAACAAAGTTGCACTGACATCATGCAGGCTGGCCTCCTTCCAATTCATAAAAATGGGTCAATTTTTCCTTGAGCAGGGTGAAGAACATTCCGCTTTTCAGTGGTGCTATAATTCGTCATGGTCACTGATGTTTTGAAAACAAGAATGTACATGGCCACAAATAACAGTTCCATCTGCGTAGTCTAGAATCCTCTCTAGCCTAGGTGCACTCGGTATGAGAAATCAGCCAAGGAAAGAATGGTTGGCCAAGGTACTGAGCAACAGAAAATAGAAGGAAAAAGGAGAGTGAAGCAGGCAAAGTTTTGACTAAATAACAAAGGCTGAAGTTGACGTTGGCGTAATAATGAGGGTTCATATACTATCTTCTCTACATTTTTTAATAACTGGAACTTTCCATGACAAAAAAAAAAGAAGAAGGTTTTCAACATGAATGCTGTTATTAACTATTCATTAAAAAAAGTAATCTAAGGGATGATTTGAGGAGGGATATTATGTAACATAAAAATTTCATATAATATTCTCATACTAATTCATAATATGGCTTCATTATCAACACTCAGTTGAATTTAGCCTACATTAAGGGATAAAATGGAGGTTTTGTGGAAATCAGTATTCATTAAGTTAATCACCCATCAAAACTTGCACAATCTTCTCTTTTTAATGGAGTATCACCAGCACTAGCCTATTTATTAAGTGTGAGGTGGTTAATTTCCTAAACCATAGAATTGAACTTAAATGAGAAAAGAAAGGGAAGAGAAATAATCCAAACTCCCTGTATGGAATGAAAAATGGTAAAACTATATATATATATATATATATGCTAGAGTCATTTCTGTTGAAACAGTTAATTCAACAGAGTAGCTTGATTATACTCTGGCCTGAGACTAAAATTGCTTACAGAGACTTTCAGGGAATCATGAAGGCAAAAACAGTGACATGGAAAGGACTTAGAAAATTATGAATATAAACCTGAGGTACAATTCTATCAGCATAAGAAAAGAGTAGTTACCAGAAACACATTTCTATAACTGAGCAAAAACTTAGTAGGAAGTTACAAAAATTCTGCCAAGATCAAAAGAGAAGGTGAGAGCAAATCACTACCGGTGTTATGCAAGATGAGCTGTTTTTATTTTGCATGCAAATACGGTGACTAATTCAGTAGGCATGGCCAGTGTGGTTTCTGAACTCTATATCCAATGTTTAAATTCTGCACATTTCACTGTGCAACCTTAGATAATTTTGCCAACCCTTTCCAGGTGGTGAGACCATATAGACAAGTCTGTAGTCAACTTCAGCTGATGCAGCACAGCCTCCATCGTGAAGATCAAGTTTATTAGAAAACTGCTAGTGACTTCTTGACTACACCTGTCTAGGCTGGGGAGCCTGGGAAAGGTCTTTTTACAGCTAATGCGGAACTTCAAAGACCGAAGCCCATCAGATCATTTATGAAAAGGAAAAAGGAAGTCCTTGGAACAGGTTGGTTCTGACTTAGCTCCAGAATCTTCCCAAGACTAAGTGGAAAGAAGGGAGAGCTCAGACTTGAAGTCAAACCTACAATGTAATAGTGCTAATATTTGTGACACAGAGACCATAGGTTCAGTATTATTTATTGGACCTCTGAAACCCGGGTGCTTACAGAATAGACTGTCCAAAATTGGAGCACTTTTAATAAGGCAAAAGGAACCTGTTAATAAAGACAGGGCGAAAACAAGCAGGAGTTGAAATGGTCTTGGGCAACTGGGCTATATGTTTAGCCCACCTAAGACCATAGTGTGCTCGAATAAGCCACAGATCCCACCCTTTCATGAGCCTCTATATACCCAGCCACATATACCAACAATTGCATCACCTCCATTTTTACTGGTACAAGTTCAAGGTGCTTTGATGTCACATGGTATAAGAGCATACCCAATAACGGTAATGCACAGAACTGTTGTGCTTACATCTGATCTCCATATCACTGGGAGACACTATTTCCACAAATATCCTTGCCTCTCTCTTCTGTGGAACTAAACTGCATGACAAGAAAGGTCACTCCAAGGTCACAGAGTCAGAAATCAGTACATTCAGGGACCTCAGTCATTCCAGGCATGCATGGTTGTCGCTCCTTACATCCAAAACATTTCTCCTACTACCTCTGAAGTCCATAAAGGCAATATATTGTCTTCAATGTCAAAACGGTACATTCCTTCAAAATCAAAAAACCATGTATCTCCTTCAATGTCATAAAACAGAGGTCAAAGAACACTCAAAATACTATCTTCCACACATAAGGAATGAGAAAGCAAAGAAGTAATTAGGTTGATATTCAGCATAAAAGAGACACAGATATAAAATTTAAAAGCATAAACCCTATAATCCTACGGCCAAATTGAAAAGACTATGAATATTCTTTAACAATCCCTTCCTTGCATAGCCCACGGTAAAGCCCTAGAGACAGTGACTGCCCAAGAGCAGAAGGCAACTCTGGAACTCAGAATTTGGTCTCTTCTCAGTACTATTTCTACCTATAAAGAATCAGAGCTACTTGGATAAACAGATAACTCCAAGTATGACTCGTGAGCTGCTGGACTTGCTGAGCCTTACTGAGGATGTGATGAAGAAGGACTCGGTGCCCACCGACGTGGACGACACCACCAATGGAAATTCCCCCGAGAACAATAAGGCCTGAACAGCATCATGAGCCAGCAGTCAGATCACCATGATGCTGAACCCACCTCCTTTAATTGGACAACTTAAGGAACAGCATGGAAAATATCCATGCATGCATGCTCCTTCAAATTAAAATCACTCTTAATCCTTCAAAATAAATATGAATGCAGAATTAAGGAAAAAAAAGAGTCTGGACTATAACTTTTTTCCTTTTTATTGCACTAACAAATAAGTAAAAAGAATAAAGCCTTCCTGTCTGCACAAAGAATATTTCCAGATAACAAACAGTTGAAAAGGAAAAGTTTCTCTTTATATATGCTCCAGATTGTTCAAAAAAAAAAAAGTGATGGGACAAGAATGTCCCCATGTTACAACTGATGAGATTTTTACAAAAATGCATCGAGACATCCATTCAAGTTCACTTATTCGTCTTAAGTCACAGAAGAGTAACAATCTGTCATTATGAGCCTCTTAACAGAAATCCACAGCATATCAGTATTGGGAGGGGGTTGGAGAGGAATCCAAACCGAATATAGTCAAGTCTCAAGTAACGGCCAGTTCACTGGGAATCTAGGGGACAGGAAAATGTGCCAACAGGAAATACATCATCAGCAAAGTCAAAATTGTAAGGAAAACCAGAGGACAAACAACCTGAGTTACTTAAATTATAATCAGCTAAACTGAACTGAAAACAGGAAAGAAAGGTTTGTGGATTCAAAGAAGAATTATCAAACAAACTGAGACCACTGGGGAAAATTAAACACCAAGTAAATTTTTGGGATAGTCTGTAATGTTATGGGAATACTGGCAGCTTTTTTGTTTGAGATTTGATAATGGTCCATTTTTACTTTTGCAAAAGAGGAAGTCCTTATCTTTTAGAGATACTCTAGTGGTTATAAAAGAAATGGGATGGTGTATTAGATTTGCTTCCTAACAATTCTGTGACAGGAGTAAGGGTGAGGAAGATACAGATAAAGCCATATTGGCCATAAGTTGCTTAAGATTGATCAGGCTATGATTACAAGAGATTTATTTAGACTATTCTCTGTATTTGCTTGAAATGTTGATTGATTGAACAGGTGAATGGGTGGATGGACAGATATTTTCTTTCACAGCTCAATCACAGTCTTTCCCATTTGATTTGCTAATATGAATTTTATTCTCTCTGGGCATCCCAACTGTGCTCAATTTTCTGTAAAAAGAACAAATGGCTCCCGACTTTCCCCTTTCTATAATGCTGGCTAAGATGTTAGCCACACACAAGGCATAATGTAAGCCCAGGAGGTTACCCATTTGCCCAGGAATTCCTCACTTTTCTAGTTTTCCTCTGGAAACTGTGTGTAGCTCATTAGTGTCAGGAAATTTGCTCATGTGAGCCTACAAAGAAGACCTGCTTTCCTTCCAAGATGATCTCCCCAAGGGTGAAAGAACACTGAATGAGGGTCTAATCATTTAGTATTTTTAAATTCTGACAGCAGTTCTTTCTCTATATAAAGAAAAAGTGAGGCCCAGTCAGGTGCTGGGAGAGCCGGGTAACAACCCAAGGTGATACATCGCTCAAGTCCATACCTATCAGAGAATGACAACACCTTCTCTTGAAATGGGAGACTTCAGTGGGGAAGTTCACTCCATCTCCACCCTACATGCACTAATCAGGTCTGTGGGTCCAGGACTGGACAAAGCAAAAGTGGACCCAAGGGAAGAGTTGAGACAAAGTCCCACAAGGACTGTTTTGTCTTGCTGGATCCTAATATTCATGCATCCAAGGATGCTAACTGGACCCTCTTGTAGTATCTGTGCAGCCACAATAGAGAAGTCCCCAAGGCGGCGAGCCAGAGGCGAGCCCTTCAGTTCTCCTGGAAAGACTGTCTCCTTCCTCGACAAGCATGTGGGGAGGCTCTGAGTTTTTATTTACTATGGAAAAGTGGTATCCTTGAAGAAAGGACCCAATCATTCATGGCAAGAGGGAGCACAAGTGATCTGGATCTGGTTTTAAAACATAAAATGCTAAGAACTTCCGGTAATAGGGAAGCTGGACTAAAACTAGAAAGGGAGATGAGATGGGTCCCTCAGACTCGGTAAGCTCCAAAGGGTTGACTCCATGATCCCAATATGAAAGCTGTCATCATGTTGCAATAAATCCTACCTGGGGTTTTCTTTACTTCTTTCATAAGACTGTACACACAGTACAGGACCGCCTCTGAATTCCAGAGTCAGCCAGCTTTCTCAGCGATCTCTAACTCCTACCTTCCCGCACATGATCTTTCTGTACCTTCACTTCTCTTCTCCTTCCCAATTTGTGTTTAGCTACTTTCTTTCTTTTCCACCGTCATTCAGCCTGCTTCCTTGCCAGTCTTCATTCCCTAGGACAACAAATTCCGGTCAAAGAAAAGCCAAGGAGTTTCTTGCTGATTGTTTCTCAAAAGAAAACTTCAAACAGTTCTTGGGTTTCAACATGGTCAAATCCTGGGGGCCCTTGATGAAGTCACAACCTGGGCCAAAGTGTGAGAAGGATTCTGCTGGAACGAGTGTGGCACCGTGCAAGCGACAAGCCTGATTCTGAGTAGATGGGTTAATAATACACGCTGGTCCTACCTGTCCACTCCAGAGCCATCCTCAGTCTCTGCAAGATTCTTCTCAAGCTTTCAGCCTCTATAGAAGAGCCAGCAATGTGGGTTAGAAGAGGAAAAAGCACTCGTTGCTTTTCCAAATGTTTTCACTTTAAAAAATGGAGAGGGGGGTGAGTAGAGGGCAGTGGGCTTTATCTTTAAGGAGGAGCTTCATTCAGGCTGACTTCCAAGCTCACAAGTCAGGGCCACCCCTCTGCTCCCCAGAAGAAATTCTTTATAGATTCAAAGCCATGTCTCCTGCCCTGGGCCTCTCAACATTAATCTGTTCTATGTTGGAGCTTTCCAGTAATTAACAGCTTATGAAGTTGACTTCTTCAGAGTCTCAGGTCCCTATAGGAAGGCAATTTTAAATTTGCCTTCTCAGGACTTCCAGAGTGATATGGTGATACCACAGTTAGTGCCAGGAGGCTGTGTGTGCTGGAATCCCTGGGGCAAGTCATAATACTTCCACGGGGAGTCAACTTCCAGTTTACCAAGTCCCCTTAGGTATTTAAGAATTAAATTCTTCCCCTCCCACATCAGAGCTAAGGAACTGGGTCAGTGAAACACTCTCAAGTTAGAGAAAGCCTTAAATCTGCAGACAGTTTCCATCATCAATTAAATTCGTTTTTAGTGTCTGAAAACACATTCTCTTCCTTGACCTCAAACCACCTGAGGTTGGCCGGGAAATCCTGCTGGAGCTTACCCGCTTATCTCCACTGAAAGGAAAGGGAAAGATGTCGATGGATTTTTCATACCTACAGGTATGTGGTCAGGCTCACCTACAGGCATTTATCATTAACCCATCCAAGACAGACCCTCCCAGAAAACTTGAGGGAGCGGCAGTGTGCAAGCCTTTCTGGGAAACGTGTGAGCTAACATAAGATTGCACATGAAGCCTTTTGCAGTGACTGAGCTCTGAAACTGTACCCTGCCTGCGTGACGCGGTGCTCACAGTGCAGATCATTCCTGCTTTTTCTTATCTCTGCAAAAGGTGACCGATTTCCCAGCTGTCAAGGAACAGCTGAGGATAACACACCAACGTCAGCCACAGAGTGACTGAAGAGTTTTATTTCTGATCCTAATGAATTACAGAATCAGCCTACTTTCTCTGGGTGAAGAGAGCAGCATGGCTCCCTGAATGGCCCAAGGGAACAGGCATTGTCTGGCCACTGCTCTCTGCACACAGCAGAGAGAAAAAAAAAAAAAAAAAACTCCTACCCTAGTGAGGCTTCCATTCTAGTTCCAGGGGGCCTTTCATCTGCTGCTGCTGGCTGGCTGCCCACCGTTCGGATGGGCACCTTACTTTCCAAAGTCCACTGCCTATCTGCCAAAGCTGTCAGGCAGTAGGGAAAGAGAAAAGGTTCTCCTGCTGAGCATCCTCCCAACTTCACTCCCTTTTCCCCAAGCCTTTTTTGGCTTCAAACCTGCAACCACCTACCTGTACCCCACCTGGAGGCCAGAGGAAGGCCTGCCCATCAGAATGACTGGCATGTCTTCCCCACCTGAGATGAGATGAGGAATGGGGGGGGGTACTACAATTGGGGACTTCGCCAAAGGTTTCACTGAGTCCCCTGGGTACAGCTGCCTTACATTAGCCCAAGAAAAGACAAATGCTAAAAATCAGCTGTAGTGGCTAAAAGACAAGTTGGAGTCTATTCTGGTGGGCCTGTTTGTACAGGTGAAAAGGGCGGACCCAGCAGCACCTGGGCCCCACAGCTGTGGGTGTTTGCGGGGTCAGTGCAGTGCTGGACAATTTTCTCCCCTCTCTGAGCCATCCAAAGCTCAATGGAACCTCCCAACTACAGCCACTGGCACAACCTCTGAGCCGGCTGGCCTGGGGGCAGGAGGAGTGTACACCAGGACACGGACGCAGGACAACACTCACTGAGGAAGGGAGCGATTAGGGCCAGATCTGCAGGGGGGCCCTGAGTAAACCCAGAGCTGGGGGGATTGCTCTGGGGTAGGATTCTGTTGTTGGAGGTGGCTTTCGCCCCTTGCAGCCTCTACATGGACCTGAGTGTCTGCAGGCCACCTCCCTTGGACTCCTCCGCCGACAGCCTGGGCTGTCCCCCGCAGCCCTTCCCCAGCTATTCCCCGTAAAATAGGCCTCCGCCTGCGTGCTGGCCGCCTCCAAAGTGCAAAGGGGCGCAGCATTCGCTGCCTCCTTTATCACTAGCCAAATTGAGGCCTCTTTACCAGGCTGCCTTCCTGGACTGTCCACTCCCCTCGACAGGACCCAGGAGCCATAAACTCCCAGGACCAGAACAGAGTAGCAGATCTCCTCTGGTCTCTGAGGAGAATCCTTACCCCACCCACTCCGAGCACCACACCAACCGACACAGGTGAATCGCCAAACGTGGCCATTTCCCCAAGCACAAAACTACAAAGCCTGTGTGGGTCTGTCATTTTGCCTGCCCCCACTCGGACTGTGGTTAAAACTGCCCAAATAAAGATAAGAGAGGACTCTGTGGGCTTTCTACACAAATGGTGGAAAACAATAAAGTAAACATCAAAGGTGCGCTCCCACTTAGCCGCAAACTCCCTCACGATTTGCAACAAAGGCAGGAAAAAGGAGGAAACCTCTGTGTACAGGGCAGAGGGTTAGAGTGCGGCCCTCGGGGGCCCAGAAGCGCCCCCTCCCTGGCGTACTGACCCCGTGTCGTCCAGCGGGTGAGAAAGGTAAGCCCCCACGCCCATCCTTGAGGTCCCACACCCAGGCCGCTGAAATCACAACACGGGTCCTCACGGAGGAGTGGAAAGAAAGGACCCTGAGGTCTGGGCACTCTCGACCCCGCCCCCAGGGATACGCCCTCCCTCGTGGCTCTGGTCCACCTTGCCAACCCCCCAGTAGTGCGTACGGGCGTCTGGGAGAACGCAACGGGGCACCAGTGCCAGGAACAGCCTCCCAGAGGAAGAGGGGAACACTGCTCCTCTCTCCCCACGAAAGCCACCAGCCAGGTAGAGGGAAAGGTAAAGCCAGGCAAAAGAAAAGTGAAAGCAGGAAGCCACCGAGCGCTCAGGAGTCAAGGTCATCGGGAAAGGCGTCTGCCATTTCAAGTCCAGTATTTTTTCCATTGCAAAAAGGAAAGAGGCCGAAGGTGGCCCTGGAGAGGAAATCCAGGAAAGGGGCACCGCGGTGGCGCCTCACGAGGTGACCGCAAGCAGAGAAAAGCGCGGCCAGTGCGCGGAATACCTCGTCCGCGAAGGGAAAGTTCCCTTTTGAAGAAGCGCAGTTTCCACCCGCGCACACGCCGGCCTCCGCGTCGGGAAGGCCCCGG
>NW_004567153.1:1126846-1154597 GCF_000260355.1 Condylura cristata | reverse complement strand
TGCAGTCCCCTGCCCTTCTTCCTTTCGTTTCTTGTCGCACCTTCCCCTGATCTTGCCTCCCCCCCCCCCAAAAAAAAAACACATCAGGGATCCGTTCCACCTGAGAAGTGATATGACTACTGTCGGGGTCGCGGGGCCCTGCGTGTGCGTGTGTGGCATCTGCAGGTGTGACTGAGTGTGAGGTGTCAGAGACGTTTCAGTCCTTCCTCTGCTAGTGACCAATGCTTCACTGTGCCAAAAGATAAAAAAAAAAAAATACTGTTGGGTTTTGTAATTAAATTATTTATATATTTTTGAAACCTGAATTGAAAATGTTGCAGGCAACGAGCGGGCTACAGCTTTGCGTGGTTGGGCGGCCTCAACTGCGGTCTCCCGGGCCACGCAGTCTCTTTCCAGAAAGTTGCCCTGGGTGTGAGGTGCCGGGACCACGTGAGAGCCAGCATGATTTTTATTTTTAATATTATTTTATTTGTGTCTGTGTACATATTCATGTATAGATTTTATGGAACCCAGGCATAGTGCTTATTTTTTAATAAAACTCACAACTGACTTTAGTGCTTTGTGCTGATGATGGGTAAGAGATGAGAGTTTTTAGTGTGAGTCCGAGGGAAACTTCCCCATGGGGGTCAAAGTATTTTTCCAAATTGCTCAATAAAGGAAGAGCTGTGAATTCCTTTATCGGACACACTGCTGACCCAAACTCCAGGAGAGAACCTACCCATGAGATGACTGAAAGTGGGCCCTCCCTGGCGGCCTGGCGGGTAGGTCTCAGCTCCACCATCCCTGCGGCCTGAATTTGTTCCCGTCTAGCCCGCTTCTCCTCTCAGCAGTGGATTTCAGTAAATCTACATGTTCTGCTCCCCACTCTGTCTCTGGTGAGTACTCTTACATACACCCTATGTACACCTCTGGCCTACACCCCAATTTATACAAAAAAAAAAAAAAGATTGCCTAAACGTCAAGCCCAAACCTCTGTTGAGACTTCATCCACTTGCTACTAAGAAAGACAAATGATTCGGGGTGTGTTCTTCCCCATCAGGAATCCCTTAGCAGACAGTGAGTTAGGAGCCAGCTTCCACTCCAGCAGACATTTCAAGTACATTGGCAGGAAAAAAAGCTGGACCCAACCCTGGCATCAGAGCGACTCAACACACCCTTCAGGGGCCTGTGGGAGTCCCTTTGGGTGTGACCCAACCTTTGCATTTCTTTCCTCTCTCCCCTTCGTGTGAGGATACTGTAGAGAGGTGAGGCTGCCAGTCACCCTTAAGTTGTAATCTGAAGATGAAAGGCCACCTCCGATGTACAGAGACAATGCCCCATGCTAGTGGACGGCTGTGATCAGAGGAAGTGCTAGCCAACAGGGTGAGCACTTGGGCTTCAGTCAACGCCAAGGCAGCAGCCAGAACAACATACAGTCACAACAGCGAAAGCTCAGTCACGAGAGTTCGGCCTCGTCGTGGTCTCCCTTGCCAGGTCCAGCTCACCCCACCCCACCCCACCCCAGCCGAGGGCATGGTTTGCCACCTACACGTTGCCAGGTGCCCAAAGAGGCAGGTGTGTCCTGCGAGCTGCTGTCCGGGGGCAGCAACAGGCAGGGGCCAGGCTACGTCTAGGCAGCAAGTGCTAACTGGCTGTGGTTCTGCTCAACGGTGACAGACGGCTGATGACAGGTTTGAATTATGACAAAAGGGCGACAGTGGATTGGAGATCGGCACCCACAGGCCAACATTTAGACCTGAAAGTAAAACTGAAGCAGACATGGCAGGAACCCTGGGAAGGAGCGAGGCGATGGTGACAGGACTGACACTGCACCTGCAGGCGCGGTTCTTTCCTCTTCTCTTGAAAACACAGTAAGGTGAGCGGAAGCGGGAGTGGCCGTTTCTTGCGCCTGGACCCTGACTCCTGCAGCCGGTTTCTCTCCTGCTGGGAGCCTCCCCTGCAGCAGGGAGGTGCCCCCTACTTTTAAATTGGCTTTGTGATGCTATTTTCATGTCTACCTCACAGTTCTGCAGGTAAGGATGATATGTCTCTGCTGACCGATTCATGTGAAGAATACAGAAACAACAACCTTAAGAGGAAAGAGGAAGGGTGCTACATTTAAAAGCAGAACTAGCTGTCCCCCACCCCAATCTTTCTTGATAGGGTCCCCTTCCTGGCTGCTGACCCTCTGCTCTGTTTCCCTGGGGACAGTTGAGGAGGGTCAGTGTGCTTGGAACTTTGTGCCCCTGTTTAAGCTTCCACGACCAGTTCTACTTCTCCGACATGAAAGTGGTGGTGGGGGGGGATCCCAGGGCTCTGTCACCACCAGGCCTCTCCTTCAGGCCCCTCAGTCCCAGGAGTTTCCGCCTGTCCCAGCTAGGCGGACCAGAGAAGGCCTGCAGAAAAGGCACCAGCTCACAAAATGAAAGCGTGCACCAGAACTTGGTGCGGGAGGCGTCACAGGTCCGGGGGCACCCCAGGGCACGAGGCCTGCGGGAACCTGCCCCTTCAGTTTCCAGCACCCACACCACCGGCCACAGTCCAGGCACTGTGACCCCGACCCTGCCAAAACGGTCTTTTCTGGCCCAGCCCAGGCTTGTGGATTCCTCCTGCAAGCAAGAGCTAACTGAGACTCTGGGCTTATCTAGTCTGGCTGGTCAAGGACAAGCTCTGGACTCCCCACCCTTCCACATCCCCTCCACCTTCCCCTAGCCAACTAGTCCCACAGTCCCTCTCACTCAGCCGCCCTGCCCTTCTCTCCGGAACACAGGGCCCATCCCCTCCCTAGCCAACAGCCAACCCTCCCCCCAGCCCCTCTCTGGCCAGGGGTCTTGGCCTCAACTGAGCAAACACCACCTGTTCAGTTGATATTGGGCCTGAGTAGGACTCAGGACTGAGGGGAGGTGGAGGTCTGTTTAGTTTGGGAAGCTCCCTTTGATACCTTTCAGGCCTGCCTGGAGCCAGGGATGCTGGCTGAGGGCTCCTGGCGTCTGTTTTTTAAGACATTCCCCCTTTCCTGAACTGCTCCCCCAGTCTGCTCTTTGCAGTCCCTCCTGGAAGAACCCTCCAGATCTCAGTGGACCAATGGACAAATGGAGGGAGGAAAATCCACAAGCTCCCCATTTGTTCCACTGCCCCCACAGGGTTGTGATCAGCATAAGACCTCCTTTCTGCTGGAGAGGACCATTCCCACAGATGCCAGCAGCCCAGTGCTGGTAGGGGACATGGCCAGCCACATGCACTGTGGTGAACCAGAACAGAGAGTGACTTCAATCCAGATGAGCAGACCCCGCCCACTCTCAGCGTGTGAATAAAGGGACCCCAACCAACACTCCATAGAGAGCTGCGTGAGATTCTTGATTCCACATAGAAAGGAGGCAGGGAGGCTAGAGGATGAGAAATCAGTCTCACACCAGAAGATGAAGGTGGTCTCTCTAGCACCCCAACAGGGCCCGAGCACCCCAAGGAGAATGGCCTGGGTCCCTCTGACTGCAGCGGCGCACAACTCCACAAGCTAGATGTTTTTTAGCCTGTGACCACACACAAAACACAAGGTGAATTCACTGCTGCCCTTGGATAGGCCCTCACTTTGCAAAGAAAGCAGGGCCCTCACAGTGGTGTAAGGGGGTCCCCTGGCAGCTCAGTGGACACCAGACTCCAACTCCTGTTCAGATCTCTTCCCACTGCTACACAGTGACACGACAATTCAGAGCAGAACTGGTTCCGGCCCCACCTCAGGAGGCTGTTCGGGTAATTCCCTCAACTCACTTTTTGTTTTTTTAACAACAGGCAGATTTTCCAAACTGGTGAGTGATTTATTTCACAATTAGGATGTAAGTTGTACTGTATGCACAACAGCCTAATTCACAACCGCCAGGTCATGGGACCCACCTAAGTGCCTCCAGACAGGCCACGGAGAAAAAGATTGTGGAACAGAATCCCAGAGTCCTACTTGGCTACTAAGATGAACGAGGGCCCCCTTGGAAGCACACGGGTGGAAGCACGGCTTTATGAAGCTGTCCTCAGCCACTGCAGCACCCTGCCAGGAAGGTGACCCCGCGCAGCGGACCTCTACTGTCTCACCCAGTGCTCCCTCAGCACTGTACTTCAGTACCTCTGCCTGTTCTGCTCCCCACTCTGTCTCTGTTGAATCTACTCACCTCCCACGCCTCTGGCCTGTACCCCAGTTCTTGTACGCATAATAAATACATCCTCAAAAAAGAAGATGAAAGAATGTTCTTGGGACAAATGGGTAGACCTTAAGGTGATGATACTGAGTGAGATTTTTAATCTGATAATATATTCCTATGTAGAGTATAAATAACCAAAAAAAAAAAAAACCAAACCTGGTAAAAATAATTCTTGGACCTGTGGAAAATATACTGGTTACCCAAGGGGCAGGGCGGGGAGGGGAGAAAGGGTGGGGCCAGGGGTTTGGGGGGAGGGTGAGTAAGCATGTGTACCTAGGGAGGGGTGAGGCTGTACACACACCCCAAAATTATATAGTTGTGTAAACAAGAACAACTTAATACAATCTGAGGAAATATGAGAAAAGTACGTTTAAAAACTTACACCCCCCTACAGTTGTCTCCCCTCTCCTGGGAGTCTGGGGTGGGGGGATATCTTTGAGCCAGTCCCTAGCTTCGGAGTACTGATCCTTCTCCTCACCATAGTGGTATCCAACGCTCTCTGTGGCACCACAAGTGCACAGCTCTCAGGGGCTGTGACCTGAGGACTGGTCCCGAGACACCCGGACAGGCCGGCCCTCCCTCCCCACACCTCCCCAGTGGCCCAAACCAGGCCCAAAACCACCAGAAAGCAGCTCCTTACCCATCATGGAAAGAAATTCAGCCTTCATCCAACGATTGGCTGTTCATGTTTAGTGTTAACAAAATGCCAACTCAGTGCATAAAGCACATGATGGACAAGTGTCTTGGGCGCAAAGGGGCTTTGCTAGGAGCAAACGTACTAGAGACTGCTCCTCTGATTTCCAGTTTTTAATTCTTCAGCTGGTAAGAGCTTCTCCTCCCCTCGCTTCTAGCAGTGAGGCCGACCCAAAAGAGACCCGTAGTAAATATTTCCTGCTTTCAAACACCAGCACGTCTCCCTCTTAAGTAATAGCCTTTATAGTTCTCTAATGAAACCATTAAGCTTTTGTTATGCTTTAACAACATAATTTGTTAATTCTTAATGTTGTCAACAAATGGCTCTAATGAGGATCCTCTAAGAAGATCATGATCAAACCCACGAAAATGAAACTCTCCCCAGATTCCGGGTCCTTTTCAAATTGGCAGAGATTCCCACGTCGTGATAAGCGGCTTGTTGAGCAACAGTTTCTGTGCTGTATCTGTTCAGCATTATTAAGATGGATGGGTGATTAGAAGCAAATGTTGTTGCTGTCGCTTGCCAACTAACACGCAGACGGGAAGAGGGAACTGGATTAACCTTCATTTTTGGTGAATGACGGCCAAACATAAACAGGAACATAATACCTTGGACCCCCTTAGCCGTACTTTCCAGGAAAAGTTTTCACTTAGATGAGTAGCCACAGCTGAGCCTTTTTAGCACATCTTTTGCACGCCGGAGGAACAAAGGCATTCAAGATCTTTGCGGTGTTCAATGCCTGACTATCAAGAAACAGGTTGAAGAGTTTCCCAGCTTCTGCTCAGTGGTGCTCCAGGGACTAGATGTCTGGGGATCTTCAACATCACAGAAGGGGCCCTTCAAAAAGAGCTTAGAATGCAGTGCTTGAAGACCTGGGTTTGATGGCGGGTGGTGTCTCTTGCAGCGGGGTGACTTCGGCAAAGGAGGTCGTGCATCGAAGCCTTATTAGGGCCAGGGGCTGGCTAGCACATGCTCACAGCTCACAGCCTGCAAATGCTTCTGGCAGACTGAAGGGGTCATGCACATGCATGCTTTTTCTTTCCCCTAAATAGGGTCAACATGGGATCCAACATGTATTTCACGGACAAGTTTTATTATAGCAACATTCAGCATCATCAAAATGATGGCTGTTTATCACTGGAATGGCTCATAATATGGTTTCCAATGATATTTCCTTCCCATAACCCCCCCATGTGTTCTCAACAACTTGTGTTTTGCACAAAATCCAGTTTGTAGAATTCGGTGGAAACACTAGCATGCTTATTCCAGGGGCAGGAAACCGAGGCTGAGAGAGGCTGGCCTGGTTTCAAGCGGTTTCATCATCAGCCAAGCATCCAGGGCTGCTTGCGTGGCTCCAGTGACGCCTCCCAGGCCAGTCCTCAGAGCCTGGGATGACAGGATCCCATCAGGCCCTGTCTGTTTACTTAAGAGCAAAGTCCAAAGACGCCACAGGCAATTCTCAGGGTTGCAGAGTGCATGCAACCTAAAGACACAGTGAACACCAGGCGACCCAAGGCGCGGCTCAGCAGCCTGCCTGTGGTGTGATCACAAATACCACATGGATCTTCTGGTGCCAGTTACTAAGATCAGTGTGCCAGTCTGCAGAGCGGGACAGTAGAGAATTCGGAAAGACCAACACAGTAATAATAAATGCTCTGATTTCATAAAATGAAGTCCAAACATTTGCAGGCCCAGGGCAAACATGAGGAGGAGGACCCCTCGGCTAGACTCACGTCACTGGGCAGAGCTGGCCATTTCCCTGGGGAGTCAACACCAGCTTGTACTCCTTCTCCTGGCCCCAGCAGCCTGCCACCTTTGCACGGCACCCTTCCAGGGCTACTCCCCATATTCCTACGCCCTTTTCTTGGTCAACTCTCCCTCTCCTTGCTGGCTCCCCTGGAACACCCACAGTTCCCTGGCAGGAAGATATGGGAGGGCTGAAAACTAAAAGGAGTGTGAAGGGGGTAGTCAGGCTGTCGGTACTGGTGAGCACTTTCCTCCTTTGGGGGGACAAACAGGCAGAAAAGGGGACTGAACACTCAGGATGGCCACTCCCAAAGTGAAAGGCTCAAGACACGAAGCTGAGCAACATATACCCCCACCCTGAGAAAACATCCAGCCAGGTTACAGCCATGCAAGTGCACGGGACCAACACTGACAACAACTCAAGGGACAGCAATCAGGCACAGCCTGCCGCACAACTAGTGAGATTTCCCACAGCAGCCGAACAGAATGGAAATGAAGTTTTATTTATGGAATCCTGGCTAAATGGAAGCAGTTAGGGTAAACTTCCCAGGATCCCTTGCATGCTGTCCAGCTCTCAGATGCTCTTTCCCAGCCTGGGTCAGGAAACCCCTGCAGCCCTGTCCCCTTCCACGGGGAAACTTTCCTCTATCCAGAGCACCATTCTCTTCACCTGCCCAAGAAAGGAAAAGGGGCCAAGAGCCCAGGTGGAAGAGAAGCAGAACCACCCAGACGAATGAAGCCTGGCTGACCCTCCAAGCGGCTCCTGGGACTCTGCCGACTCCAAGCCCTGAGTCCAAGACCAGCACTTGTGCCTGTGCCGAACCCTAGCCCCAACCCCTCCAAAGACGGACCCCAGGTGAATTACCGGGATTACTGACACTACCCCAACTGAGCAAATGCCCTCGTGCCAACCCCAAACATCAGGAAGCAGCCCCCAAGTGAAAGAGATCACCCCACTCTCTGACCTCTACCTGCACCCGAATTCCGTAATCACAGGTGTCAAAATGTTGGGGAGAATGTTGAGCAAACCGGACACTTCTGACCCCTCCCAGCAGTTACACAAGGCAGCCATCTGCAACAAGATAATTATTAGTTCTCCTATTTATTGGTTGAGCCCTTTTGAGTAATAGCCTCTGGGGGCATTTATAAACGCAATAAAAGACCTCGTGATTGGGAAGCACAAAATACTGTGGTTCCTTCGGGATTGGATGCCAGAGAGCCAGGCGCTAGCTCTGCCTGCATTCCAGAAAGGAAGGCCTGAGACTTGTCTCCTGCATACAGCTCTGGCCACTGCTTCACAAAAGCTCACTGGACCTACTGAGGTCCAAAAGCAATGAGATGTCGGTCCAGACGGAGCCAACGAGACAAAGCAGCGACCACATCTTCCAACGTGTAGCCCCCGATGACACGCAAGGCTGGGGACCCAGGTCCCCTCTCAGGCTGTACCTGGGGCATGGTCCTGAGCACACAGCCTTGACCTGAGCACCAATAATTGCCCAAAGGTCTTGCCTAATGAGTCACATAAATCAAAACTAGCACTACTTTTAGTCATGGTTGATTCAACAGAGCCAAGGTCCAGCCCACATCTGGGGCCACCAGCTGGTTGCTTGCCCCGAGAGATACAGGAAAGGAGTCAAAAGGCTTTGCCGGGGGTGTCCGCCTCTATCTTTTCTGCCCCCCCACCCCCACCCCCGCCTCCTACACTGCAGCCTAGAATGCTACCATTTTGGTCATTCTGTTGAATTCTAACACAAATGTAGACAATCTCTACCCAAAAAAGGAGTGAAAAGGAGACAGGTAATCGTGGTCCCCTTGTAGACACATCTCCCTCCTTCACACCTTTCCTAAAGTATCTGTGCCAGCCCAAGTCACCTGGCCAACTGGCTGGGGAGCGCTCACCAGCTCCGTACAAACACATCTGTCCATAGACAAACGCAAATGGTGAGTCTCCCCCTAACTCCCTGGAACCAGACTGCAGGCATTATGTCTGCTGCTCGCCAGCACAGGTACCGGGCCAGCATGAAGCACCCCACATGACAGGAGCCAAAGGCAAGCTTTAGTTCCAAGTAGCAGCAATTCGGAGGTGAAATGATCACCATGGAACCTGTCATCCTGTGGGCCCACACCAGGCTCTCCCAGCCAACCCTGGGCTCCTCCTGTGGGGGCCATTTTCGTCTTGGGACGTGGCCCTGATGGGTCGTGATTGCCAGTTTCCATGGCACAGATACTCCTGTCATGGCTGGTTTCTATCCAGCGACAGTCTGGCTCATTTAGCACCTGGCTGTTGTGCCCCAGACCAGCAGGAGCCTGCTCCAGCACACCCCTGACTCTGGTGGGAGTCCCCAAACTCGGGTGTTGAGCCCTGTCTTTAGCCTCATCACTGCTGTCAGCTGGAGACGGGGGCTTGGGTCACAGTGACGCCTAACGTAAGATCCTTAGCCCAGCAGTGGCTCTCATGTCTAAAGCTGATTTTTTTCAGTTCAAAGGTTGAATTTAAGTTGCAGTGTAGTCCAATCATCAAGAGCATGGACACAAGCCAGACCACCGGTTTGGATCCCGGCTCTATGGTTCATCATCCGTCATAACCGTGGGCAGCTTACTTAACCTAGCTATGCCTCAGTTTCCTCTGCATGAAATGGGAGTAATGACTATTATTGCCCCCCTGCACGTGCACCTGCAGACATCAAATGAGTTACTATATTCACAGTACTTAGCTCAGCATCTGGTCCACCGTAAATTCAATCTGTACTCCTGGCTGTATGATATCACTATCAGTCCACAGTCACCCAGTCACTTTCTTTCCTCATCTGATGGTCTTGTAGCCTCCAAGGGGCTAGATCTGAGCACTCAAATGCACACTCACATCTAGGTGCAAGTACAATATAAGGTACAAGTGGTAATCGGCATTAATAGGCGTGGCATACACCTTAGCCCTTAATGATGAAATCAAATCTTCATCAATCAGTATATGATTATTATACAAATTACACAATTTACCTTGGGGTAGACACTTGGAGGGGGAGGGAGCAGAGTTCTTCAGCACCTCTCAACTCAATTACCTGGAATTTGATCTACAGGATTATATGATTTATGTTGCAAATCAAAGTCAGGTGGGTCTTTGCCAGGGTGCATGTCATGTCCTCATGCCAAGAAACAGAAACCTCTAATGTTACTGATTGTGCAATTAACTTATTTGGTCTTTAAAAGAAAAATACCCCCCACACTTAGGATCCTGCAACGACGCGAAACATCTAGCGACAGTGAATAAGCACTCCTGCCCTGCTTGTCGGATCTATCACTCTGAAACCAAGAAAAATTTCATTGCAGAAATATCACTAACATGAGAGTAGCAAACAAGCTGTGTGTCCCCCCTCTTTCCTTCTAGATAAGCAAAAGGTCAGCATTGTTTACTCTTAAAGATTGATTTTCCTTATTTTTGCATACAAGAGCTGGGTGTAGACCTGAGGTGAGAGGAATGAGCAGAGACAGAGCGGGGAGCAGAACAGGTGATCCACTGAAAGCCGCTGCTGCGGGGAGCAGCAGGCAGACAGGAGAGGTCTGCGGCGCCCTGGGGGCCGCCTCCATTTCCGGGAATCAAGCTGGTGCCGCAGCGGTGACACACAACTTCATCGTGCCGAGACTTATCCCCTTGCTCCGCCAGGGACTCTGCTACATCGTTTTTTTTATTTGTTGGCTGGTTGTTTTCCATCCCACTAGTTCACTCTAAGCATAGAAGTGCACCCTATCAGCTCCGGGGTATATATGAACAGTGATGAATCTCACTTTAAATTTGTGTCCTCTCTTCTCATGAGAAGCCCTTCCTTTTCCTGGGTCCTATTCTTTCCTTCCCTCTTGGAGACTTCCTTCAGAGTAAAGCCAAATTCTCCCATTCAACTAGAAAAATCACAGAATCTTAGCTCCAAGAAGAGGATGCAGCAGGTTCCTGCCTGGGGCTCACAGAGCGCCAGTCTGGATCCTTTTCTTTCCAAGGAAGCACAAAGCTACCAAATCACAAGCACTAAGAGGCTGACTTACAAAACTACTTAGGATGAGTAGAATCTCCTTGCCCCCTACAACAAAGTAAATGTCTGAAAGAACAGAGGTTTACATGGATAAGCCAGCCCAGGGAAGTGCCCAAGGAGAGGAGACAAGAGTTTTAAGACACTGGCAGGGCGCACCTGGCGCAGGGCGCACCTACGTGCACCCACAAAAAGGCAGTTCATAAATACTGTAAACTATTATTTGTTTTTAAAAAAAAAACACATTTAAGGCCCTCCCTGGGGGTGCAGGGGGTTAAAGCACAGCACTGAGAAGCGAAAGCCGCTTCCGCATGAGTTCGATCCCCGCCTGCCCCAAGGGTGACCCCAGGGCGCGGCAGACCTCTCCTGACCGCCCCCGCTGCTCCCCTCAGCAGTGTAGTTCGTCAGTCGGCCTGTTCTGCTCCCCACTCTGTCTCTGGTGAAGCCTCTCACGGCCCCCCACACCTCTGACCTGTACCCCAGTTCTGTATGCACAAATAAATAAATCTTCAAAAAAAAAACACACTTATTTTAAAAAGGACATGTATCTGTGACCTCTGATAATAAAAGCTAACAATAAATTTGTGTCAGAAAGCTTTTCTAAGGCAATTTTTTTGAAATTATGAGAAACAGACAGTCTAGTTTCCAGGTTAAAAAAAGAGAGAGAGAGAGGGAGAGGGAAAGAAATGGAAATAATCCAGAAACACGTGGGAAAATGCTCTTTCATAAATAAAAAGCAAATGAAGTCATAAGATTTGCCACTGGTGTCTATTGACAAAGATTTGGAATTTTGCTGGAACACAGACATGGGAGGTTTTGAGGAAACCAGCTGTTCCTGTGGTATATTTAATAGGGTTATAAGAGGTGCAACCCCTTGCAGGGCAACTTGACAACGAAGATATGTATCCCTTTGACTCAGAAATTTCATCCTGGATATACACCCCATAGGGCTGTTCTCTCAGCGACAGTGCCGTGTGCAGGCGGCACTGCAAGACTGACCCAAACTGGAAAACAGTTCTCGTTACCGATTTAAGAAACTGTTGAAATCACCTCGGTTACAAGCACCCTGGGGACCAGTGAGCCACAGTAAGTGAGTGGTGGGCTGTGTGCTGCCATGGGAAGGCCGTGCCGAGACAGCAGGACGCACTGACGACAGGGTCTTCACTTAAAGGCCCTGAAGGGTGTGCACCAGGTTTGGGCGCTGGGATTTGCAGCAACGCTCAGCATGGTTTCATGCTTAAGTGGCATCTTCACCTCTTGGTAGCTGGTCGGGCTGGGTGTGGAGAGCTGGGTGTGTGGAAAAATACTTCATTCTTCACCTTGTCTGATTATAGTCTCTTTTTTCCCTGTTAATGCGCACTACAATTTAAGCTGACTGCGTTTATGAAAAGGACAAAAAGACACACAAAAAGGAAAAAATGAAGGAAGAGAGCAGAGGAGAGGAGGGGAAAAGAAAGAAGGGGAATAGGTGGAAGAAGGGGAAAGGTGAAATAGGTAGGAAGGAAGGAAGGAACAGGGAGGCAGGAAGAGGGGGAGACAGATATTAGCATAGTTTAAAACTTCAGCCATTTTACCCAAGTGCTCACTTGCTCCTTCTTTTAGAAATGAGACCAGGGCTTGTATCCGGCCCGGGGGCATGAAGTCTCAGCACTGCCACCACCAACCAGGCCAGGAGCTGACTGACCTAAGGCACAGCAGGCCTCTCCTGTCTCCGCGCTACCTCTGGAGTATACTGCAGTCAATCTGCCTGTCCTGCTCCCTACTCAGGGGAATTCACCCTGGTGATCTGCTCATTCCCCTCCCCTACTCCACTCACACCTCTGGCCTGCACACCAGTTTGTCTATGCAAAAATAAAATAAATAAGATCTTTAAATAAATGAAACTAACTCCTACCAGACCAAGCTGGATGGTAAGTGGGATGAAGCCCTTCTGGGAACCCCGGCCAGGGGGGCCTGGGAAGCAGGCAGCATTTCCTCCCATAATACACAACTTTGTATTTTGCTGGTGTTTTTGTCTCTGGGCCCGGATCCCTTGAGGATAGGAGCCTTCTAAGTCCAGACAGGACAGAGAAGCCCCTGGTTCTGCAGAGCGGAGGGAGCCGGTCCAGGAGCCTTCTCCTGGACCAGGGCCACCCATCGGGATGGCCGGGGAGGGGGTAGAAAAAGCTCAGCAGGTGTTGGGGCCTTGTCACCAGTGCTTGTGAGGTTTCACCAACCAAATATCCTTGTTTCTTCCCCTTAACCTTCTGCTAACTGACAAGAAGCCACCTTCAAATCACTTTTACTTGTTCTTAAAAGTTATCCTGTTTGGCCCTCCCTGGTGGCGCAGCGGGTTAAAGCACAGCACTGAGAAGCTGAAGCCGCTTCCGCATGAGTTTGATCCCGCCTGCCCCAGGGGTGACCACAGGGCGCGGCAGACCTCTCCTGACCCGCCCGCTGCTCCCCTCAGCAGTGGGCTTCGTTGATCTGCCTATTCTGCTCCCCACTCTGTCTATAGTGAAGCCTCTCGCCGCCCCTGAGCCTCTGGCCTGTACCCCAGTTCTGTATGAATAAATCTTTAAAAAAAAAAAAGTTATCCTGTTTGAGGCCTCTTTTATAAAGCGATTGCAGAAGACTTTTTAAAAGCACTGTTTTCGTGAAGACACATTCCAAGGGCTTGAAAGAAAAAAGAACTTTGCTGTGGCAGAGGGAGACTGTGAAGACACACACAGAGCCATGTTTACAAGTGGACAGAATCCTTTGGGAAAACCAAATGGTGGGGACGGGGCTCCTCCCTCCCGCCCAACTACCTACCCCCACCCTGAACTCTGACTGAAAACGGACCGAATATGCTACTACTACTCCACAGTTTAAATATTAACGAGCTTGTGGAGCTGCCAGGGTAAAAGCCTGGAGCCTGTAATAAGAGGCAAGCCTCGGCTGGATTCGGTAATTATTTCTTACGCAACCCCCGGGCCTCAGTCAGAACTTTCTGGAGATTACACACTTCCAGAGGCTCTGGCATGAGGGCCCGGCTCGGCCAGGGTTGCAGAGACCTTTTCATAGCATCATAATTAGTCATTAAGCAGCAGAACAAAGGGCCCTTCTGACCACGGCGCAACTCTGATATTGGATTTTATTGGCTTTTAGGAAAGGAGAGCTTCCTTGTACCCGCCTCTTTGTCCTCCCCTCCCCTCCCCCAGTGTGAATTGGGGGGGGAGGGAAGCTGGGGAGGGAGGCAGGTCAAGCTTGTAGTAGACTTGAGGGGAAACGTTTGCTATGTTGTCTGCTGCTGTTTCAGTCCCCCCAACATACACACCTCCTATACCCCAAGACACTTCTTTCACATGGCCAGATCACCCAGGCCTGCCAATTAAGACTGTCCTCCTTGGCCCCTCCGCTTCCTGGGACTCCTCGCCACCCTGCTGCGTCACACATGGTACTTTCCCTCGGACTAAATCTCAGGGATCTGAAGTCTGTCTGGCTGCCCTGGTTCCTTCAGACTAGACCCACTTGGAACCTGGATTGGAATGGGAGAGATCTAACCTTTGAAAGAATCTCAGTCTAGGTCTACTGGTTTTCCAGTTGAAGAAACTGCGGCCAGAGAAGCCAAGAACTGAGCTTCCTCACTGAATGCCTGACCCCCCTGCAGGCACTTGGCTTCACCTTCATTCTTGGAGTCCTGCCTGACCTCACCCGCTGTCTTTGCTCCTACCTGGAATCCAACCTGTTTGTACACTTGGAGAAGTGCCTGGCATGTGGGCTCCAGATAACCGTGGCGACACTGCAGCCTGCAGGTGAGTCTGAAGATAACAACGGTGCACCTAGCTGGAGCTCTCTGGACAGTAAAGAAGCCCAGCCTCCATCCCTCCAAAGACAGGGATGCACCCCAAGGCCAGGGGGCAGAGTTGGCCCCAAAGGGCAGAAATGGAGTCCCTGGAGGGAACTGCTATTCAAATACATTTGTTTCAACTGACCAAGATGAAAGGGCAGTGAGTGACCCGCCATCTTACCAAGGTTGAGTCTTCCCAATGGGAAAGGACGTATGTGCCACGGCGCCCCGCCCTCCACCTCTGGCAGCTATTGCCACTTGATGGTGGTGCTTGCTGGTCTCTAATAGATACCCCCACACAGGGGGAAAACACTTCTTCATATTGAACTCACTTCACTTCACTCTCACTCACATGACAGTCTAACAAGGCGAGTCCAGAGAAAAGCCATGAATGAAGAATAGCGAGGTTTTAGGCTACCTGAGGTAGCTTTAGAGAAGTATAGAAAAAGGCAAGCTAGTTCCTTGTGTTACAGATAGTCCCCATGGCTTAGGCAGTGGCCCCCCAAAGGTGCCAGCAAGGAGATTAATGCCAACCCACAAGAAAGTCTGTTGTGGCAGATAGAAGAATTCCTTTTCACCACATTTTCCAAAGACTTAGAGAGAAACATCTTGAAGTCTCCGTTCAAACATCCCGTGGGCCATGAGCTTTCCTCTGGCCACCAACCTGGACTTGCAAAACATCCTCCCACTCGTTTCCTAGCTCTCTTCCCTGCTTTATCTTTCTCCTAGGCACCTGTCTCAAGCAAGCTAGACACATCACTTCCTCCTTAAGGGAGAGCACCCGGACAACAGGCAGTTCTTCCTGTTTTCATCCTCAGAGCTTAGAACAGCGGCTGGGGTACCAGCTCAGCCCCATGAGAATGGCCCTTGGAAAGCAAGTGTTACTGAGGATGGGGAGGAAAAGGAGCCTCCAGCAAAGCAAGTCAGGACAACAAAAGCAAATACTGGGCATTTGTATAACAGACATTATGTCATGAAACACCCCCACACCACTGGACAGCAGCATTCTGTGGGTTCTGGAGTTAAGACGGGAAAGGAAAAGGAAACACAAGGGATGGTGGTGGGAGTAAAAAACATATATACATACATAAGTAAATCAATGCCTTATTTAAAAAAGGAATCTGTACCCTATTAGTGAGAACATAGACTAGTTACAGCCCCTATAGAAAACAGTATGAAGTTTTCTCAATACATTAAAAAAAGATCTGTCATATGACCCACCAATTCCACTCCTAGATATCTATCCAAAAAATGCAAAAACTCTAATTCAAAGTAACATATGAGGCCTCCTTGGTGGTGCAGTGGGTTGAAGCACAGCACTGAGAAGCTAAAGCCACTTCAGCATGAGTTCCATCCCCGCCCACCGCGGAGGTGACCCACAGGGCGCAGCAGACCTGACCCACCCACCCGCTGCTCCCCTCAGCAGTGTATTTTGTTGATCTGCTTGTTCTGCTTCCCACTCTGTCTCTGATGAATCCTCTCACCGCCTCTGGCCTATACCACAGGTCTGCATGCACAAATAAATGTCTTAGGGAAAATAAAAAAAGTAACATGTGAATGCCTATGTTCTCTGCAGCACTATTTACAATAGCAAAGTTATGGAAATGACCTAAGCACCCAAAGACAAGTGAGTGGATTAAGAAGTGGCATAGAGGTCCCTCCCTGGTGGCGCAGCGGGTTACAGCACAGCACTGAGAAGCGAAAGCCACTTGAGCATGAGTTCGATTCCCGCCTGCCCCGGAGGTGACCACATGGCGTGGCAGACCTCTCCTGACCGGCCCGCTGCTCCCCTCAGCAGTGGACTTCCTCGATCTGCCTGTTCTGCTCCCCACTCTGGCTCTGGTGAAGCCTCTTGCCGCCCCTGAGCCTCTGGCCTGTACCCCAGCTCTGTATGCACAAATAAATAAATTTTTTAAATAAATAAATAAATAAAAAGAAGTGGCATAGATCCACTCAGCAGTATAAGAGAAAAAGATGAAATCCTGACATTTCCAGTGACATGGATAGAACTGAAGGGGATGATACTAAGTGATATAAGTCAGAAGGAGAAAGATAAATGCAGTGATTTTACCCACAGGTGGAATACAGAGAAACAAAACAAAGGAATAGAAAAAACTAACCCAAACAAAGCCTAGCAATCTGACTATAGCAGTAAAGGGGAGGGGTGTGGTTTGGGGAGCAAAGGGGAGGAGGCCAATGGAGATGGTAGAGGATATTGGGGGCTTGCTGGGGGGGAGGTGTGGTGACATACATCTGAAGAATTATGAACCCATTTACCTTCATTGTAATCAAATGTTATCTGGATACACACATTAAATATAATTTAAAATAGCTAAAAATAAAATGAGTTTCTGAGGGATGTTGGAGGGCTGTTCTTACCACATGTTCATATTAGAATGTTCCTAACTTATGATATGAAATTGAAAAAAGTAAAAAAAAATAATAACAACAGTGTCTGGAATATTATAGAGTTCTCAACAGACAGTCGCTGAATGAATGAAAACACAGTTATCCAATGTGAAGCCCACATAAACCCAGGAGAGTTGAGAAAAATATTAGATGACAAAGTCAACAACCCAAATTATCTTGGCAGGTGAGATCAACCGTGTGAAGCTAGCAAGATGGAATCTGACAGGCAATGTAAATCAAGCCCACACTTAGATTTCAGAAAAACAATTGCACAAGGACAAGATAAGGTCACTACAAAATAGCACGTGCAAAATGACAGGGTCTCAGCATGACAGCTAGCTCTGTCCAAAATAGGCCCCGCCTGTCAATAACGTGTCATCACTAATTAAAATAATCATACTTTTTGGGATCAAGCGTCCCCATATACATCCCTTCATCTGAACTTACGTCTTTCCTGATGTAACTCCAGTGCATGCTGAAGAGGTCCTGATCACAGCCTGAGAACAGAGATGAGAAACCAGCTAGATGCCCGGCAACGGAACTAGCTAAATGAATGTCAGGGAGCAGAACCATACCAGGAGAGCTGAGAGCAGCCTCTAAGGCAAGGAGGGGTTGGAGGAAAGAGAGATTTCCAATTTCTTTTAATGTCGCATTTGTGATTTCATCTAGAACTTTGCTCCCCAGGACGACCTTAGTCCGTTAGCTGGGGCATCATCTGGGAGTCAGAATTCAAGAGGCGGGCTTATTTCCGACACAGAAGCCACATTCTAATAAGATTCCCAAATGTCCTTTTAGAAGTGCTGTTCTGGGGTACGAATGGAACCTCGCCCACCTTGCTCACCCAAACCCCGAGGAGGATATGTCCATTCTTCCCTCCACCATCTTTCCTTGTACCCAAGGTAAGAGAGTTCATAATATTCCAACCTCAGGACACTGAGTTTTAAGGGAAATTCCTCCTTCAGGCCTCCAAAGCGCCCCTGGGGTTAAAGGCAGGGTTAAAGGGGTTAATGCCAGCACTGTCAAGCCATGGCCAGCCACAGTAGCATGAGTTCTATGCCCAGCCAGGCAGCTGACTCACAGGGCACAGCAGACCCCTCCTACCTCCTCACTGCTCCCCTCAGCTGTGTGTTTCAGTACATCCACCTATCCTGGTCCCCGCTCTGTCTCTGGTGAATCCTCTCACCCCTGCACCTCTGGCCTACATCCCAGTTCTTGTATGCATAAATAAGTAAAATAAATATTTTTTTAAAATGCACCTGACCAAGCCAAAACCTATGCCGGCTGATTTTGCCTGGCCAGACTCAGCTCACCACAGGGACACCTGTTGGTGCAAGCAATTGGCTCTTGTTCAGCCAGCCTGCTCAGGCCAGGTCGCCTGCCTGCCACGGCCAATCCTTACTGGCTGGTGGTTATTTTTACCACCTAAAGGTCCAGTCTAGTTGATAGAATCCCAGCCTCAGCTGCATTATCACCACCTCCCGCCCCAACACACACACACAAGAATATACAATGATTAAGGTTAACCTCAAAATCACTCCAGGATTCTTTCCAAATTCAAGGCCACTGAGCCACAGTACGACATGTGCAAGAATTAGGTAACTTATGAGGTCACAAGGCCATTCTGAAATCAGGGTGAACCGACCTAGCACAGAGCTGGGTGCTGCTAGTCTCCCCTTCCTAAACTCAGGGTGTCCAGATGGACAGCCTCTCCCACCCCTGAGCTCAGCCTCTGCTCCCTGTCGCCCTGGCGGTGTTGCTCAGCGTGTGACCCTGCCCTGCCAGCATGTCGGAGCAGGAGCAAAGCACAGGTGTCTGCATCACACAGTGTGGAGTTTGGGTGTGTTTTGTCCTCACCCTGAGGTCATGGGAAGGAAGAGTCCACACCATCTCTAGGGCAGCCCAATGTGCATTGATCATGCTCTGCAAAATCTGAAGCCCAGGGGTCAAAAAGCCCCAACTATGGAAGATAGATCCCGCCAAGAAAAATGCCAAAATCTTCCTGATCCAGTTCCTGCATAATCAAGATCTGTGATCATAAAGAAGGGCACTCAGTCCATGGAATGTAAAAATCCTGGGGTCACTGAGCTTCAGAAGGTGGGGGCAAATGTCCAGTCTGGACATGTGTGGACCAAAGAGAATGCAGTTTTGCTGTAAACACCCCTAAAGCTTTTTCACACTCATCTTTGGCACATACTGCATTGCTGCCATCACAAAAACATCACTTTTTTACCTTTACGATTTGACTCAGTATCTAAAACTGGAATACATCTTACAACTGATAACATATTTATTGTGTGCCATTTCCTTTCTCTCGGAATAGCTATGAAAGTTTTGTGGAAAGCAATTAAAATTCTAATGCATCTGCCCCCCCAAAAGAAGTCTCCTGCCCACTTATCACCCATCCATCAGCTTCCCAGCAACACTTAGTCCCCTTCCTCTCTCCCATACCTCCAAGATTTAGTCTCTTTTTCCCCAGTGGTATTGAGAAAGCAATTTGGATGGATGGGTGGATAGATGGATGCATGAGTGGGTGGGTGGGTGCGTGGGTGCATGGGTGGGCAGGTGTTGGTTGCATGCATGCATGGATATGTGGGTGCATGGGTGGGTGGATGAACTGACGGACAGATTGACAGATGGGTAAATGGATGGATTGACAGGCAGGTAGATCACTGTATACAGTCAAGGTATGAAGCATACTAGTTCAACTTAAATATATTATGAAATGATTACCTCAATTGTTAATTTAACATTCCTCACTTTATATAAATACAATAAAAAGAAAAGAAAAAGAAAAGTGTTTCTTCTTGTGACGAGACCTCTTAGGCATAATGTCTTAACAACTTTCCATTTTCTACACAGCCATGCCAGCTATAATCATCATCATGTTGTATGTTACATACCCAGGATTTATTTATAACTGAGTTTACTACTTTTGACAGTTTTCCTCCAATTCCCCTTCCCCAACCTTACCTGCCTCTGAGACCAGTCTTCTCTCTTTTTCTATCAGATTGAGTATTCTCTTTTTTAGACTGCATGTATAAGTGAAATTATACAGTATTTACCTTTCTCGGCCTGACTTAATTCTTTTGGATTCATGCTCTCAAGCTTCCCCCGTGTTGCCCCACATGGCAGGACAGCCTTGTTTTTATGGCTGGCTAATAGTCCATTGTATATGTACACGCATGTATCACATTTTCTTTATTTATCCATTAATGGACATTTTGATTGTTTCTGTGTCCTGGCTACTATAAACAAGGCTGCTATGTACATGGGGGTGCAGATATCTTTTTAAGTGGGTGTTTTTATTTCCTTTGGATATATTCCCAGAAGTGGAACTGCTGGATCACATGGTCGATCTATTTTCAATTTCTTGACAGACAACTGTCCATCGTGGCTGCACTAAGTTACATTCCCAACAATGCAAAGGGTTTTCTTTTCTCCACATCCTCACCTGCATTTGTTATCTCTTGTCTTCTTGAATGATAGCACCTTCTATGAGGTGCTAGCTCACTGCAGTTTTGCCTTGTATTTTCCTAATGACTAGTGATTTTGAGCATCTTTTCATATACCTGCTAATCATCCCTATATCTTCTTTGGAAATATGTCTACTCAAGTCCTTTGCCCATTTTTAAATGCACTATTTGAGTCTTTCACTTTTGAGTGAATGAGATCTTAACTACTGGATATTAACTACTGAATGGATATTAACTACTAAATGGATATTAACTACTATCTGGTCTACAAATAATTTTCCTGTTTCCTAGCTGTCTTTTCTCTGTGCTGTTTATTCCTTGTGCTGTGCAAAAACTTTTTAGTTTGATAGAGACCCACTTGTTTATTTTTAATTTTGTTCTTTGTGTTTTAGATGTCAGCCATTAGCTGACAGTGGTCTAAGCAGAGATTTCAGTGGTCACACATGACAAACAATAGTCTTTACAGAATTAGTTCCAAATAAAAGTCACTAAGCTAACAAACAATAATAAAAGCAACACCAACCACCTCTGAATAGGGAGTTGAATTTGATTTACAGATTTGCCATGTTCTATTATTTAAAATGTCAGTTTCAAAAAAGTCATCAATCTACCTGTTCTGCTCCCCACTGTCTCTGGTGAATCCTCTCACTACTCCTGCACCTCTGACCTTTACCCCAATTTTAAATGCATAAATAAATCTCTCTAGAAAAAATAGAAAAGAAACCTGAGAATAATGTTTCAAGTATAGAATACCAAAAAAAGAGATATAAATTATGTGTAGGGAACAAATAGCAAATCTAGAAAGAGAATACAAAACAGAAATAAAAATTCACTAGAGGAACTCAACAGCAAATTTGAGAAGGAAAACAAAAAAACCCTGCCTTTTGGAAGATAGGTTAATATAGACTATGCGGTATAAGGAACAGAACGAGAAAGAAGGAAGAAAAATGAGTGATACTTTGGAAAACAGTCTGTGTGTTTCCTTGCACTGTTAGACATAGGTTATATGATTTGGCCATTCCATTCCTAAATATATGTCCAAGAGCACTGGTAAAAGCTGTTCACATAAAACACTGCACTGGATACTCATGTCGGTATTACCTATACTATACCCAAGATAGAAATAATCCAACTATCTATGAGCTATGAGTCAAATGTGGTACAGCCATACAATGGAATATTACTCTGTCGCAAAAGGAATGAAGTACTGCAACATGGAAGAACCACGACAACAATATGTAAAGGGCAAAAGGCCAGACACAAAGCCACACACAGTTTAATTCTACTTATACAAAATACCAGGTGTAGACAAATCCATAGAAATGAAAAGTAGATTGGTGTTGATCAGAAACGGAGGGAAAAGGAAATGATGAATGACTGTTAGCTGGTACAGAGCTTGTAAACGAATTTGTTCTCTTTAGGAGATGAGTATGCTCTGGAATTAGATATGCTGGTTACACAACTCTGTAAACATACTAGAACCATCTAAATGATACACTTCAAAGAGAATGTGAGTAGAAAGTGAACTGTATCACTCTAAGAGGAAAACTCAGTAACAAACATCTTTGTACATGCATTGCCACATACTGGGCATTCCCTTTCTCAAGGATAGATTTCCGAATATGGGCTTCTATGGCAGAGGTATACGGGTTCCCCACCTCCACAGTTGTAGATGTTGCTAAGTTGTTTTCCAAAAGTGGTACACTCATTCACTCACAGCAGCAAAAGGGAGAATGCATTTCCCTGAATTCTGTCTCAAATTTTAATATTTGCAAAGCCTAAGAGTGAAAAGAATATTATCTAAACTGCATTTCCCTCTTCTAGTGGGCTTCTTTTCATAGTTATATTGATTTGTATTTCTCTCTGAATTGCCAAACTGCATATTTTGTCTATTTTTCATTGGACTGCACTTTCCTTAACAATAAAGAGGGGGAAAAATACAGAGGAGCTTTTTGTACATTCAATGTATTAACACTTCCTTAACCTTATGGACTTTTGTTTATGATGCCTGTATCTTTATATGATTCCAATATGGTTTGGATAACTTTCAAAAGAAAGGAATAAACAACATTACTTCATATCTTATCTTTCCTTAAACCTCCACACCCTCCCAACTCTCACTCTCATGGTTATAGAAGTTATTCAAAAAGTCCTCTCTTCCCACCTCCAAAAATACCAGCCTGCCTGGAAGTGTGTCTATACATTCTGACCCTTAAATTTTCAACCACCTCAGGCCCTCCCTGGTGGTGCAGCGGGGTAAAGCACAACACTAAGAAGCTAAAGCCTCTTCAGCATGAGTTCGATCCCCAGACCTGGAGGTGACCCACATGGTGCAGCAGACCTCTCCTGACCCCCCCGCTGCTCCCCTCAGCAGTGTACTTTGTCGATCTGCCTGTTCTGTTCCCCACTCTGTCTCTGGTGCAGCCTCTCACCACCCCTGTACCCCTGGCCTGTACCCCAGTTCTGTATGCATAAATAAATAAATCTTTCTAAAAAAAATTTCAACCACCTCTCCCAGAATGAAGGAACTCCACCCCCTTGCATAGCTCTTTGACATTTTAATTCAAGCTTCTGACTTTGTACCATTATTTACCATGACTAGAACTTAATGGGTCTCAAGAAATACAAGCTGAATTTAATAAACCAGTGAAAAATTATTCAAAGATAAGTCCCTTTCCTAAAATTACAGGGACTGAACTTGATCTAGTCCAGTCAAAATTCTAGAGTAATGCTTCTTTTTTTTTTTTGTCTTGGGACCACCTTTTAAATTTGAGGATCCTATCAGAAAACTGTGGCACGTATATGTGTGTGAATACTACTCAACCATGAAAAAGGATGTGCTGCCATTTGCAACGATATGAATGAAAGTGGAGAGGATAATGGTAAGTGAAATAGCTAAGAAAATGATAAATACTGAATGTTCTCACTTACATGTAGACTATTTCTCCATATTCTACACTTGATCAAAACCAAACAAACCAGAAAAAAACTCTTTAACATCTGACTGTGAAACCAGAGGACTGTGAAACCAGAGGTAACCAGAGGAGCAAGGTGGTGAGGTGGGAGTGGGCAAGGGAAGATGTCCAGTACAATACGGTAGAGGATTGCTGGAGCACCAACTGGGGCCAAGGGTAAAAGTAAAATGGGCAGGGCCCTCCCTGGTGGCGCAGCAGGTTAGAGCACAGCACAAAGAAGCTTACGCCACCTCTGCATGAGTTCGAGTCCCGCCTGCCCGGGAGGTGACCACAGGGCATGGCAGACCTCTCCTGGCCCGCCCGCTGCTCCCCTCAGCAGTGGACCTCATTAGTCTGCCTGTTCTGCTCCCCGCTCTGTGTGTGGTGAATCCTCTCACCATCCCTGCACCTCTGCCCTGTACCCAGTTCTGTATCCATAAATAAATGAATCTTAAAAAAAAAAAAAGTAAAATGGGTAGAGGTTTAAACATATACTCCCTCTCCCCAGTACAAATACAGAGACACAACCCTCGCTAAAAACAGTTCGAGAAAAGATCATTTAGGAGCAATTTTCTATAGGTGATTTATACCCATAGTAAAAAAAGTACATACAAGTTGACTTTTACTGTATTCAAAATTAAAGCTGTTTTTTCAATATTTACTAATGTTTAAATAACAACAGTAAGACTATTTAATGTTAGCATAAATAAGACATTTGGTGAATCAGTAACCATAACAAATTAGTGACAATAATGATTTTGTTCTTTTTGCAGATTTCTTTTATATCTGGCTCAAAAGTAGACAGAGCCCCATATCTGTATAACATTTGATCAGAATTAGTTTCTAAAAATGTGCATATGTATGCTTGACCTCTACTAATGTAGAATATTCTCAAGAACATAAGAATGCTAACACTCTGGGCCCTCCTGGTGGCACAATGGGCTAAAGCTCAGCCTATGAAGCTGTCCGCAGCCACTGCGGCACAAGTTCGATCCCCTGCCAGGGAGGTGACCTAGATGGTGCAGCAGACCTCTCCTGTCTCGCCAGCTGCTCCCCTCAGCAGTGTGTTTCAGTTCATCTGTCTCTTTTGCTCCCCGCTCTGTCTCTAGTGAATCCTCTCAATCCCCCCACTCCACCCCCCCCCACCCCCCACCCGCTCCACCCTCTGGCCTGTATTCCAGGTCTTGTATGCATAAATAAATAAATTCTTAAAAAAAAAAAAAGAAGTGGCCCTCTCTGGTGGCACAACGGGTTAAAGCACTGCACTAGAAGCTTAAGCCACTTCCACATAGGTTCGATTCCCGCCTGCCCTGGAGGTGACCCCATGGCGTGGGAGACCTGTCCTGACCCACCTGCTACTCCCCTCAGCAGTGTACTTCATCCATCTGCCTGTTCTGCTCCCCACTCTGTCCCTGGTGAATCCTCTCACCCTCCGCATCTCTGGCCTGTACCCCAGTTCTGTATGAATAAATAAATAAATCTTTTTTTAAAAAAAAAGAATGCTAACATTCTTTTGCCAAAAAAGCATCCCTCAAATGTGACTAAGCCTCTGGAAGATACTATTATACAGAGTGACAGTGAAAAAAAATATTTCCTGACACTATTTTCATAATAATGTTGAGCTTACAGATTTCTCCCCTCTAAAAATGGGTCCCAGAGACCCTAGGGGTCCAGAGGCCATGTCTGGAGAATTCTTCTTACAGATGGCTCCCTTTGGAGACTTCAGGAGTGCTGATAGAACTGTCCCTGAAGGTGGATTCCAGGGACAGAAGGAAGAACATCAAGGGGAGCTGGGCTTTCCTAGAGCTCGGAGACTTCCAGCCAGGCTTAGGCGCTGGGTTCTTGGCACACGCAGTCTCTCCTGAACTCTCATGCACACTGGTCCTTGTCCTGCAGCTGCAGGCTTTCAAAGCAGATGACATTCAAGGGCAGCCCGCACGTCATCCTTGCATCTACCTGTACCCCTCAGTTCCCGAGGACATATTCAACTGTGCTACCAAGCTCACACATGTGGGCACCATTCTAGAGATGGGTCATAAACATCTGCACTATACTGGCTCAATCATGGGGACATTTTGGCTCCAAACTGTACTGACCTTTGTCTATTCCAGAAATATCCTGTAAGACTTTCCCAAGGCACTCCGTGATGCAAACCACATTTATCCACTTACCAGAAACAAAAATATGACTGAAAAGCAAGACCTCAACTTCCTGATTAAAGAGATGGTGTAAAGAGGGCCCACAGCACGCCATCTGCATCCTCCCTTCCTCAAAAACAATGCCCGGTCACAGAATCTTTTGGAGACTGATTCTCTGTAGAACTGATGTCAAGACCCACTGTTACTCTCTGTCCTTAAATCTGGGTGGCGTGGGGGGGGGCGGGGACTTCTAGCACAGGGCATCAGTGCCTCAGGATTCTGCTAACAGCAATCACAGAAGTGGCAGGGCAAACATCGGTTCATTCGGGCACATCAGCCAGCACTAGCATTTTCATACGTATTTTGCACATGGCATCTGGCCCTGTGACAAAATGACAATGCACTGACATTTGACCCATTATGCCTATGCACTATTCCCCTTTCTGTCTGTGTCAATTCCTAAGGCCACCATGACCAAATACCACAGACTGGGGGGCTGAAACAGCAGAAATTTCTCTCCTCACTATCTAGAGGCTGGAGCCCAAGATCCCAGTGTGACCCCAGTGGTTTCTGCCGTTGCCTCTGTCCTTGGCTTGTGGACTCGCCTAGTCCTCTTCTGTCTGGGCTTTTCCTCCGAAGTGTGTGTGTGTGTGTGTGTGTGTCCTGCTTCCAATCCTCCGAAGTGTGTGTGTGTGTGTGTGTGTGTGTGTGTGTGTGTGTGTGTCCTGCTTCCAATCCTACTGGATCAGGTCCCACCCAGGTGACTTCATTTGCCCTTAATTCCCTGTTTACAAGTCTCATCTCCAAGCACTGACACTTTCTGAGGTGCTGGGGGCCAGACTCCAACATATAAAGTTGGGGGCATGATTCCGCCAAGATCGGATCACCATCATCCCCGTTATCTCTTGGTGCTCCCTTACATTTTCTCAAGGTGGGTGGGGAAGCAAAACCACTTCTGAGTTCACCTCTGAATCCACAGCACGTGGCAATGGTTCTACACAAGGGTGTTGAAAACAGGAGAGTTTGCTTATTGCTTCCTTGCAGATCCACCAACATCTTGGAGATCCACAAAGATGTGTGACAGTAAAACCTAAAGATCCTGCTCTGAAGTGAACCGATGCAGTTATTTCACAGTAACAGTAATGTCTTATTCTGATAAGATACCCCCAAAGGCTCAGACCCGAAAGAGCGTTAAAGGATGCAACGTTTAAAACTTAAATTGCTTTCTTGCTAGTAGCAAGACGGCTCTGCACTGCCGAACATGTTCGCTATTCTACTAGCGAGAGAAACGCGAAGTGAGGGCCCTCCCTGGGGCGCGCGGTCGGAGCGCGGCGCTGCAAAGCTCAGTCAAGCTGTGGCCGCCGCAGTGCAAGTCGGATCGCTGCCCCGGAGGTGACCACGTGGCGCACAGACCCCCTGTCTCGCCCGCTGCTGCCCTCGGCAGCGCACTTCTTCCATCTGCGTGTCTGCTCCCCGCGCGGTCTCGGGTAACTCCTGGCCTGCACCCCCTGTCTGTGTGCAGAAATAAATAAAATGGTTTTTAATGTCAATTTAAAAAATGCTAAATGAACTTCCAGTGTCCCCTCAGACTGCTGGTGAGTAGCGTCCACTACAAACTACACTACAGGCTGAAACCTTCGGTGCCACAAAGCAAATCTGCCTCTGACACAGCTCACAGTCCAGAGCAGCTGGATTAAGGGAGAAACTCTGTTTTTAAGATTTACTGATGTGTGCGTGCAGAACTGGGGTGCAGGCCAGAGGTGCGGGGCGGGGGCGGAGTCACCAGAGACAGAGCGGGCGCGGAACAGGCGGTCCTACTGCCGCGGGGCGGTGGGGTGCGCCTCCCCCTGGGGGGGGCATGGCAGCGCTCCCTCGCCCCGAGACTACCCCTCGCCCGCACGGGGGCGGGGGCCCTGGAAAAAGAGGTTTTGCTGGAAAATCACCTCGCGCGGGGATCCATGATCCCTCCTCCCGCAAACGAGCTGCCGCAAGTGCTGAGCGTTCCCAGCTGGGACTTCAGCAAGGGGGGCGCGGGGCGGTCTCCCCGCGACAGGGGCCTCCGGGACTTCGGGAAACACGCAGGCAGGTGCACTCTGGTCCGCGACTCACAGGCGCCCGCAGCTGCACCTAGGCCCCGGCGAAACGGGAACACCGCACCCCGGAAAGGCGCGAATGGAACTGGCTTGGGGGGACACTGGGGGGAAGCAAAGGCTGCGCCGAAAACCACAAAATCGGCCCAGCCCAAGTCCGATCATGTTAGTGTCGTGGGCTCCGAGGGACCCTGAGAGACCTGCACTGGGCGCAGACGGAGAAGCAAACAGCGTCGTAGGGGGGGGAT
>NW_004567153.1:1108472-1126251 GCF_000260355.1 Condylura cristata | reverse complement strand
CACGCAGGCTTCAGTCTCTCGCGCCACCCGAGGTGCCAAGCGCCACCCGACGAACGCAAACGGCCTCGGAGAACGCGCGCGCGCGGCGGCGGCATTCACTGGGGACGGGCGCAGAGGCGCTGCGGACACAGGCGCCCGCGGGCAGGCAGCTGCGACCGGCTCTCTCCTCTCCTACCTCCCGGGCCGCTCCGTCCTGAGGCGGCCATCCTGAGGTGACCGCCGGACTGTGGTGGCCAGGCCTGTGGGAAGGCGCCTGCCTCGGGTGCCTGCCGGGCGCCTTCGTGCCCCGGAGGACCTCCGCGCCTCAGAGGACCTCCGCGCCTCAGAGGACCGACGCGCCTCAGAGGACCGACGCGCCAGCGTTCCCGCCTGCGGCGCCCTCGTGCGCCCTCGTGCGCCCTCGTGCGCCCTCGTGCGCCCTCGTGCGCCCTCGTGCGTCCTCGTGCGTCCTCGTGCGTCCTCGTGCGTCCTCGTGCGTCCTCGTGCGTCCTCGTGCGTCCTCGTGCGTGCGCGCAGCGCCTGCGCCTGCGCAGTGCACCTGAGGCGGCCCGCGGGCTTTTCCCAATGCGCATGCGCGTCCCGTCAAGCTGGTTTGCTGAGGGCTTCGGCCCCGTGGCAAACAGGATGGCGCCGTGGGTCACCCCACGCAGTAAGAGTCCACTTGCAGAAAGAAGACACTGCCGCATTTTTGCAGATCTCGCCCAAAGGACGTTCCAGCCTTCAAGGCGTTCTAGACCGCTTCTGCTTGCGAGCAAGGCTGAAGGCCGGATCCGTGCACTTGAATTTCATTAAAGCAAAATGTATTTGAAAATTTCGTTCTGGTCTTTGAATTGTCATAATCTAGGAAAGCAGGAAACCTGTGGGTTTTGTTTTTTTTTTTTTCTTTTTTGGTTTGTTTGTTTGGCTTTTTTATTCTTTTTTCTTTGTCCCTGGGATAGAGGAAATTACTTTAAAAATAAGGAATTAGCAAACTTCCATGAAGGTATTGCAAACAATTGTGAGGCGGGCAGCTCGGGGCCTTGGAATAACAATCTCCCAAGAACCAGTGTTGTGAGTCAAATCGAATCAGACGTAGGAATTTTTGAACGAAGCTTCTGCATGAGAGGAACTTGAGGTAAAATACACAGGCAGCAGAGAATAGAGAAAACACAGGACAATTCAGCCCAATTCAGTAAGACAAAGGCTGAAACAGCACCCCCAGGCTGTCGGTCCTGCTGGGTGCCCCCTCACCTCACCAGGTGTTCAAGACAGGACTCAGCCCAGCTACCACCCACCAACATCCTGGGACACTGGGGCCTTCTCTGAGCAGGACCCCAACTCAGATGCCATTGCCTCCCCACCCTCCCACCCGCCTTCTGGAACAGGGGATCCCCAACACAGAGAAGTGGTCTAACAGCAGTCTTTACAGACCCTGGGACATATATTTTCTGGTTTTTTTTTTTTTAAAGATTTATTTATTTGTGCGTACAGAACTGGGGTACAGGCCAGAGGCTCAGGGGCGGTGAGAGGCTTCACCAGGGACAGAGTGGGGAGCAGAGTGGGGAGCCGACTGACGAAGCACACTGCTGAGGGGAGCAGCGGGCGGGTCAGGAGAGGTCTGCCGCGCCCTGTGGTCACCTCCGGGGCAGGCGGGAATCGAACTCATGCGGAAGTGGGTTTAGATTCTCAGTGCTGCGCTTTAACCCGCTGCGCCACCAGGGAGGGCCATGTTTTCTGTTTTTAAGTTGTAGACAGAGAGTCGATCTTAAACCTCTAAGTTCTTCTCAGGTTGAACAATCAAAATAAGGTCAGATTAGTAGGAGAAAAGAATATATGTAATTACATACATATGAAGAATCTATATGGATTTAAATTCTAATGTAAATAGGGCAAAGTAAGGGTTTAAGTCCTGAGTGAAGGAATGGGGGTGGGCCCCAGGGCTACAAGGAGAGAGGCCAGAGACCACATGATAAGGACTAGATGCTCTGTAATTCGGTGTTTGTCTTGCTGTAGTGATGGTTTCTCTGATAGAAAGGTTCTTTCTGGAGCTAGTTCTAGGGCAATGACCTCAATGTTCATCCTTCCAGATGTTGAAGGCAGCATTAGGTTTCCTGAGACTCACTTTCATTCCAGACTGTTCAAAAAAAGAGGATTTCTTCTCTCACAGGCAAATTATTAGTTTTCAGCTCCATTTTCTTTAAGACCTTTCCTCCTCACCTAAATGGACAAATAAACATAGGCACCTAAAGATGAAGAACGAATACTCAGTCACCAACTCCAAATCCTTTCTCCTTCACTTATCTTTCAACTATGCTTTCCTCATTCATTCAAGTAAAAATTCCAGAACTTTGCCTGTCCCAGATTGGGGACAAAACAGCAAAAGGGAAGCCAGAGGGCAAGATTTGTCAGAGATCCAAGAAACTAACTCTTCCTCTGTCCACTTCTGAGATGAAGATCACATAGCTTCTCGCAAAATTGCCCTGTACCCACAACAATGTTGAAGGTGAGTGGACCAGTTTTTATGGGAGTTGACAACATCCATTCTTAAGTCCTGGGGGCTTAGGGAGAGCAAATGACTTGGACCATGGAAACATGGACTGGTGAAGACAGAGGAAAGGCCAGGGAATGTTTTCTCCCAGGTTTATAAGAGACGGTCAGACAAGGAGGGCGACTTATCCAGACTGAGGATGAACTAGCTCACCAGAGAGCTGGCTGGCCAGTGACCCCTGATGTCAGGATCCATTGTACATGCAGGGACCATTCACCTCCTCACAAATGTACAAAAGGAAATTTGTGGTGAAAATGACTCCCAAAGCTAAAAGGCAACCATTTGATTGATCATTAAGGATCAATCATAGTCATCATAGTCATCCTTGAGGATGACTATGAGGATCATAGTCATCCCCAGCGCTTCTTTGACCCAAAGCATAGTCCTACCTCTCCAGTACTGACAATCCTCTTACCTTGATTTCATTCTTAAATCTTACACCGCATCTGAGTCACCGTTGGGGTGGCATGTATATCTTTAGGGACAAGATGCAACCAACAGGCACTCAGAATGGGTAAGGGAGGAAGAGATGAGGGAGAGGAGGAGAGTCTAGGCAGCCAGTACCTTGGCTCGGGAGGTGCAGAGAGCCCTACCACAAAGCCAGTCCTTTCAGACTTGGCTTAGAGTGGTGATGCTTATTTGGCCTCACTGGGGGCTAAACACTGGCCTGTGTAGTAAACCAGCACACAACACTGGGCCTGGTGTACAGTAGGCGTGCATAATCTGTGGGTTGAGCGGTGTCGCTGCCTGCCCTTCTCTGCCGCCTAGTATGTGGAGAGAAATCCAAAGGCCTCCCTTTGGCTGAAGTTGAGCCTGCCGTGGCTCAGCCCACTGTCCACTTGCTGAACCAAAACCCTGCCACAGAATTTTCCCTTTTAGGTAAGAAGTTGATTCCTTCCTATTTAACATCCCCTTCTCATTTTTAAGTCAGAAAACAAGAAATAGTGCCTTCCTGGTGGCTTTTAAGGGGTAAGTCTCCCACTGTCACTTCTACGGGCCTGAGTTCAGTGCCTGGCCAGGGAGCTACCCCCTGCACAGCTGACCTCTCCTGTTTGGCCCGCTGCTTCCCTTAGCAGGGTATTTCAGTGTGGCTCTCTGCTCAGCTCTCCACTCTGTCTCTGGTGAGTCCTCTTACCTCCTGCACCTCTGGACTGCACCCCAGTTCTATGAAAAAAATGAAAAGAAATAAAAATGTCAAGGGCCCTCTCTGGTAGTGCAACACATTAAAGCGTGGCACTGTGAAGCTACCCACAGCCACCGCAGCACGAGCTCCATCCCCAGCCAGGGAAATGACCCCATGAGGCAGCGGTGCACTTCATCAATCTGCCTGTTCTGCACCCCACTATCTCTGGGGAATCCTCTCACCGCTCCTGCACATCTGGCCTGTACCCCAGTTCTATAGGTATAAATAAATATTTTTAAAAGAAATAAACATTGAAAAAGAAAATAAGAATTTCACTCATAGCAGGAGTATAATGGACCAGGCGAGAAAATAACAAGAATAATGAACAGCCATGTACCAGAGACATTTTGTGGGGGTGGAGTGGGGAATAGGATCAAAAATGAGGGGGGGGGGGATGTACGGGATTATGGTGATGGCACACGTGTGACTTGGTGATGGGAAACCCGCGGGGACTACAGTTGAGATGGGAAAAAAATGTAAAATAAACTGTTATAAAATAAAAGAAAAGAAAATAAGAAATAAACAGATTGATTTTAGATGATTAAAAAGTTTTAACTTGTGGTCCTGCTACTTAGTGATGACATCTAGAAGCAGTCTCATAAATAAGACAGACATAAAATACCCACACTCGCCAGTACCATTTACTGTATTCTAGACAGTGTAGCTGGTGCAATAAAACACGATGTGGAAATAAGAGGTACAATACTTTTCTGAAATGTTAAATGGACTTAAGCTCTAAGACTCCACCGAGCCTTAAATGTGCTGACATTTGCTATGACACTCCAAGAACAAACACATCATTCTGCATGGCCAAACAGTTAAACACTGAATTATTTTTACTCTTGTGCATGTGAAGTCTTGAGTTCCTTGAACTTTCAGGACTTTGAATTTTGAGTTGATGAAGAATCGTTCATTCAGAAGCCCAAACCTTAGCAACTCCCTGGTTTGTACATTGTGCATAAAACCAGCATTTTGCTGTGTCTCATCAGTGGTATCTGCGCCTCATTTTTCTTTTCAATGGAACATCTTGTTTCTGCATATTAACTCAATATTGCAGAAGGAGGGTGTCTCCTGACTTTGCCATAATCTTTATGATTTCTTTTCTTCTTGAATGCAGAAAATATTTGCCATGCAGATCCCATGTCTTAAGAATGTCCCTATGGGCCCTTCCTGGTGGCACAACAGGTTAAGTCTCAGCACTATGAAGCTATCCACAGTCACCACAGCACAGAGTTCGATCCCCGGCCCGGGAGTGACCCACATGGGGAAGCAGGCCTCTCCTGTCTCACACCCTGCTCCCCTCAACAGTGTTTCAGTCAATCTGCCTGTTCTGCTCCCCACTCTGTCTCTGGTGAATCCTCTCACCCTCCCCCCAAACCTCTAGCCTAGCCCCAGTTCTTGTATGCATAAATAAGGCTTTAAAAAGAAATAAAAGAATCTCCTATTGTGGGTTCTGTCTCCCAGACAGCCTTCCCAGCCGCCTGTAGCTTGGGTCCGCATCTGTGACTTGGACTATGAATTGCCCCACCCATGGGAGCCTTCTGCTGGAGAGGAGCAGTGTGAAGAACCAGGCATCTTGCCTGCCAGGTAGGTAGCCCTTCCTGGTCAGTGTGACCTTGGGGTATCCAGGGGTCAGTGGTAGTCATGCCCAGCAACTGCAGAGGGAGATAGACATGTTATGAAACTGTTTTTCTCTTATTAATCTGGACTTCATCATTGGGGTTCCTCAGCCACAGAACCTAGAAGAGTAAAGAGAAAAGATTTCTTCCCCATTTCCATATTAACTTGTTACTGACCTGACTTTGTGGTTTTCTCTGAAAAGTTGTTTTGCACATGTTTCTTGCCTCTCCACCCCTTGAATTTAAGCTTTGAAAGCAAAGATCCTGGCTATCTCCCCCTGGGTTTTTCCCAGCACTTACAGCAATACCCAGCATACAATGGTACCCAAAAGTGATTCAGAGCACACAGGGATTGGCTGGTTAAAAGAGCTCTGGACCCAGGCAACCCCTAGCTCCCAATGAGGTTAGGAGTTCTCAGTCCCTGGTTCTACCATGGTCTGTGTGCCCTGTTGCCTTCCAGGGTTGGTTCTCTTTATCAGGGCTGAACTGCCAAGGAGCAGGGAAGTGAACAGGTCATCACAGAGAACTACAAGGATGCTTCCATTGCTTCAGACCCCTGATCCAAGAGGGAAGCAAAGGAGGATCTCTCTTGTTATCTCAATTAACAGTCCCTAGGGAGGACTGGCAGTGACCATGGTGCGTGAGTGAAAGTTCTCAGGATCCAGACATGCTGTCACCAGAAGAAGTTAAAAAGAAAAAAAAAAAAATGCTGGCCATAATCTCTAGACAGTTCTCTAGTCAAAGCAAGATTTTTCAAAATACATTCTCTCCTGTTCTCTGACATGCCCTTCTCGTTCAAAACTCCCCAGTATTAATGAAAGCATCAAACTACTCTGAGCTGGGATTTTCTTTTAACCCTCCAACAACTCCATTTTCCTGGTTGCAAAAGTGAAGGTGTGTTTACTTCTCCCTCTTTAAAGGATTAAAGGAAGGGTTAACAGGCATTTGCTAAGCTGTTGTTGTTTGCAAGACAAAGTGCACAGCCAGTAAATACACCGCAAGCTATCACAGACACACACACACACACACACACACACACATAAAAATGGAGTGTAGACTCTTAATATTACATTTCTGTTTCAAAGTCTAATACTCTCAAAGTAGGTTTAAAGCTTTAATAGTTTACAAAAAGGGATGATGACGATGAAATTCTCTGCATTTTTTGAGTAATGGGATTCCTCTGCTCCAATCAGTTGGAATCCCACTTCTAACTCAAGGTATAGAAGTACATTGTATGGTGTCACCTCAGAAAACTCAAGGGGAAAAAGTACAAATACTATAGGCCAGGAAAGAATACTTTAAGAGGTGTTACCGACAACCGCCAAGTCTTCTGATCTTCACTTGTAAAACTATCCCAGATCCAGACATCAACCAAATCTTGGACAATTTCCTAATTAGAAAAATGAGTTCAGGACCCAATGATGGCTTCATATTTTCACACTACCGAGGACTTAGACACGTTCATGTTAGAAAATAAAAACCAAACAGCTCCTCCAAAAAGCATATTCCTCAGGGGGTCACCTGTCACCTGCACCTATCTGCCTTCTTTCCTTTGTGTTAACCCCCTAGGTCCAAACCACGTCCAACTCAGCTGCGTTTTGGGGTAACTGCTTCACAAGTGGAGCGATCACCAGGCCATGTGGTATTTGTGCTGTCCCACTACAGAAGTTTTCCATAGGTAGAAGCCACAAAGCATAAGAAGTGGAGGAGATTCCTTTGTGGCTGAGCTTGGCTAAGCAATTAGCAAGAACTGGGGGATGATTCAGGCCAATTTCTGGACAGGAAGTGCTCCCGAAAGAGAACCTGTCCTTTCTGACCCTCTGTACCACCGTAGGCTCTTGCAGACACCCCTGGACTTCCAAATGCATCTGTCCAGTGCAGGTGAGAATCACAACCCGAAGATGCACAATCCCACTTCTCCTAGCTTCCCCTCTGTCCCTAAATGCGGTCTTCCTCCTTAGCCTTTATCTGCCACACACACTTGCTTCCAACACAGGGTCCTGGAGGCCTCCCTTTCCCGTGTCCCGGGATAGCACGTTTTTTTGCAATGGGGAGAGGAGGCTCTGGGCCCCCTCTTTTGCTGGATGAAAAGTTTCTAAACAGAAACCACTCACAGATTTTCAACTTTTAAAAATATTTACCTCCAGCGACTTGAACAGTAAGCAGGTTAACTATCTGACTCTTAAGCAAGACGGTCCTTCTTCAAAGCCCAGTTAGTCACAGCTGAGTGCCTCAGGGTTTCTTCAGGGACACCCCACCACATTCTCTTTCACTAGCAAATAACCCCAAAGGGTCAAACAAAGGGAGCATCCCCTTTTTCCAAATCTGAAAGCTATGTAAGTATCTGAATCTATCTGAATCTATTGGAATCTGAATTGATAAAGTCAGGAGGACCTTGCAGATGAAAAGAGGAAACGGGACACCACAGTCACGTGGGCTAGCCTGGGGGTGAGCGAAGCTGCGAAGTCCTAATGAAAGATAAGAAAAGCTACCGCAGCCAGGTTGTGTTTTAAGCGTACAAGCTTGCACAAACAACTCATTTAAATGACCACTAAGCTGAGAACGTGTTTTTGTAAGTTAAATATGCATATTGGGGGGAGTCAGCTGTTAGCTTTACCCTCCGCTGGGAAGCCCAAAGTTCATCACCAACCTTGGTCTACCGCAGAGAAGTCTGCAGACCCCCGGGGGCTGAAATTCTAAAAGAGCCATTCAAGCCTCAGGTGGACTTCGCGTGTTGCATTTCCCTGTCCTTCCGCTTTTCGGCCGGTAAATACTCCTTATAGGCTTTGCATCTGAGGAGGTTCCAGAGGTCACTTCCGCTCTCACTCTCCTGCTCGGGACCCGGCGGAGCGGCGGCGTCCGGGGCCCTCCAGGGCGCGTTCCCAGCTGCAGGGCCGGGAGCTGCGGTTCTGCCTGAGGTTTAGCGCCTGGAGCAGCCGGTTGCGCCACGGAAGAGGCCAGCTGCCCGCTCAGCCGGTCCTGCGTAGACTCCTGAGACAACTAGGGGCCCGCTCAGGTCGCCAATAAAAACCGAACCCCGAGAGCGGCCGTCCATTGAGGACCTTCACCAAGCAGTATTTGCAGACAGGCCCTAGCGGAGTCTCAGCTATTCAAAGGTCAGGCAGGGCACCTCGAAGCACGGAAAGGAAAATGCTCACTTCCAGTCCCTTCAATTGCCCTCGCCCCTCCCCACGACCAAGCCTGTGCCCCCCGCCCGGCCTTTCCCCGCCGCTGCCACCCGAAGAGGGCCTGCCTCCTGGCGCGCTCCCAGGTCGCAACAGCGCGCCGTGATGCTTGGCACCCGGCACTGCCAAGAAAACCGGGGCGCACTGGGCCGGCGCGGCGAAGACGCCAGGTCAGAAAGGGGTACCACCTGCCACCAGCCTCCAGCTCCCCGGGGTGCAGGGGCCCCCGTGTGCAGTAGGTGTGGCTGGTCCCAGAAGCGTCCCGCTGCCACGCGCTCGCACCCACTCGGCCACGCACCTGCAGCCGCGCCAGGCTGGAGGCCTGGACGGGGAGTCCCGCCCGCGGCCTGTTTGAACCTTCTGCCCGTGGCGTGGCTAAGTCTTAATTCTTACAGGAATCCTAAAAAAGAAAACCCGGGAGCTTGGCTGAGGCTGGGCACGCGCAGGGGCTCCTGTCTCTCTAGGTCCTGGGGACAGCTGCCGGGAGTCACCACGGGAAAGCTGTTGGGCCACCACGGGAAACCTGCACCTCCAATTTCGGGACCTTGGTTCTGCTGAGCGCTCCGCAGTGCCGCAGCTTCTCTGTGCTCTTGGCTTGCATTAATTCGTTTAATCCTTCCGACAACTCTGTGACAGCTATTATCTTGATCCCGATTATGGAAATGACAACACCGAAGGCCAAAGACATAAAGTAACTTGCTCGAGGCCACGGAACTAGTAAGTGGAGGGTGTCCTGGGGCGGGGAAGCGAGCGGAGAGAACGACGAAAATAATAATTAAATGGGCAAAAACTATTTACGACCTTAGTGTTTCAAATTGCAGGTTTGAAATTGTGGTTTCAGACTCAGTGGCTCGTGCCTCGTCGGGATGCGAAGGGGGGCGGGGGGGCGGCTGGCCACAGGCTTGGGTCCCCCGCCTGCGAGGCGGGGAGATGGGGAAAAGGACCCACTCGCGTTCCCGGGAGCTCTGTTCACCGCAGACCGTGTTTTCGCCCGCCTCATCCTCCCCGCAGGGCGGTGCAGAGCCTGCCTCTTGCATACAGTCATGGAGAAGAAGGTGGAAATTCAGCCTAACACAAATTCATACCACTGCTTTGCAGGCGGCCGAGTCCAGGAGACGCTGCAGGCGACCTCGCCGCTCCCACAGCCGCGCGTGACAGCGGCGCAGCGGCAGGTTTTCTTTCCACCTTTCGCACCTTACGCCAGGGACCGTAGGGGCAAAGCCCTGTGGAAATGCAGATGCTCTGTCTCGGGCTGGCGAGCAAGCCCGGGTCCTAGCAAGCCAGGCCGCGCGCCCCATGCACAGCCCTGGCGAGACCCGCCACCGCCTCTCACGGAGCAGAGGGCGCTCACCCCCGCCCGCGTGCTGCGAAAGAGAGAGATTCCCGCCCCGGCGCGACACCGACCAACGGCGACTTCCCACAACCAGGGAGAATTCGCCCCTGTCGCTGAGCCCAGGGGCTCCACCCACAGCTGGAACGCACGGGACAGCGGAGACCCCAGTCCCTGGAGAGGCGCTTAAACTCGGACACCATGGATCCGCCTTTCTCTTATTAAGGAAAACACCAACCTGCATGGGAGAGATGGATGCTCAGAGAAGGAACGGCCCCAAGCAGGCACGAAACTGAGAGCACCTCAAACGTAAACAGCACGGCATTGGATCGCCCCCAAATAACAGCATAGATGTGTTTATGTCAAAATGGTAACAGATGTTTACCATGCTGATTTCATCTTTATAGTCACCGTGGAGGGGGAATTTTAAAAAAATCTTTTTATTCTCCTTTCACGAAAAAACATTTCGTGATTCTGCTCCTTATTCTCCTTTCGTGATTCTGCTCCACACATTACCTGGAGCAGGTACAACTGTGAACAGCATGTAGGGGAGGAGCTCTGACCTTCCCCATCACTGTTCCTCTGCTTAGGGCCACACTAAGGCTTGAACTAAGGCAGGGAGGAGAGCAGAACAAGCAGGCAAGGACCAACAAATGTAGCAGGTATTTGTAGAGTCCAGGTGTGGGCTGCGATGGAGCGGAGGTCTCATCTCCTGTTCCACCCCACCCGCCCTTCTAATTCAAAGTCTTCCCACAGACTCCTTCCTACAGTATGAAAAATTCTTTCCTGGCTAATCATTGTCTGGGTCAAGCATTTGGAAACAACTAGTTCTGGTCCAGGTGGATAGATACACATTATAGATAGTTTGAAAGACACCTGTGACCTTGCAATAAAACACATTTTGTACGTGTGAGCTGGTACACACGCATGAAGGAGCTGTTCGGTAAACCCCGAGACTGGAAAAAAAAATGGAGGGGGGGGAATGGTGCACCCCTTTTCAGAGGTAACGCTAAAGCTCACAGCCCCTCCCCTAGTGAGGGTGGCGGAGGGAAAGTTCATCAACCTCCCGTGGCTCCAGCCTGGGAGCAAGTCCAGAGTCCAGAAATGGGAGCCACTTGAGGGGAAGGAAAGACACATCCAGAACAATGTCCCTGTCCATCTTCCACCCCCACTCCCAACCCCTCTCCCAAGGGAGTAGGCTGGGTCTGCACCAAAATGTAATTTTACGTGTGAGAGAATTAGAGCTGGTGACATCTGAAGGCGTCCTTACTTGCTTTTAAAACGTGATGACTGGAGGTGCCTTACAATAAATACATCAGCAAAAAAAAAAAAAAAATGAAAAGGAAGAAGAGAGAAATGGAGACTGACAAAAACAGATCATTTTAAAATCTGGGGGATGGGTGTATGAGGAAGAGCTAACTGCACAATCTCACTAACTCTGTGTTCTGTGAAACTATTCAGTAAAGAAAGGAAAACTCTTCACTTAATATGGGCATATTTTATTGTGTGCAAATTTAGCTCAGTAATATCTTATTTAGAGGGTCTTTAAAAAAAAAAAAAGTCAGTTGCCATGAGAATGCCTCCCTGCCCCTCAGAGACAAAGCCCTGGTGGCTCTGAGGCCTTGGCCCAGAGGAAGGCCGGTGGGGCACGCCCGGGTCCCGGGGTCCAACTTCGGTGCCCTCAGGCTGTGGGATCCCGCCTCGGTATTCACCTGCCTTCAAAGGACACCAAAAATTTCCTTTTTATCTTGCAGATTTCAACGGGACGAGCTCCGTAAAGCTGCTCAGCTCCCTTCAGTGAGAAAGAAAGAGCAAACCTTATCCTGCATGACCCAGGAGACAACATCCCCGGGGGTTTTTCGGGGACGAGGGCGCAGATGTCCCGAGGGAAAGGACCTTCCGCGGGCACTTCCAGAGCCCCGGGCAGGGAGCTCACCCGGCGAGGCTACCGACGCACGCACAATCCCTGCCCCCGGCGTCCAGGAGCCCAAAGCACCGGACGAATTCTGGATTTCTCCAGTAAAGCCTGGGCATGTTCGCACCGGAGGAGCGCGTTGCAGTCGCGGCGCAAAGTCTGCTTTTTTGCTTTATAAAAGCAACAGGGTGCGAAGGTAGAAAAAGCGGGATGTGGCCTAAGACCTCAGAGAACCAGGCAAGCAAAAAACATCGGTGTCCGCACTAGGGGCCGAGGACCGGGCGACCGGGCGCCGGGGCCTCGGAGGCCGCGGGACCCCCAGCGTCGGGCACCCGCGGCTGGGGCCGCAGCCCGGGACGGGCGCGGACGCGCGGCGATTCCCGAGAGCTTGGCGCCACCCAGCGGCGGCGGCAGGAACTGCCGCTGCCGCCCGCCAGCGCCGGGCCGGAGCCGCGAATTCAAAGCTGCGAAACCCGACGACTCTCGGCGGGAGGCGACGACATTCACGCGGCCCCCGCACAAAAAAAAAAAAAAAAATGCAGGGTCTCCCATTCTGCCCTGGTTCACCACCAAGACGCCCTGACCAGGCTGGCAAGCCAGTTGGCAGTAGCCTCCCCTCCCCTGAACCCCAAGGCGAAAGCCGGTCCCCCTGAAATGCAAAGTATTTGAAGCCGAGGTTCGCGCGGAGCCCGGCAGGTCCTAGGCCTCGCGGCCCCGGTAACAAACACAGAGGGGAGGCGAGGCGAAGAGGGCGAGGAGGGCCCCGTAAATCACTTGGAGGGATTTTTGGCCTGAGTCCCTGTTTCCGAAAGGTTGCGGGATGACTTTGACATTGATTATATAGCTGTTCTCTTTTCAAGTGCGCGCCCCTCCCCGCCGCAGCCCGTCTGGTGTGCACGGATTGTGTTTGAAAGGGAGGAAGCATTCTTGAAGTGGTGGGTGATGGATTGTCTAAACCCTTCTGGGACATTTTGGGCGGGGGTTTTCGAGGCAGCTCATCAATAAAGACCCCCCAGGAGAAAGGAGGGCAGCGGGAGAACAACCCCCACCAGGCAGCCGGAGGCCTCGGGCTCCGAAAGGAACCCTCGAGGCCCAGGTTGGAGGAGGGAGACGGAGCCAGAGACTCGTGAGCCGGCCACGGGAAGAGGGGGAGCCTCCTTGCCTGCACCCGACGGCCGCTGAAGCCTTGCAAACTGCACCCCTGGGTGCCACGGTGTGACTTACTGAGGCGCGGGGCAATGGAAGGAACGGTGGGCCCAGGTCACCCGAGGCCCGAGAGCAGGCGGGGAAGAGAGGCGCCATCTTGCTCCATTAGGCTTATTTTATTTAGCTACAAGCTCCCCCTCCAGCTCCCCAACACCTCTGCGGTGCAGGGTCTCTCCGGGTGTAAATGTGTTTTCCAAGCGCCAGCCGAACACCTGCTGGGGGAGGGGGCAGGATGAGCGGGCACAAGCCCTCTGGAGCTTATCAGGGCTCTGCGCCAGGAAGCCAAGCCCCTGGGCAGGCTGCAACCTCGGGCACAGCAAAGTGCCCTCTTTCTCTTGGAAAAGCGGCGCTTGGAGACGTCCCAGTCGGGTTCCCTGGTTTCCCCAGGTGAAATCCTCTGGGCCTGGAAGAATAGGCTGGCCCGAGGGCGTCGGAGACCCGTGGGGTCCACCGCAGGCTTGTAGGGGAAGAACTGGAAACCTCGAAGGCGAGACAGCCTGGACAGGCAGTCCGGGGCCTCATCTAGTAAACGTGGCCCCAGCTTTCGGGGGAGCCTTTTCTGGGGTGCTTTCCCGCCAGCCCTCTCCTCTGTTCCTCTGAGGCCCTGGGAGCTGTCTCTCACTCCAGGGACCGAGCGCCAGGCCTCGAAGACCCGAAGACCAGCCCAGTCACTCGGCCAGAACCGGGGCGGGAGGGGTACGGGGTTTGGGTCGGAGGGAGGGCTCCCCAAAGGCAGCTCCTCGAGGCGGCATCTCGGCGCCCCGAGGTCCCTGGTCGGGCTCTGGGCGCCGTGCACGTTTTATTTATCCCCGCAGAGGATGCTGGAGGACAAAAGAAATATTTGGACGTCAGAACTGATTTATATTTTTGGAAGAGCTACGTTTCCTTTTCTGAAGAGAAGCTAGCGCGCCCCATATCCTGAGCTCAGCGGGGAGGCCAGGAGGGGAGTTTTGATGCTCCAGGAAGTTCATCCTTCGTGGTGCCGCTAGCTCGCGGGGCCGGCGCCCCGCGGGGTTCGCTGCCCTGGGAGATATTTATTTATTTGGGGGGGGGGAGAAGGCCTGGGGCGAGGAGACTAGACAGACACTAGAAGAAAGCCCCGCGGGCAGCGTGGGGACCTCCAGGAAGCCTCCCAGCCCCAGCCGCCGGCGGCGGGCCGCCCCCCCTTTTCGCCCGGGGTAGGGGATGGAGTGGGCGCGTCAGAGCCGCGGTCTGGCGACCTCCTCGTGCATTCTGCAGCCCTTGGCGGGCACCCTGCCTGGGTCTGTGCCAGAGACAAGCCTCCAGCCCCCGGGAGCCTCGGGTGGACTCCGTCCGCCAGCTAGCAAGGCCAGCCATCTGCTCCAGTCTGGGTCTAGGCCTCTGGAGGAGTCAGACGCAGCCAGAGGAGAGGCACAGCAGGGTGGGTGCGGGCAAGGGAAGGTCTTACTCCTGCGGTGGCAGGTCCACTTTCACATCACCCCGTGGTTGGCCTGGGGTCAGTCTCAGGAGAGGACTTCTCCTCCACAGCCCTGGGGGAGGCAACATTAATGTGCTGAGAGGCACCAGCACCCACACTTGCTCCTGCCCTTTCATCTCCACCTTGGGGGTGTACATGCCAGCTTCCTCGGCTTTTCTTGGCCAGTAGGAGCCCACTCACTCCTGCCGCAGGAGCTGGGCAGAGGTCTCTTAGGGGCACCTATTAGAGCATCAGAGCACCTATTAGGAGACAGGATGTCCCCGCTATGGAGACCCCCTGCTCCAGCCCCAGACTCTCCAGCCGGGGACAGAGCAGGCTGTAGGGCGTGCCCAGGGCCAGTGCCAAGCAGAGCCTCCCTGCATCAATGCCAGGGGCAGTGGTACCTTCTCACCAACAGCAACTGGGAATTTGAAAACTGGAAAGAGCAGACCTAAGAAGAGGCTTGGTCTCCACCGGGACCCTGGTAGGTTGGCCCCTCTTCCCAGGAAACCCAGACCTGGCCAGGTGGGACATGGAATCCCGCCTGGCCAGGTCCAGGAGATCTCAGGGCTATCGGGATGCTCGGGTGCGGTGGCTATAAAGAGGCCTGCTCCCATGCAGGCATTTGAGAGCGGAAGAATCTCTCCAAACAAACATTTGGAATGGGACGGCTGGCATTCAAACCCGGAGGTCTGGGGATTTCTGGACCAAGGAAGAACATCCCCTGGAAAGGGTGTAAAATTCCCAGCGCCCCTCCTACCTAGCCCAGGCCCCGGAGAGACCGTGCCCCTTCCTGGCCTCCTAACCGGGCTTTCCCCTGTAAGTTAATAGAAATAGTGGCACTTCTGTTGCGCTGGCACGAGGTCCTCTGGGTGGCCCCAAAACACGCACACCCCCTAGACCTCAGCACTGAGGTTCCAGTGGCCCCATCTATAAAGGCCTCACCGGAGCTGGAGAAGCCTCTGCGCACAAAAAACGCCGTATGGGAGCAGGGCTAATACGGGGGCAGTTCCAGGCTGCCTTGGGAAGAGGCTGGCGGAAGGAAGGGAGGGGCGGGCCAGCTAGCAGAACTGGGCCGGGAGGACCCGAGGGCCCCAGCGCTGGCGACCAAGACGGGCCGTGCGTGCGTCTTCCCGGTGGGTTACTGGTTTAGTCTAAGGCATTTCATGTAAAACCCACGAAGCAGAGGAAGCATGCTAAGAATATAAAATTTAAACCGCAATAATGAAGAGATTTCCTAGAATAAAACGCCGATTACAAAACAAAATCAGAGAAACCCAAGCTTACCGAAGTTTACATTCCCCTGCACTGGAGCAGGGGCAGGACCCCGGGGGTTGGAGCGGGAAAGGAACCCGCAACCCAGACGAGGTTCAATCAAAGGGGGGGAAAGAGCCCAGGGGCTGGAGGGAGGGCCCATTGCACCCCAGGTTGAGTATTTCTGGTTAACCAAGGAGCGCCTGGGCCCGTGGATACTCATTTTAACGACCCAGACCTATCGTTCCGGTAAGAAAAGAGAAATCAAGATTTTGTTTGTTTAGAGGCAGTGGAAGGTGGTAGGAGGGCTCAGCTCCGTGTGCAGGGGCCTCCGAGCCAGGGGAAGTCCCGAGTGAGGCGATTTCAGAGACAAACAGCTTTCCCTTAAACGCTGCTGGACAGAAATGCAGATTCCTTGCCAGGGATAAAGAATTTGATAAAATGTGTTCTAGAATGCGTTGCCATTCCTACGCAGGAGATTTGTATAAACTGGTGATGAAAACAAAGTGTGGAGAGTTTTTCCTGCAGTATAGTGGAAGCACCAGGTCTTCTGGAAGCCCAGCCGCTTACAAAGAGGGGGTAAATGGCAGTTAGGCCACGTGGCAGTGACAGGCTGGGCGCAGGCTTGAACCTGTGACGTCTGAAATAAACGCATGCAGGGGGTCTCTGCCAGATTCCCCTTGGTAGAAGTGGGGTCTCCCAGAGTTTTGGAGTGGAGCCTGCGTAGCTCACGAAGACAGACACCTATTTCCATGTCTTGTAGAAGTGCAGAGCAGAATCGAGTGCTCTGGAGAGAGAGAGGCTTCCGCTCAGCCAGAGCCCCCTCCCCACCGGCCCCACTGCCTTTCCAGAACCATCCCACTTTCCAGAACCGTAACACTCACCAAACTCTAAGTGGTATTTCTTGCAAATTTAGAGAATTGGAGGGAAATGGATACCATTGTCACTTAGACGGGGAAGGAAGTCTTTAAAAATTGGTGGAAACTAAACATTGTAGAGGAGGTTTTTTTAAATGAGTACCTGTGGACTCCCTAAAATCCCAGGCTAAATGGGGGTTTGTTTTTTTTTTCTTCTGGAGGTAGTGTCCACAGCTTCCACGTGAAACGCTTCATCAAAAAGATCTGTGCCGCCTAAGTGGGAAAGATGGGCACGGACACTCACATTACCACTTCAACTTTCCTGGACTTTAGCGTTGGGGCTTTCTGGTCTTCCATTTCTGTGTACTAAAATCTTTTAGGACTTGTTCTGAAGGTAGAAACCCTCTGAGATCCCATATACATAGAACTCCAGGGGCAGAAAGTCAGAGAAGGTCAGTTCTGACGTGACAGTGAGACCAACTTGTTGAATTTCCCCTACAGTCCGCTGTTGGCTGAGTCGCACTCAGACACACACCTTTTAAACACTACTTGCCTCACCCCGGTTTCTACTGATTTCCTTATTTTTCAGACACTTCAGAGCATGGATTTAGTGAACGCATGCTATTTACCTTAAGGTTTCAGTACTTGTGTTTATTTCGGGTACAACGACAAAAACCATCCCCCCAAACCACGAAATAAACGGGCCCCATCCCCCCAAATCACTCCTCACCAGTCACTCAAAGAGAAATCCTTCCAAGCGCAACCAAAGCCAAGCCCCCTGCCCCAACTTAATCAAAACACCCCCCACTTCATTCTCCAAAGAGCGACTTGTTTCTTTTTTCTGTTGGAAATGAGCGGTAAACTGAGTTCATTTGGGCCGTGTTTTCTTAGCTGACTCTAGGCTACAATCAAGCCATTTTCGGACACATTCCCATGTAGGTACCAGGGGTGCTCTGGAGGAAGCTGTCGACGCCTGTTCAGCTAATTTAGGTTTTCTTTGTCTAATTACTGTGGAGCTTAGGGAAAAGGAGCCCTGAGCAGAGCAGTAAACCGACACTCGTCTCTGTGTGTGGTATCCAGGCAGGGTTTGATGGGAAAAGCCTGCTTCCACTCAACTTCAGGTCACTGTCTGGGGCCAGCCCAGCCCAGCCCCCTGCCTCCCAGCCCCCTCCCTCTCGGGCTTCAGCAGCCCCTCGCACGCTGCGGCTGGGCCGGAGCAGTCGCCTGCGCGCCCGCCCGGGCGCGGAGAGCCGGTGCCAGCCGAG